>NC_135816.1:21960556-22289351 GCF_964213995.1 Mustelus asterias
ACCTTGGCGACATAGGTGGGCTTTAATGTGGATACTAGAGGAGACTGGAGTGTGAGGCCGAGCGCACGGTTTCGGGAACTGCGTGGAATGGTCTGTCCGTTCCACTCGGATGGTCTCAAGGAGGTGGCAGATTGATCCACGTCTCTTGACAAGATACTTGTGAAATATTAATATTTGCTGCTGTCAGGTCTGGTTGCTGCTCTCATTACCAACCAGGTGGGAGGTGGACAAGCAATGCTGTCAGGGTATCTCAGCTACTTGCCTGTCAAGATACTTGATCTGCTTCTCTCTGGCAGCAGGCTCTGAAGCTGCCTGGTAATTGTGAGTGATTTACAGGGTAGCATGTGAATTTTCAAAGCTTAGACGTGGCCCAACAGCGGAGAATATTTTAACAGTAAGCATACACAAGATAATAGATGGCCGGCAGTCGATTACAGAGGAGTAATTTAATCAGATCATGTTGACATCATAAAGCAGCAGTTTATAAATATATACAGAATTCAGAGTTTGAGTTACTGCTTTAATTTACTATATTGTTATATAATTAATTTTTTTAACGCTATGCTCAGCATGCGGGCTGCACTAATAACTGTATGCAAAATAATAAGGTAAGCACGCCTCTCGGCTGTTGTTCTGGTAAGTACCCATTTCCTTTCTATCAGACTACAGGGAAATATACCGAGCACAACATATGATGCCACATTATAAAATGTAATGCACAGTGGACTATATATGGGATATCATTTTGGAAGTCCAACAGCAGTGCGAACAGGAAATTGAAGCATGCACGACATTGTTGGGCGGCATGGTGGCACAGTGGATAGCACTGCTGCCTCACAGCGCCAGGGACCCAGGTTCAATTCCGGCCTTGGGTGACTGTGTGGAGTTTGCGCATCCTCTCCGTGGTTTCCTCCGAGTGCTCCGGTTTCCTTCCACAGTCCAAAGATGGGCAGGTTAGATGGACTGGCCATGGTAAATTGTCCCTTAGTGTCGGCATTAGCCGGGTAAATACATGGGATGAAATCGTTGTCGGTGCAGGATCGATGGGCCGAATGGCCTCCTCCTGCACTGCAGGGATTTTATGATTCTATGATTACCACATGGAGTATCGAGACTAATATTGGAGGGGGCACTAGATGAGTCCATGAGTGATAAAGGAACAGGAGGGAGTGCTACTAGGGTTAACTGAAATAATATTGAAGGAGGTCCGGATGAAGCCTGTGACCAGCGGTATGCCTCAGGGATCAGTGCTGGGCCCACTGTTATTTGTCTTTTATATTAATGATTTGGATGAGAATATAGGGGGCATGGTTAGCAAGTTTGCAGATGACACCAAGATTGGTGGCATGGTGGACAGTGAGGAAGGTTATCTCCAATTGCAGCGGGATCTTGATCAATTGGGCCAGTGGGCTGACGAATGGCAGATGGAGTTTAATTTAGACAAATGCGAGGTAATGCATTTTGGTTGATTGAACCAGGGCAGGACTTACTCAGTTAATGGTAGGGTGTTGTGGAGAGTTACAGAACAAAGAGATCTGGGGGTGCATGTTCATAGCTCCTTGAAAGTGGAGTCACAGGTGGACAGAGTGGTGAAGAAGGCATTCGGCACGCTTGGTTTCATCGGTCAGAAAATTGAATACAGGAGTTGGGACGTCTTGTTGAAGTTGTACAAGACATTGGTAAGGCCACACTTGGAATACTGTGTGCAATTCTGGTCACCCTATTATAGAAAGGATATTATTAAACTCGAAACAGTGCAGAAAAGATTTACTAGGATGCTACCGGGACTTGATGGATTGAGTTATAAAGAGAGGCTGAATAGACTGGGACTTTTTTCTCTGGAGCATAGGAGGCTGAGGGGTGACCTTATAGAGGTCTATAAAATAATGAGGGGCATAGACAAGGTAGATAGTCAATATCTTTTCCCAAAGGTAGGGGAGTCTAAAACTGGAGGGCATGGGTTTAAGGTGAGAGGGGAGAGATGCAAAAGTGTCCAGGGTGGCAATTTTTTCACACAGAGGGTGGTGAGTGTCTGGAACAAGCTGCCAGAGGTAGTAGTAGAGGCGGGTACAATTTTATTTTTAAAAAGCATTTAGATAGTTACATGGGTACGATGGGTATAGAGGGATATGGGCCAAATGCGGGCAATTGGGATTAGTTTAGGGGTTTTAAAGAAAAAGGGCGGCATGGACAAGTTGGGCCGAAGGGCCTGTTTCCATGCTGTAAACCTCTATGACTCTATGACTCTAAGCATAACCAACAGTACGGACCAGCAGGACCGAATGGCACGTTTCTTTGTTGTAAAATACAGTGTAATTGAGTTTGTGCTTAAATTTCTGGCCTGAACTCTCAGCACATCACATGGCTTATACCGGGGATTGCGGGTTGTTTTTGTGGGAGTTTTGGTCGAAAATCAAAGTGCATTGTTGTACCCGAACTTTCTGATGCAGACTCCCTGTGAGTGTAGCCTGTTCTCTGGGGCTGCAGCATGGTAGAATTTGCCCTGATAAGCAGAGCAGCAGGCAGCTCAAACAAATAAGCTGGGATGTTGGGGAAGGACACGCTGAAAGGAAAACAGGACAAACAGAGAATTCCTTCTGTTCCTCCTTCCCATAAGCAGCAAGACAAGAAAAGGGGAGAGCAGAACTAGCAGTGGCCATCAGCTGGACTGAATTTATGCATGCAAGTTGATGTGAGAGAGTTCTGGCAATGGCGAATGAGACTGCTAAGTACCTCTTCCTTCAGGCTTAGTATGAAGTGTGATATGTTACAATATTGCTCATGCTTATATCCCACATAGCCTTTAACCACATAGACTGTCACTAAAATGCGCATATTCCATAGTAAAGTGATCTCTTCAGTCCCAGTTCAATTTCATGAGAAAAGAGTTCCTGATTGTCCAAGAATGGCAGGCAATTTGCTTTCCCTTCCTCAATCTTGCGAGGCTGCAGGTTGGGTTCATCTCAGCCACATGGCACCTGTAGTGTTTATTTATTAGTGCCTTCAAATAGGCCTACATTAAAACTGCAATGAAGTTACTGTGAAATCCCCGAGTCGCCACACTCCGGCGCCTGTTTGGGCACACCGAGGGAGAATTTAGCATGACCAATGCACCTAACCAGCACATCTTTCAGACTGTGGGAGGAAACCAGAGCACCCGGAGGAAACCCACACAGACACGGGGAGAACATGCCAACTCCGCACAGACGGTCACCCAAGCCGAGAATCGAACCTGGATCCCTGGCGCTGCGAGTCAGCAGTGCTAACCATTGTGCCACCATGCCATTTAACCCAGAATCTGCAATCCCCTCATTATTTGCCAGTTAAATTAATAAGGGTAAATTAATAAAATCCAATGAAGGCAAAGAAAAGCAATAAAATATGCATTTATTTTTCTACATTCAGATTTTTTTTAAAAAGCTTCCATCACAAGTTGTTCTTAAAGAAGGCTCCATCAAACACCTCCTTACAAGAGTGCAATTAAGAGACTCCCTCCTGGTGGTGATGTGAGCCATTGATTCTTAACAAGCAGCATGTGGCTATGAATTTGAATGCTGCCAGAATTAAAGTGTAAGGAAGACTCCTGTGCTCTCACTCAAGTCTCATTATAGAGTGCACACAATCCAGGAAATCTTTGGCCATGTGCTTGTGAAGGCAACCATAAACCGATTTTATTTCACAAATTGGCCTGTTTGGTAAATCAGCAACTGCATGTGGAATGTAGAGTGACGGTAATTTCTCAAAGAAGCAATTAAGTGTAACTTGGTATGGAGTAAATGCAACATTGCAAAACTGATACTCCTTGAAGGCCTGACATCTTATAACCTATGAATAAGATTACCCCCACTGAAAATGTAAGTCATTCCCCTTGCACACTCATTTGACAACAGAAGGAAGATGCCAAGTGGTTGAAAAATGTTTAGCAAGAAAAGAAAATGCTTTTGTTCATGCAATCCATCATAAAAATATACTCGATACCTCTCAATGAGTTCAAGTGCAAATCCCCATTCTGGGCTTCAAATTATAAATATAATACACTCTAATTTTGCGTCCTCAGTTTTTACCCATTTTGAAATTTACCAACAAGCAGTCAGCCGCATCAAAATAATCTGCATATTGAGTCATAGGGGGTGATTTTGCCCAAAGAATTCCAAGTCCAGGATGGGTGGGAAAACGGGAGAGTTTCAGACCCTTTTTTTGGGCAAGTTCAAATCTGCTATCTTATCCACTCAGTGCATGAAAAATCAGCAGAAACGATTCCTCGTCTGTCGGGGGATGGGGCTTAAGTTGCTTGAACACTGGCTTAGAGCAGCAGAGGGTGCCATTGCGCATGTGCAGGTATCTATAGCAGACACATGTCACTCAGCCTCTGTGGCCTCCACAAAGCACCCAGCCTCACAAACATAGCTACCCCACCCCCAGCTACCGCTGGAGCCTTTTGCGTCCCCCCAATCCGACGACACTGATCTCCCCTCCAGCCTCCGCCCCCGATTGGCCGCCGAAATCTCCCCTGTGATTGGCTCCCCAATTCCCCCCACCACGATCGGCCGCCCGACCCCCCCCTGTGATCGCTGACACAAATCCCCCCACATGTTCAGCCCCCCATATGGTCATACCAAGGCCAGCCCCGATCATCCCCCTCGGCATCTCCCTGCAGATCCCAATGCACAGTGACAGTACCCCCCCCCCCAACTGACCGGCCGGCCCCAGTCAGACCGTGCCTTCTCAGGCCCCACCCATTTGGCAGTGCCAGGCGCTCAGTGAGCAGTGCCAGGGTGCTCAGTGGGCATTGTCAGTGTACCCGGTGGGCAGTGCCACAGTGCCCAGTGGGCATTGTCCGTGTGCCCGATAGGCATTACCAGGGTGCCAGGCTGTCAGTGCCAGGCTGCCACTGCTCAAAGGGAACTCTCCTTGTCCCCGATCTCCCTGGGAGGCCTTAATGGCTTCTGGTTCTACTGGCAATGCCATCACGACCAATCCCCTTTGCTGGGGACCAGCTGTGATTCTTGCTGGAGAGAACCTCCCCGGTGAGGTCATACAGGCAAATGAGCTGGACGACTGAGCTAATGCCATGTAAATGATATGGAAATTTAATTTAAATAATTTATTCAGAAATGGGTGCGAGGCTGACCTTGCTGGATATCCGGTGCCGGTAAGATCGTAAGAAGCGAGAAATTGGACGCAAAACTGATTTCTCGGCTTTTATGTGAACTTACCGACTCGCCCCACCCACCGGCCGGCAGAGCGCAATGATAAGATCGCCTCCATAGAGTCGTATGGTGCAGAAAAGTCCCTTCAGCGCATCAAGTCTGCACTGACAATAATGACTACTAAAGCTGTACTAACCATATTTTTCTGCATTTGTCCCATATCCTTGCATGTTGTGATATTTCAAGTGTGCATTTGAATACTTTTTGAAGGTTGCAAGGTTGCCGGCCTCCACTACCTTCACAGGCAGTGCATTCCCGATTCCCACTGCAAAAAAATAATGAGTGGTATTCTGGTAATGCACACTTGTCTTTTCCACTCTCCAAACAAGGAGAAAGAAATACATCCAGATGGTTTACAGTCTTCAAAGAAACATATATATTTAAAAAAACTACAGCTTGCCTCAGTGACTTGGATTCCTTGTTAAATGGCTTCAGCTGCACTCTCGAGGTTTGGGAAGTCACCTGAACCCTCGGTTTGTGCTAAGACACACATTCAAAAGCGGCCACTGCTCTTTTCCAACGGCAAACAAATCGGTCCAGTTTTCCAGCTCAGCGTTCTCACAATAAGAAAACAAAAGACTTGGGTTGGACCCCTGAAACAAAAACACAAAGTGCTGGAAAATCTCAGCATTTTTTGTTTTCATTTCAGATTCCAGCATCTGCAGTATTTTGCTTTTGTGGACTTCTATTTGATAACTGTAACATAAACACAGGTGATTTCAAAGTAACCGGGAACTTTCAATGTAAACCCTTTTGGAAACCACATAATTTAAAAAGTAAAAGTTTATTTATTAGTCACAAGTAAGGCCTCCATTAACATTGCAATGAAGTTACTGTGAAATTTCCCAAGTCGCCACACTCCAGCACCTGTTCTGGTCAATGCATCCTAACCAGCACGTCTTCCAGAATGTGGGAGGAAACCGGAGCACCCGGAGTAATAATTGAATATAAATTGAAAGATCTTGTTGCAATCAGAAGTTAGGCCATTACAGCACAATAGCAGAGTGTGGTCCCAGAATCGCTCCGTGTCTTACCGGGGCTATTCTCCAGTGAGAAAAATGAGCCATGGATAATTGCTGCCGGGTATTCTTCGTTTCATGAAGCGAACAAAATAACAACAATCTTTAGTTTTCCTAATGAACCAACAAATATCACTGTTAGAAATCCACACTCAACAGACTGTAGTATTATCTGAAATAAAAATAAAAAATTCTGGATAAACGCAGGAGCTCCGGCAGCATCTGTGGAGAGAGAAACAGAGTTAACGTTTTGAGTCCATTGGGGGGGAGGTTTCCCGTCCCACCTGCCACAGGAATCATAGCGGGCAGGGGACGGACCATGCAAAGGTCTGTTGACCTTGGGTGGGATTTAGGGCAAGCGCGGCCAGAAAACCCCACCCCACATGACCCTTCTAAACAATAGTCGTAAATCTGAATGTTGCTTAATATTTTTGCCTGGTGTTCTTTATGATAGTTGTACCATATCCCAAATCATGATTTGGTAGATCATAACTCTACCCCTATAAAAACTGAAGGGTATAATTTATTCAAACCAGGAACATCTGGAGTCCTGCTATTCAAACTTCTCCAAATGGTAACTGGTTGAAGGTTTTGGAAAAATCAGACACAGATCTCAGCCCCCGCACCAGCTCTCCATTTTTACTGATTCATAGATAGTATACAATGTGCTCTGAAGCAGCAGTGAGCCACACACCCTCAAGCCACCTGTGTTTGTGTTCAGCAAAGTTAATAAAAAACAGACTCAGCTCTTCCTCATTTTGAGCAGAGAGGAAGGGAGCAGAAAATCAGCAGAAGAGTGATATCAACAACCAACCACCACCCCACCTTGACCCAGCTTGACCCCCCTCCCTTCCCCAACCCGGCTAACTCCCTGACATGCTCCAACCTGACAACCCCCCAACATGACCCAACCTGAACCCCTGACCCAATGCCCACCAACCCCCCCATGTCTGACCTCCTAATGTCCTACCCTTTCCCCCACCCATTGGAATGCCACCACCTTTTCCATGTCCGATCCCCTCCATGCCCCACTCTCACACTTCCAATTCCGACCACCGCCATCCCATCCACTTACCTGCAACATTTACGTTCTCCCTGGCCTGTCATTGTCAGTGGGACCTTTAAACTTACCTGCTTTACAACAACTGCTTCCTTAAAAAGGGGCACCTCCCCCTTCACTCTGTTTCATTTACACTTGGACATTGGGTCCCGGTGACCCCTGCACTTCCGGCCTGAGTCAGGAAGGTCAGGCGAGACAGACATGGTAGAAACCTGGCACAGATAAATGAGTTATGGAGTGGCAATCTGATGCTGATTTCCGCTCCGAGGAAGTTATGGGCCAGTGTGACAGTACATTTCATTACACCAGAACTGAGAGATTACATCTATCAGGGAAGACTGAACAGGCTGGAGAAGTTTCCTCTCGCAAAGGGAAGACAGAAGAGACATCTATAGAGATCTTTGAAATTATAAAGGGATTTGACAGGTCAGGTCAAATGAGAAAATGATCTCGCATGTGGAAGAATCCAACATTAGACGTTATAAAAATAATGATAGTCACTCATAATTCCGACAAGGAATTTAGGAGAAACTTCTTTGCCTGGAGAGTAAGGGTTAATGTCATGATGGAATATGCTGATAGAGTTAGCTGCTGTAAGGTTGGAAGAGGAGCATTTGAGGCAAACGACAGTAACGGGTTTAAGCGGGAGCGAGATCATTGTAAAAGGGAGAGATTATGCCGATGGGGTTAAATGGGGAAGGGTGTGAGGAGGCCACTGAGGAAGTCTCACTCTGAGCCAGCTGACACCCTGCCAAGTGTAAAATGGCTGCGGGAAACCACCTGTATGGTGGTTGGGCTCCCAACTGATGTTTTAGTTGGGTAGAGAGGGAGAAGGCAGGGCAACATGGCTTCCTATAATATCCAGCCTATGATAGAGTTGAATAAACGATAAATATAACCAATCAGGAGAAATAGAAAAAGTGTGTCCTGGAGATCAAAGGGAGATTAGAAAATCTGAAAGAACTTTAAATAAAGGCTAACAAATAATATAAAAGGAATTAGGGGCTTTCGTAGACATATTAGGAGTAAAAGAATAGTTAAGTCGAGGTTAGAACCACTCGGGGATGAAAGAAGGAGTTTAATAATGGAGGATCATGATTTGGAGAACATATTAAACGTTTCACTTTTCTTTACAGATGGTGATGGAACACAGAATGTAGCTGCCTTAGGAATAATTGTTCAAGCTTAGTTTAGAAGAGGTATTGACTGTGAAAAGAAATGGCTGAACTCTAGGGTAGATAAGCCACCAGACCCTGACAGTATGGCATATAGTCTCCGGAAAGACATCATCAGAGGAGTCAACAGAGGCTCAGGCAGTAATTCTTCAATGTTCCTTACATATGAAAATTTAAGGAAGATGAGAATAATTGTTGTAACGTTGTTCCTTGAGAAGGAACAGAAGGATAAACCAGGTAATAATAGGCCAGTTTATCTAATGCAAACTGTACTCAAACTCATCCCTTTAGGCAACGCACTCGGTTGGCCCCGGAAGGGGCGTGAAATGCGTTCCTGGCCGCGGTTGGCTCCCACAGCGCAGTTTGGTAAAAGGGGCTCTGTGAAAGGCTGAGAGCTGCTGGGGACAGCGGGCACCGAGACAAAAAAAGGGTGTGCGGGCTGGCATTTCCAATCTGCTCCCTCAGGGAGACAGCTGCACAGCTGTCTCAGAGAGCTGAGAAAAAGCTCTGTGAAAAAGTGATGCACGGGGTGTCTCGCAAGTTCTTTCAAACACAAACCTCCATCCCAGACAGCTTTTTAAATTTTATTTCAGCCCGGACTGTTTATCCTGGCTCTGAAACAAGGGTGAAGCCAAAACTTAAAGGCCGCCTGGATGGACCTACCTAATATTAAGTTGATCTTTCTCTACATCCTAGCTATGACTGTATCACTACATTCTGCACCCTCTCCTTTCCTTCTCTATGAACACTCACCTGATGAAGGAGCAGCGCTCTGAAAGCTCGTGATTCCAAATAAACCTATTGGACTTTAACCTGGTATTGTGAGACTTCTTATTGTTCTCTATGAACAGTGTGTTTTGTCTGTACAGTGCACAGGAAACAATACTTTTCACTGCATGCTAATACATGCGACAATAATAAATCAAATCTAATCAATCAGCCAGCCCGTCCACTGTAAAAGCAGATGGATCACGTAAAATGGCATTCAATTGACTCCTTAATGGTCTAAATTGCCCATTGATTTGCGATGGGCATTCTCCCGCCATTCACATGGGCCCACCAACCAAAATGTTGCTTGAGCACGCGATGACTTCAGGACGTGTGCATAGCTGCCTCAAAGAGCTGAGAAAAATCTCGATGTCTTCTCGTAAGATTTTATATGTTTCCAGGTCAGTCGTGCGCTCGGCTGAGGAATGTAAAATTGTGACTCATAGTTTGAGATTTGAAAAACTAGTCAGCGGTTGGAAATACGTGGGCAATTAAAAACAGCCAGTATGGACTAGTTGTAGGCAAGTCATGTTGGGAGGTTTTGGAGAAATGGATGATTTGATTGGTAAAGTGAAAGCAGTAAATGTGGTTGGTATTAAATTTCAGAATGAGTTGGATGTCTCCAAAGAGGCTTGTTACAAAATCCAGTTGATAGGAAAGGAAATGTGTCAGCATGGGTAAAAGGTCGATTATCAACAGGAAATAAGGGGTTAGGATAAGTGGTTATTGCTTGAATTGCAGAAGGTTTGAAACTGATATGCCTCAGGGGTTAGGACTGGACCCACCTTTGTTTTCTCGGGAGGTTTTATTACTTTAGAGGCACTCTGTAAATGCAAGTTGTTGTTGTTGTTGTTGAATATATAAATGATTTGGACTTGGGTAGAGGGCACCTGATCTTAAAATCGGCTGGACGCACCTCAATGGGGGTTGGGGACAGAGGCAGGAAGGCACAGACTTTTGCTCCACTGGCTGATGTGCTGGTTCCCTGGCTCCAGTCAATCCGTGTGCCTTTTCCTGGATGTGGCATAGGGTGGAGGGAGGCAACAGAGCTCTCCAGCTGTCAGCGAAATGTAACCAGAGGGACAATGCAGCTGCCTTCTGGCCACACCTGCCTGCCTGGGTTCAGCTGCAGCCATAGGCCTCCCTTAACTGTGAAGGTATTCTGCTGCTGCTGCCCAAGCAGGAAAGCCCCATGTCGGTTCAGTTCAATTCCCCGGTTCAATTCCCCGTCGGGGAGCTGCCAAGTTCCATGACAGCGCAGGCGCAATGTCTGTTGGAGTTTGCACACTTTCCCCGTGTCTGCATGGATTTCCTTCGGGTGGTTCCTCCCACAGTCCAAAGATGTGCGGGTTAGGTGGATTGGCCGTGCTAAATTTCCCCTGAGTATCAGGGGGACTGGCTAGGGTAAATGCATGGGGTTATGGGGATAGGGCCTGAGTGGGATTGTGGTCGGTGCAGACTCGATGGGCCGAATGGCCTCCTTCTGCACTGTAGGGATTCTACGATTCTATGATCTATGATTCTATAAGATCCCATTGTGGATAGAGAGCCTCTCCTTTTGATCAATTCAGGAAAAAAACAGAGGTGAGTGACTGTTCTCCACACAGTGCAGGCACCTGACCCCGAGTTTGACCTGGATGGTAAGGCCTTGCATCCGCATGGAAGATCCTACCCACTGTTTGTGGAATTTTAGGCACCCCCCTTATAGAAATTGCACCAAAGCCACAAATGACAGACAGCATAAGTTCACCAAGATTTGATTCGATTTGATTTATTATTGTCACATGTATTGGGATACAGTGAAAAGTATTGTTTCTTGGGAGCAATGCAGGCAAAACCATAGAGTACATAGGGGAGAAGGAAAGGAGAGGGTGGAGAATGTAGTGTTGCAGTTACAGATAAGGTGTAGAGAAAGGTCAGCTTAATATATGATAGGACCATTCAAAAGTCTAATGATTATACCAAGAATGAAGAAACATAGCTGCGAGAAATTTGAGATACTGGACTATTTACACTACAGATGAACAAGGTTAAGGAAAGATTTAAGTGAGTTTTGTTTTAAGTTGTAGAGGACTTTAATTGATTGAAAATGCAAAGACTATTTTCTTTGCGTGGGGAGTAACACAAAGGTCACTGAAGGAATTTAAAATTGAAAGGAAGGTGACTCGTTGGGATTTTTTTTTTGCACAGAGCTATTGAAGTGTGGAATGCACTGCCACAGGGAATGGCTGAAGCAGAGAATATTATACCTAATGATAAATATTTGAAACAGGAAATTGCATGATTATAAGAATAGGGCAGAGCAATGAGATTCATAGAATCATAGGCCGGAATCTTATCACCATTCATGCCGGCGGGATTTTCCCATCCCGCTGCAATGAAAGGAGATTTCTTCGACTTTGCTGCAACGGCAGCATGGCATGAATTGCAGGTAAGATTGCGCCCAAAGAGTCTCTACAGTGCAGAAGGAAGCCATTCGACCCATTGAGTCTGCACCGACTTTCCAACAGAACATTGTACCCAGACTCTACCCACATGACCCCATATATTTACCCCACGAATTCCTTTAACCCAGTGGTTCCCAAAGGGTGCGGCGCACCACACTGGTGCGGCGAGAGAGGATGGCAAGTGTAGCGGGAAGATTCAAGGACAATCAAAGAACCATTTAAACATGGATAGATATTTTTCCAAAGTGAGAGCAAGAGCATCAAGTGATGCATTGTTTTATACTTTCTGGATGTCCCATGATCATATTATAAAGTAGTTGTGTTCTATGTTATGAATCAAGCACTGCTAGGAGTTGTACTTTTTTGTTTTTGAATGTATTTCTCATCAATAAAAAATTTGGTGTGGCGTGAGCAAATTTTTATTCCAAAAGTGCGGCCCAGTGAAAAAAGTTTGGGAACCACTGCTTTAACCTATACATTTTGGGACACCAAGGGACAATTTACCATGACCAATCAACCTAACCTGCACATGTTTGGATTAAATTTATATTTCTATAACTGAAAGCTGGTACGCACTCAATAGCCCAAATTACCTTCTTCTCTGCTGTGAACATCCAAGTTTTTAAATAATTACAACACAGGCATCATGATCGGCACAGGCTTAGAGGGCCGAAGGGCCTGTTCCTGTGCTGTACTTTTCTTTGTTCTAATATCAACTTGTATTTATATACCACCATTAATATGGTAAAACTTACCAAGAGCGTTATCTAAGAACATGACAATGAGACCACGTAAGAAAATATTAGTGCAGATGATCAAAAGTTTGATCAAGGAAGTAGGCTTTAAGAAATCTCTGAAAGGAGGAAAATAAGGTGGAGAGAATTTGAGGAAAGGAATCCCTAAGTTAGGACTCAGGTCCAAAGAGGCCAGAATTGGAGGAGTGCAGACATCTTGCAGTTTAGTCGGGCTGGAGCAGGTTACTAGAAGTAGGGAGGGCATGGTGAGGCCAAGGAAGGGTTTGAAAACAAGGGCTAAAGTTTTTAAATTGAGATTATTGCTAAATTGTGAACCATTGTAGGTCAGCGAGCGCAAAGGTGATGGGTGAATGAGACTTGGTGCAAGTTAGGTCCAAATACATAGTGGAGACTGAAGTGGACTTGCATGAATTTAGGCCGTATTTTCTTGAGATATTTATTTAACAATTATACTTTTTTCAGTGTCCAAGTAAAGTAATACCACAATACTTCAGAAATGAAGAACGACAAATTGAACAATGGGTTAAATAATTTACCAACTTTTTTCAATAAGGATTCAAAACCAATTTAATGACAAGCAATGATTCTTCCGTATCGAGGGCTCAATGACAAGAATATGGAACTATTTTATGAAAGACAATTAATGTTCATTGGATGGCAGAAGAATTGAGCTTCTCTTCACCTTCTACTGGGAATTCTGTTATTTAACCTTTGTCGATAGTACTACTTGCTAACAGATTGATTCTCCCCTCGTCTAACTGCTTTGCTGCTACTGTTCACAACTGCCTGCAGCACAACTCCTACTGTTTTATAGACTGAAAGAAAATCAAGATAATTATGGCCTAATCTCAAGGTATTTGCTTGTAAAAGATACAGATGTAAAACAGAAATGCACACAGTTAAAAGGGGGATCATTTAATTTACTTGGCCTTAACTTGCATGAGTATCAAGGAACACTTTAAGGTGCAGGGTGAGGATGTCCTGTGCAAGGGAAAGTTGCCAATGTGATGACAACCTGAGTGATCGCTGGGATGCAACTATCCTCCATATGAGTTTTGTTATCATTGTTTATGGTGTCTGTCAGCTCCAAAGGGCACGGCGCTATTTCTAAGTCAGTACACTGTGTTCCTCCATACAGAGATGGCTGCAATATCACATCAAAACATGTGACACTATTGATGAGGGGCTTATGCTATTTATAACAAAATCTCAAACCTGTTCTTTTTAAGTGGGCTGATGACTTTGGCAAACACAGGGCTCCCCAGCTGCGTTCGCTTGTTTTACAAAAAAAAAAGAAAAACTAATTGTAGTTTCATCCGAGATTATATTTGAAACAACAGGGGCTACATATGTTTTGCAAGGCAGTAAGCACGATGATTGCCCCACCCAGGGCTAATAAAGTAGTCCCATCACAAATCATTCTCTTAGCTAGTGCCTATGTCAATACTCGGATACTTTCTCTCAGTCATTTTTTTTACCCTGTGTCTGATATATTATTCGGCGTCTTTGGCAGCCAAATATATCCTGTCACAAATCAAGGGTCAACTTACAATGCTGGGATACATTCTCTCTTCTTGGTCATCATTCTCTATGTCTGATGTATTTTCAGTTGCCTCTGGCAGAAAAATGGTCCCCATCGCAAAAGGCTCAACTTGCATACTTGGATTCTCTGTCTCTCTCCCGAACCCACTACCCCCCAATCCCACCCCGACAATCCCTTTCTCTTCAGTCATCTCTCTACATCTCTGATATATCATTAGGTGGCAAACCATTAATTTTGCCCAGTGACTAAGGGAGCAGCTGCAGGGATGGTCGAAACAGCTTATTCCTGCAAACACACATGTCCAGAAAGCTGCAGCAGTGCACCATTTCAAATAAGAGAGTCAGGCTATGATGAGTGTTTGAGTAGAGTAGACATGTTTGGAAGAGTAAGAGGTGATCTCATTGAAACTTATAAAACTCCAAGGGAACTTGATGGTGTTGTTGCAGAGAGGCTGTATTTCTGATTGAGGAGTCTCAAGATAAGGGGAGTCCAGACCAGGGGTCATAGTTTGAGGATAAAGGTAAAGCTTTTAGATCTCCAACGATTTGAGGGTTAGGTGGATTGGCCATGCTAAATTGCCCCTTAGTGTCAGGGGGACTAGCAGGGCAAATGCGTGGGGTAACGGGATAGGGCCTGGGTAGAATTGTTGTTGGTGCAGATTTGATGGGTTGAATGGCCTACTTCTGCACAGTAAGGATTCTAGGATTCGAACTGAGGTGAGGAGAAAGGATGGTGAAAGTGTGGAATTCACTACCACTGAATGTAGTTGAGGCCAAAACATTGGGCCTGATTTTACCAAAACTTAAACGGGCGCGAAATCGCGGTAAAGCTGGGCGTTGGGCCTTTAACGCGATGTGCACCCAAATCCGAGCAGATCGCGCCTTTACCGACACCCGATTCGGGCACGGGTCCGGTGCGTACCCGAATCGGGCGGCCTGACTTAATGACTTAATGAACCGCGCGCCCAACCCTACCGCCAAATCCCACTTTACCGTCTTCTGGCCCGATCCGCGTCCGCGCTGTAACCGACCTGCAAAATAAAAGTCTGAAGTCGCCGCTGCAGCCTCCGAAGAGCGGAGTCAGAGACTGCAACGGCTCTCTGACCCAGGTCACCCTCTGGTCGGGGCGAGAGGGGGGTGGAAAGAGGAGAGAGGGTGTGACGTCTCATCCCCTGGGGGGGGGGGGGGGGTTCCGCTGCCTGTCTGCAGCCGATCCCTCCTGGCACTATCACTGGTACACTACCAGCCACAGCCATCTCTCCCGCTCTCTCGCACCTGCAGGGAAGAGTAACCTGTGGCTGGTAGTGGAACCCCCCCCGACCAGAAGATGATATGTCACACCCCCTCTCCTCCTCCCCCCAGGGGATGATACATCACATCCCCTCTCCCTCCCCCCAGGGTATGATCGGTCACACCCCTCCCCTCCCATCCTCCCCAGGGGATGATCGGTCACACCCCCTCCCCTCCCCCCCCCCCCCCCCCCCCCCCCCAGGGGATAATCGGTCACACCCCCTCCCCTCCCACCCTCCCCAGGGGATGATGGGTCACACCCCCTCCCATCCCACCCTCCCCAGGGGATGATCGGTCAGACCCCCTCCCCTCCCACCCCCAACCAGAGGATGACTGTCAGAGAGCCGCTGTCTCCGCTGTCTGATTTTTTTTTCGAGCCTGGGCACGCTGTCAGATTTTTTTTGAACTGCGCATTCGCAGTTCAGAGCTCCGATCGGTCCGCCAGCGCTAAGCCCCGCACACAGCGCGGATCGGGCCAGAGCCGGCAAAACGCGTATGGGCGCGCTGGAAAGAGGATTCCAGGCGCGGATCTATTTGACGCCCAGATTCGTCACTTCGGCTCAAAATGGTAAAATTCCCCCCATTGTCTGATTTCAAGAAGAAATTAGATACAGCTCGAGGAGCTCAAGGGATCAAGGGATATGGGAGGAAGGGGGTGAATCAGGATATTGAACATGATGTTCAGCCATGATCAAAATGATTGGCGGAGCAGGCTCAAAGGGCCGAATGGCCTACTCCTGCTTCTAGTTTCTATGTTTCTACGGATTGATCATTTAAACGCTGAGGTGAGGAAGAATTTCTTCACTCAGGGGGTTGTGAATCTTAAATTCTCTCCCCAAAGGGCTGCTCAATCATTGTGTATTTCAATGATGCAGTAGATAGATTTTTGGACTCGAAGGGAATCAAAGGTTATGGGGATGGGTTAGGGGCATAGAGTTGAAGTCAACGATCAGCCATGATCATACAGAATTGCGGAGAAGGCTCGAGCGGCCAAATGTCCTACTCCTGTTCCTATTTCTTATTTTCTTAAATCAGAGCCCACACGGCAACTAGAAATGTGTTCTTTGTTACAGTTGTGAAACAAATTGAGAAAAGAAATTTTACAGATGGATAATGGAATCTGAACCAAAAACAGAAAATGCTGGAAAATCTCAGCAGGTCTGACAGCATCTGTGGAGAGAGAATAGAGTTTTCCTGTCCTGCCTGTTAAATGTAACCAGTGACAAATTTGTATTGGATCTAATGTGACCAATGGGAACAAGATGTGAGGGTCGACTGACCCAGTAAAACATGGAACCAATCACAGAGTGATGTAATAGTCAGCTGACCAACTGATCCACTATAAATAAGGAACTATGTAGAATTGTGGGAAGCTTGGCATGGCCCAGGGCGAGGCCTAAGTTTGGAGTAATGATGTTTCTTTATTAAACCCTTTCTTTGATTTATAAGTTGGAGTAAGTTTTGTTGTTGTTTCATTCGCTGCATTTTGAAAAGTTCCATCTGAAGAAACACCGCCCGCCATGGGAATCTTAGCAGGCAGGGGAGCGGACCGTGCAAATGTCCGTTTACCTTGGGTGGGATTTTCCAGTTTTGGGCTGAGCGCGGCTGGAAAGTCCCGCTCAACATTTTGAGCCAGGACCTCAGGGCTCAGAAGGGTCATCCTGACTCGAAACATTAGCGCTATTCTTTCTCCTTAGATATAAAACTCTTTCTTTAAAGGAATGCCTGGTTTTCCATAACTAATCACCTAATAATGAAATCAAAGGAACAGATGGTTTTGGAACTGACGTACTACGAGAACGCAATTGTTTTTGACTAAAGCATAAATAGACGTGCTCTCTGATTTTATTAGGAGATGTATTTCACTTTGCTTGTTTTGGGTCGAGCTTTTGGCCATGACAGAGGGACTCGCCATTGTGACAAAATGAATGGAAGTGCCAGAAAGCCCTGTCCCCCAAACATGGCACTTCCCTTTTTCAAAGTGGTGGATTGGGGACATGGATGGTTTATGGAGGCAGCTAGCCATTTAAATCACCAGCTGCCTCCAGTGATGTGGGATTTTGGTAGGCATGGAGTGTGAAACTTGAAATGTGTAGATTAGACCAGTGGGAGCAGGTCTGAACTTCGTGGGGAGTCACGATGGCAGAGTGGTTAGCATTGCTGCCACAGAGGGCCAAGGACTCAGGTTCAATTCCAGCCTTGGGTGATTGTCTGTGTGGAGTTTGCACGTTCTCTGCGTGTCTACGTGGGTTTCCTCCGGGTGCTGTGGTTTTCTCTCACAATCCAAAGATTTGCAGGTTAGGTGGATTGGCTGTGCTAAATTACCCCTCACTGTCCCAAGATATGTGGGTTGGGGGGATTAGCAAGGTAAATGCGTGGGGTTATGGGGATAGGGCAGTGGGGTGGGCCTGGGTACGATGCTCTGTTGGAGAGTCAGTGCATACTTGATGGATCAAATATCTTCCTCCTATGGTATTCTCTGATTTGTTTGGATAACCAGCTGCCCCTTTGGAAGGCTAAGGTACCCTTTTGCATCTGGTCCTGGGACACCCTTAGGGAAGGTAAAGTGCTCATTGGTTGAGGCCAGGGTTTGGAATTGTTGAAAGTAGGCATAAATATGTGCAAGTCCATTGGAACGGTCAACATCAACTGTCAGAAGCACCTGCCAAAGAGACATGTCAAGATATTTAAAACTCCTGCCCATTAAACGTTTTGAAAAAATGTCTGAAATTTAAAGGATTACTTCCTATTTTGCTCTGACTGTTTACGTAAACCTGAGGACTTTCATTATTGCAATTCATTAATTGACAACTTTCACAGCCATCCATTATTGCAACAGGATGCCTGCCATTTCACAGTTTGACTGACAGCTACAAGCAGTTGTTGACTCAATGATGTGGGTCTCTGAATTCCAATGCATGTTGTCATGAGAGATGGTGCATTTAAATTAATTGTCTGTTGATATCAGGCTTTATTTAGTTGAAGGAATGTTATTGTAATTCATGAACAAGGGTGTTTGTTTCAATAAAGTGACATCTGCAATGAACACTTAGAAATGTATTTAATGGACCTTTATTTTATCTCATCTCTGCATGGATCCTGAGGTCTGCCCTTGGTGGATACTGGGTGAGTTGGTGTGGTAGGTATAAGGGCAGAGAATGGAGGCCATGAGTTGGTTGGCATAAGAAGTACAATGGACCGTGGGGTGGCTGTTATCATTGAATCATAGAATCTCTACAGTGCAGAAGAGGCCACTTGGACCTTTGAGTCTGCACCGACTCTCTGGCAGAGTATCTTACCCTCCCACCCTATCCCCATAACCCCACACATTTCGCATGGGCTAATCCCCCTAGTCTACACATCTTGGGACACTAAGGGACAATTTAGCATGGCCAATCCACCCAGGTCTCTTAGAATCATAGAATCCTTACAGTATAGAAGGAGGCCATTCGGCCCATTGATTCTGCACCAACCACAATCCCACCCTGGCCCTATTCCTGTAACCTCACATATTTGCCCTGCTAATCCCCTTGACATTAGAGTCAATTTACCATGACCAATCAACCTAACACACACATTTTGTACTGTAGGAAGAAACCAGAGAACCCAGAGGAAACCCAGGCAGACATGGGGAGAATGTACAAAATCCACACAGACAGTCTCCTAAGGCTGGAATTCAACCTGGGTTCCTGGCACTCTAAGGCAGCAGTGCTAACCATTGTCTCACCGTGTGGAGGTGTATAGGTTGGTATGAAGGGTTATGGGGGTAGATGGGGACATAAGGTGTGTCGGGTTGGCATGTATGGGGCATGCGGAGTACTTATGCAGAGTATATAGGGTGTTGCAGATGTGAGGATTGAGGACTGGAGCCATGTTTCATGTTAAACTTTGAGCACTGTGTCAGAGCTCCAAGGCCTTCCTTATTTCCCATCGCTGCACCCATTTTCCTCAGTACATCTAATCCAGCCTGCACCCCTCATCCCGACCCCAGACTGAAAATTTGACATCTGGGCAGCAATTTCTAAGTTTGGGTTTGCGGAGCCAGGAATTGTCTTACCTCTGCAACCTGGACCTGGGGAGCAAAAGTCATATTACAGTGTTATAGCAAAGCACACAGTTCTCTCTGAATCCAATCTCACTTTGTACAGGTGGTATAACATTAGTAGTTGCCCCCTTATAGAATCTGTCTTATCTGTGGTAGGTCGCTATACAACACGTACATGCCCTCTTCTAAGTCTTCCATTGTTATGCACAATAGGACATGAGGAGTGATTGTCCAATTCCAAAGCTCACACACTGTCCACAAACCAGCTCTTATTTACATATCTGACAGAAAATTGCAGATGAAGTTTCAGCGCATAGCTGTGACACTTGGCAGAAAATTAGCCCTCTTCGCAAATAATTATTTGACCAGCACTCTGATATTGAGTAAGGATCAATCTACAACACACAGATACACTCTCTCCGTCTCTCTTTCTCTCTCTGTCTGTCTCTCTCACACACATGCTCTCTCTCTCTCTATCTCTATCTGTCTCACACACACGCATGCTCTTTCCCTCTCTCTGCCTATCTCACACACAAGCTGTCTCTCTGTCTCATACACACACAAGCTCTCTGCCTCACACACACACACTTCTCTCTCTTCTCTGTGTGTCTCTCTATCTACACATGTACCCGCTCTCTCTGTCTTTCTCTCTCCTTCTCTCTGCCTCGCTCTCTCGCTCTCTCTCTCTCTCCCCCCTTTCCATTCTTAGCCATCTTTCTTTATAGCTGATGTGTGGCCAGCTGCCTAAAAGGCAAATTTTTAATTTTATTTTGGTGGAAAATAAGTCAGATGAACAGTCTTTTGTACACTTCTTACCCTTTTTCCCTTTCTTATTCCTAAGCACTCCTAACTGCCTAACAAATGATCTACCTGTATACCTGGCACAATGTTATCTTCCCTGTGCTCCTCTTGAGTGAGAGGGTGTGTGCCACTCTATATCAAGCAAGCAGAAATTTCACCGGTCTAGAGTTCTCAGGAGCTTTATTCAGAGACTTTTAAACACAGTGATGGGTTTCTGAGAATGGAAAAGTCAAATTGAAGCTCCGAGGTAGAGGCAGTGGACAATTTCAAGTTACATCCAGGAATGAAATTCAGAGTAGATTGCTGCAGCAAGATCCACTGACCAGTGATTTAAGTCACGTCTGGAAGTCGAAAAGCATTAACAGGAAACTGAAACAATGTCTGGTGCAGTCTCTAACGCGAAATGTTGCACTCCATGGATGCGAGAGTTAGATTCTGAACAACGATGATGGGGGAAAGACAGCTCTCGAAACGTGGATGTGGCGAGGCATACTGAGAATCCACGGCATGGAGCAAAAGTCAAATGAGTGAGTTAGATGAAGTTAGTGAGTTAGATGGGGGCAGCACAGTGGCACAGTGGTTAGCATTGCTGCCTCACAGCACCAGGGACCAGGGTTCATTCCCGGCTTGGGTCACTGTCTGTGTGGAGTTTGCACGTTCTCCCCGTGTCTGCCTGGGTTTCCTCCGGGTGCTCCGGTTTCCTCCCACAGTCCAAAGATGTGCAGGTTAGGTGGATTGGCCATGCTAAAATTGCCCCTTAGTGTTAGGGGGACTAGCTGGCGTAAATGCATGGGGTTATGTGGATAGGGCCTAGGTGGGATTGTGATTGGTGCAGACTCGATGGGCCGAATGGCCTCCTTCTGCACTGTAGGGTTCTATGGTTCTATGTAGGGTCAAAGTTCCTTGAATCAAAAAGGTTGCTCGTCCAGTTAGAGAGAGCAAAATAGCTAAGTATAAGATGCAAATTGCATCATAGTCCCAGATGACCATAGGCTGTTCTACTGTTTGAGAAAGAGCTGATTGGTGGTGATTTAACCCGAAGGGTCCACACACCTCAGGCGAGGGGAAAGTTGAGAAGACGGGGCCTTCATAAATAACATTAGCCAGTACAGGTATTGAACCCACGCTATTGGCATTGCTCCACCTTACAAATCAGGCATCCAGCCAACTGAGCTAACTGACTCAACACACAAAAGCTTTGTACTGGCAGCGCTTTGAAGTAGAAATTGAGAGTAAAATCAGAAGAGGAAGAAAAAAAATTGGATGAGTGGACAAGGCTGAGAAGTAAACTGAAGAAAGCCAAAGAAGCAAGACAATGCCAACAGCCCCACAAAGGCTAAGGTGGAACCGAATAAGTGATGGGTTTCTCTGTGCACTTGACACTTGGCTGACCACAAGAAAAAGTTATGTTTTCCTGTATTCTGTTTTTATTGTACATTTAAAAAGAAGTTTAATGAGAATTCCTGAAAATAAGCTGAAGGATTTATTTTCTCAACATTAAGCAGAATTAGATTGTGCAGCCAATTTTGACAGGTACTCCAAGTTGTTTATTGACTGTCTACCCATACCTATCCGCAGCGAAGGCTTTAATTTAAGTGGTGTGCCTGCTCATTTAAATTTCATGACTGTCGGCTATTCTTTTATGAGAAATAAAATATCTTAACAAGAGGCTTGTGTCCTTCTCTGAGGGCAATTCTAATAACAAGACAGCCAGCTACCAGGCAAAATCTGTACAAAATCTCTCTCAGTGCAGAGCAGCCCTCATCAACCCTGGCATAACACAAGAGAAAGCAAAGAGATATTCAATGGTCCCCTTGGGACTGCCAAGCAAAAGGTGATGGAGATTATCTCTGAGGGATTTTTGATTCTCGCCGATTCTGCATCAGAGAACTTTGAACTCCACAGCAATTCAGAGTAATTGTCGCCCAGATGGATTTGTTTGTGGGAAAAGCATACAATACAGATTTCATTAAACATGACACTGCCAGGGATCGCACCACAATATTTAGCCTGATCAGCAACTGATTACAGTCAGCAAAACTGAAACAAATCTGCTATTAATTTGAAACTGATTTTAATGCATTCGATTTGTTTTATAAAGCCATGCACTTGAGTCGCATATCCACGAGCTATTGTAACATACTCTCACCGCTGAGACCTGCATTCGAATTGAGCCGAGGCTGATGAGATGGAAATGGTCTCTCGGCCAACTGCAGGAGATTCAAAGTGAAACGACTCCTGGATAATCTCAAACCAATCCCCCGGTGGGAGTGTGTCCGCAGCGCTGACTGTAATCTGACACTAATTGGTGTTAAATTCCCAGTCTGATTCAGAGACAGGAGGATGGCTGGTTTGGGAAATGTAAATGTTGTGATGGGACGGTGAGAGGATGCTGTACTGAGGTTGGGGTTAAGACAGTGCTTTTGATGCAGATCAGAGGGAGCTTTACTCTGCACCTGACCTGAGGATGCATAACCATGACATCTGAAACCATTTCATTTCCAGCCAAGACAAATTTTGCCCCCACCAAAGAATATCCAAAATGAAATCGCAAACCTTTGTCAAGCTATTATTTTTTTTGCAAAATAAAGTGAGCATCGTGGTTATATTATTGAGCTTGTAATCCAGAGGCCTGGACTTCTGATCCGGAGAACCTCACCTCGGTAGCTGGGTAATTTAAATTCAGTGAATAAAATTAATTATATAAATTTAGAAACAAAAAATGGTATCAGTTAAGGTGACCATGAAAATACTGGATTGTCACAAGGACACACTTTTGGAAAGGAAATCTGCTGCCCATACCTGGTCTGGCCTGCACGATTCCAGACTCATCGCTATGTGGTTCACTCTTAACTGCACCGAGCAATGACCTAGTAAGCCACTCAGTTGTATCAAACCATTACAAAGAAGTCTAATAAGAATTGGACATTGTAAAGACCTCAGCCAGAATTTTCCAACCATTCCCACCAGTGGGATTTTCCCATCCCGCTGCAATGAACTGAGATTTGCCTTGCCGCCACATTCTCTGACTTCGCTGCAGCGGGAGCATGGCATGAAGGGATGGTAAAATTGAGCCCCTAGTCAATTTTGCAAAATTCTTCTCATTAACATCTGGGGAAATGTGCCCAACTTGGGAGAGTTGGTTCACAGACTTGCAAGCAACAACATGACATCCTCATACTTGTGGGATCAAACACACGACTCAATATCCCAGACTCTCACATCATCATGCCTGGGTTTGTACTTTCTGATTGACAGGAGATCGGGACAAGGTGGTGGCACAATGGTGTACAGTTAGGAGGGAAGGAACATTGACACCAGGCCCCATGAAGTCTCATTCCATCAGGTCAACCATGGTCAAGGAAATCTCCTGCAGCTTACCACAGGGTACTGCCCCGGTATGACTGCCAACTTCTGGGGGATGTACTCAGCTGTGTGCCTCTGGCAGGTTCTGCTTGCCAGGTGCACATTGTGGGTGACCTGTTGTGATTCACAATGGCGTGTCCTCATGCTGACATGAATGGATAATTTAACAAGAGTTGGGGGGGAGGACTAACAGGCATAAAGGCCTGGTAATTACATTTAAATGCATTTAAATAGAGACCCTGCCGTTGAATGTTGAGATTTTCATTACATCATTAGCGGAAACAATTGGAATGGGAAATCCTGCCGGCGTAAACTGTGTTTTAAGGCCATAAGACCATAAGACGTAGGAGCAGAATTAGGCCACTCGGCCCATCGAGTCTGTTCCACCATTCAATCATGGCTGATATTTTTCTCATCCCCATTCTCCTGCCTTTTCCCCATAACCCCTGTTTTGGGTTTCCCACGGGATTTCCTGCTCCCACCACCCCTGAAAATGGGACTGGAAAATCGCCCTCTGGAAATTTAGAGTAACTCACTTCCTGACTCACAAATCCTTTCCGCCATCTACAAGGCACAAATTGGGAGGGTTTGGGAATACTCTCCACTTACCTGGATGCGTGCAGCTACACCAACACTTGGGAAGCTCAACACCATCCAAGATAAAGCAACCAGTGTGATTGGCACCCCATCCATCACCATAATCATCGGCCTTTGCCGGTAATGCCCATGTTCCCGGAAGAAATTGAAGAACAGTTTCTAAATGAAACAATTTGCAAGCCACTAAACGGTTTATGCGCACAGTTCCTCACCAGATTTACATTTTGGTCATTGGCAAGACATTAATAATCAGGCACGCATTAAAGATAATCACAAAATATTATTCCCACAATGGGTAGAATGCGGACTTCTTCAACACAAATCAAAGTGGAAGCAGAGTCCATAATCTGTTTTAGAAAGGAATTAAATAGTTGATTAAATAGAGAGGGGAAATGATCGGGAGAATGAGGGAGGAGGGTGGATGGTGGAATGAGACTTTTTTTCAAATCTTTACGGTGGCCCATGGTAAGAAGAGAAAGAAGCACTGAGTAAATCATTGCTGTAACATTTTGTGCATCTATAAGCGAGGGCCAAGGTAAGATTGTTTAAAGACTGTTCAGCCTGTTCGTCTATTCCATTAACGTACATCAAGGAACATTTGAAATATATTTTTTTTAGATTTCCTATCTGCCTCTGACTGATGCCAGTTCTGTAGTAAATCAGATTTCCAAGGGGGTTTGCAATCTGTTAGCAGAAAGGAAACAGCTTTGTTAACTTCATGAGAGGGAAAAAAAAAACAAGTCACAATTCACAGTTCCTACTCGTGAGTGAAAAATTTGCTAACAAATAATGTATTTTCATTAGTAAATATTAATATTTTATTAGGAGTCTTGAATTCTGAATTGGTTGCTAATAATTCTGTCATATGAAATAGATTTTGTTCCTGAAAGAGCACAGACAATTTTTTTTAGCCAGTTACTCATGCTTTTAAATATTTTATTCATAAATATATGAATGTATTAAAGTTCAAGTAGTTTGATTTTATACCCTTACGTTGAAGCGTGCGTTGCATATTTTGCCTTGTATGATGATTTTGGTCTGGTTTGTTAGGCACGCACAGAGGCCAATAGAGTCAAGTTGATTGAATGGAGGGGCAGAGAAAATCATCCAGGTGTGGAGAACGTGATGTCACCCTACCTAACAGAATTTTTTACCTAATAGGCAAAATGGAAGTAAAAGAGGCTTGCCTTCATTTGGGGGCAGTGTCACTTTATTCTGTGCTTTAGAAACATCTCAAATTGGCTCACGCACGCTGGGCAGAATTTTCCCGTCCCGCCCGCCACGGGAATCGTAGTGGGCGGGGGTGGACCACGCAAAGGTCCCTTGACCTCGGGTGGTTATTTCCGGCCTTAGGGTGAGTGCAGCTGGAAAATCCTGCCAGATGAATTATTTAAAAGTGTAAATATTCAAATAAAGCAGCCAATGTGTGCATAGCAAGATCCAACAAACAGCCTATTAGTTAAATGATCACTATTAGGCATGAATGTCGACTAGGGGGCCAGAAGAATTCTTTGAATAATGAAGAGGTTTTTTTTATGTTCATGCAAGTCGACCACTTTTATTCATTTCATCCCAAAGGTGCATATAGGGGTAGAACATTGACATTTGATAGTGACAACTGTAAGTCAGGCTGTGACCTCTGGAGGCTGACTGTTTTAAAGTTTATTTATTAGTCACAAGTAGGCTTACATTAACACTGCAATGAAGTTACTGTGAAATTTCCTTGGTTGCCACATTCCGGCACCTGTTCAGGTCAATGCACCTAACCAGTACGTCTTTCGGACTGTGGGAGGAAACCGGGGCACTCGGAGGAAACCCACGCATACACAGGGAGAAAGTGCAAACTCCGCAGAGATAGCAACCCAAGCCGCAAATCGAACCCAGGTCCCTGGTGCTATTAGGCAGCAGTGCTAACCAGTGTGCCACCATGCCGCCCTGTTTGGAAGGGTTTTGGAAGGGGCAACAGAAACGACAAACTCAACTGGTCGAGAAGAGAGGCCCAGAAGAAAGAGATGCCAGCGAATCCAGTTAGCCCATTGTCCTCCTCTCCAGCAAAGACCACTATACCAGAGTGGCGCTCCTGAGCCACAGCAGACAGATTTGACCACCACAGTGCAAACTATCATTTTACCAGATGGGAGGCTACCACCACCAGGCAGGGATGGAATGACAACAGAAACTGAACAGATCAATCTGGTGCCCTTTTTTGTTTTGCTTTTGATTCCAGAGGCCAAGCCTGGTTGACATTTATCGGGATGACTGTCTGCCTTTTATCTACTTCATGGATCCTATGCAAATTGAGTTTGGATAGTCTGTGCTCGGTACCTAGTAACTGCAAGGTCGCAGCACAATGCCGCATACAGATGAACTAGTGAAAAAAAAAGCCAGTACAGATCTGAGGCTGAGATTAATGCACATCATTAGGAAAAGTTAGATAAAGTGTTTGCTGTGTAGCATATTCTCTGATTTAGTGATGCCTGATAATTATGCTAGAGTCAAATGTAGAAAAGAATCATTGAATGATGCAGCCAAAACTGGAGCCATTTGGCCCATTGTTCCTTGCCAGCTTTTTGAAGATTTACCTCCATGCTCCTGTCCTCTCCCCATCGCCGTTCAGCTATTTATCCAATACCCATTTGAATGTTATATTGAATCTGCTTCCACTAGCCTTTCAGGCCATGGATTGCAGGGTACCACAATTAGCTGCTTAAAGTAATTCTCCTCATCATCTGGTTTGTTTTCCAATTATTGTGAATATCTGATCTTTGCTGAGCAACATTTTACCAACTGGAAATGATTATTCCTTATTTACTCACAAAACTGTTCATGATTTTAAAAACCTGTTAGATCTTCCCATAACCTTCTCTGCTCTGAGGTCAACTGCCTCAGCTTCAAGCATCTCTCCACGTGACGGATCTCCCACACACCTTGTAAAACTCTTAGTGGTATTATCGCTAGACTATTAATCCAGAAACTCAACTGATGTTCTGGTGACCAGGGGTCATATACGGTTTCAAATCCTGCGATGGCAGGTGGTGGAATTTGAATTCAACAAAAAAATCTGGAATTAAGATCTACTGATGACCAAGGAACCGTTGTCAATTGTCGGAAAAAAACCCATCTGGTTCACTAACGTCTTTCAGGGAAGGGAATCTGCCGTCCTTACCTGGCCTGGCCTACATGTGACTCCAGAGCCGCAGCAATGTGGTTGACTCTCAACTGCCCTCTGAAATGACCTAGCAAGCCACTCAGTTATATGAATCACTCAGGAAGGCAGCTCACCGCCACCTTCTCAAGGGCAACTAGGGATGGGCAATAAATGCTGGCCAGCCAGCGACACCCGTGTCCAACGAATGAGTACAAAAACAAAATCTACCTGAACATGTCTTTGACTTTCTCCTAATGTCTACTCCAGCTGTTCACATTCCCCCTGAAAAAAAAAAGCTGAACAGAAAACTGATAAAAGACAAATAATGAAAATATAATATAGGATCCATCTGCTGTTTTCAACTGTGAGATTTGCAGTAAATAATTCTGTGCCTTGTTTGTGTGGCACAATACTATTTTATTGATTTTGGAAAAGCTATCAGGCAGTTGTGTTTCAGGACATTCTGAAGGCTGAAACATTTCCTTTATGCTGGATTACCACAGCACTGTTGTTTGATACCCTTTTAGAAAGGACAATCATTCAAATGTTTCTATTGTGTTGGGAACAATATGTTCTTTGTAGCTGCACTCAAAGGGCACCTGTAGAAAGAAGCAACATAATGCAAGGCAGAGAGAAGGAACTACTGCTTCCACATGCACAGGGGGCAGGTTACCCTCTCCTCAACTTCTTCTCAAGTCAGCACAATGTGGGGGGGGCGGTGGCGGGGGGATACTAAATTGAACACATGCGGTGCAAAAAAGGACTGATGATAGGCAAAAGCAAAATCCTACAGGTGGTGGAAATCTGCATAAAAGCGGAAAATGCTAGAAATACTGTGCTCAGTTCTGGTCGCCTCATTACAGGAAGGATGTGGAAATGATTGAAAGGGTGCAGAGGCGATTTACAAGGATGTTGCCTGGATTGAGTGGCATGCCTTATGAGGATAGGCTGAGGGAGCTCGGTCTTTTCTCCTTAGAGAGACGTAGGATGAGAGGAGACCTAATAGAGGTGTATAAGATGTTGAGAGGCATAGATCAGGTGGACTCTCAGAGGCTTTTTCCCAGGGTGGAAATGGCTGCTACGAGAGGACACAGGTTTAAGGTGCTGAGGGGTAGGTACAGGGGAGATGTTAGTGGGAAGTTTTTCACACAGAGGGTGGTGGGCGAGTGGAATCGGCTGCCGTCAGTGGTGGTGGAGGAAAACTCAATAGGGTCTTTTAAGAGACTCCTGGATGAGTACATGGGACTTAATAGGATGGAGGGTTATAGGTAGGCCTAAAAGGTAGGGATATGTTCGGCACAACTTGTGGGACCGAAGGGCCTGTTTTGTGCTGTAGTTTTCTATGTTTCTATGTTTCTAAATACCCAGAAACTGAGGCAGCATCTGTGGAGAGAGGAACAGATTTGAGATGTTATGTCAATGACCTGTCATGGTACTGGACTACAGAATGCTCCTTGCATCAGTCCCACTGTTCCTTACTGCCATTCAAAATGCTCCCAGACTCTGCCATCCACTATTGGTGTTCCCAGCATGTGGTATCCCTCTGATGTCTTGAGAGGCCTCAGGATCTCCTACTCATTACTCCCAGACTTGAGGATTCAGCTACCAATGTCCTCTGCTCCTCTCATACCCAACCGCCAATGCTCAATATTATGCCATATGATGCACAGCATTAAACAGCACATCCTCTGACTCAGTATGAATACTATTTCAGGACATATGCTGGTATTACTGGTATTGCTGGAAGTCATTGGTTCGAGAATGAACTTTGCCAGTTTAACACTATCACACTTTCATGCCACACTTACAATTTTTTTCAGCTGTTTGATCTGTTTTTTCCAACAGAAAAAAAAATTGGCTTCGGTGTCTTAGAATCTTAGAAACCCTACAGCACAGAAAGAGGCCGTTCAGCCCATCGAGTCTGCACCGACCACAATCCCACCCAGGCCCTACCCCCATATCCCTACATATTTTACCCACTAATCCCTCTAACCTATGCATCCCAGGACACTAAGGGGCAATTTAGCATGGCCAATCAACCTAACCCGCACATCTTTGGACTGTGGGAGGAAACCGGAGCACCCGGAGGAAACCCACGCAGACACGAGGAGAATGTGCAAACTCCACACAGACAGTGACCCCAGCCGGGATTCAAACCCAGGTCCCTGGAGCTGTGAAGCAGCAGTGCTAACCACTGTGCTACCGTACCGCCCGAGGTGTGTTCTAGCTACCATTTATTTTCCAACCCCATCAAAGTTACCCCCACAAGAGAGTAGTACAGACTCAAAACCTGTGAAGGAACTTGTCTTTTTGATGTTGGCTGCTGGTCTTTTATCTTGGCCTCTGCTTTTTCACCATTATTTCTCCCAATTTTCTTAACTTCTGTTCTTTTTTGCATTAGTTTTCATTCCATAAGCTTTCACCACTTCATTCATTAGTATAGAAGTTCTGCGAATCTCACTGTCTTCACCAATTGACCCACCCCCAACACCCAGCCTCCCCCCCACCACTTGGCACCTTTTTGTACTTCATTTCGTGCTTCTTTTTTAAGTATCTGGAAAGCATCTTGTCAGGAGGTGGTTACTCCTCTAAAGAAATCAGAGCTAGAATACCAAGCATGAAGAATTGTCAAGCATACGAATGGGTAACGATCTTAAGGAAAGAATGATCAAAACTATGATTTGAAGTAAGTTGTTGAACAGGGATGAAATGAGGACCTTCAGAAGAGTGGATACCCAAAGTCTAGAAAGTTATGATGAAGTGGTTCTGAAGAAGGATGGGGTGAGTCAGCTGGAGAAAACACAAGAGCCATAAAAGAGTTTTCAGGATTGTGGAGGAGGAAGGATTGTCAGTGGATATCATTAAGGAAAGGCAACATGTTTGGACTGGACATATTCTGAGGTATGATAACTTGCTGAAGGAGGTGATGGAAGGAAGATTCGAGGGATGTGGACCAAGAGGGAGAAAGGAAATTATAATGTTAGGCAACTTGAAATTGAAAATGGAAGGCTCCTACGTGCAATTGGAGAAGAAGCAAGAGACCATGACTCTTGGAGAAGTGAGTAGGAACCTGTCCTTAGGCAGATTGCTCAACACAAATGCTTGTCATGCTGAATATCGAAGGCTATGGCCTCATGTTTTGCTGATGCCTACGAACATCGACTTTGAAGGGCAAAAAACAACAGTCAATAACAGAGAAATAATATCATCCGTACATTATATTACATGCATGCTTGGGAGTGTGACCTGTGGCCAGATTTTCTCAGACTGCACAATGTACACTCTTCTCAACACCAGTGGCACAGTGCTGATGGTATTCAAGCAGTGTTTTCCCTGCACCTTTCCCCTCCTTCACATCAAAGAATTCTGCTTACTTTTAATTGAGCAATAGCACCAGGTAGACTAATTTATGTTAATGTTGTTTCCCAGCCGTGAAGTGTGTGGCTGTTGATAGTTGTCCCATTGACGTGGAATCTTCTGCCTCAGAGAGAGTGCGACACTCCCCATTGATCACCTAATCATACAAATTCTACGTCGATAAATCAGTCTAATGTACATTCCAGTTGTAGCCCTGAGATTCTTCCTATTTATATTCCCTCCTTGCCTCACTGAACCATTCTTTAGGCATTATGTATTCATTATGTGTCCTATGTGGAGTGTGGTTAATACATACAAGCCACGGATTCTGCATTGCTCAATCACGCCCCAATCGAGCTACTGCACAGTGCAGGCCAAGTAATGACTTTCTGATTATCTGTCATTATATGATGAATGAAATAAATATGTACCATTCAGAGTAAATATAGGATGGTTAACACATCATCAGTGTTAAATTGTGGGTGTTCAGGCAGTGGAAAAAGGTTGTAAAAGGCTGTATATCTCTAACTAGGGTTATATAGACAGCTGGGAGCAATATCAGTGAAACTGAAAGACAAACAGCAACCTGACATCATGGAGAAGAGATAAAATCCACTTGCAGTTAATGAGAATTCACTTAGGGGCTAGTCACCAGCAGATCAGTTTAGTTTCATCTTTCAGGGAGCTACTGTTCTTTGGTGAGTTAGTTAAACATTACATTTACTTGTTGCAAATGTTAATTTAGGGTGGATTCACACTCCATGGTATGTCGCCGTGTGTCGCAACCAGAGACATGTTTGAATTGCATGGGTAATATTTACATAGGAAGCAACAAAGGCATAGAGTTCAGCATATTGAAATTAATAAATAACTGTGTGTTCTTATAAAACTGAAACTCTAAAGAGATTAAGATGATGCATTTTAAAAACTGGAAGCGATCACCCACCATCAGACAGTTCAGCGGAGATCCTGAATGCAAAGGGTGAGGTTTAAGCAAGTCGCGATTGTCACCTGAAGCTGAGATTCCAGTCAGGAAATGGTTCTCTTCCGAGTATTTATATTATAAAATCTGCTTGTTGATCTCCAGTGGTCTTGCTCGTGTGCTGCATGGAGAGTAATTGCGTTATTTAGTTGGAAACATGAAGTTGTGTTTACGTTTAACCTGTTCCTTTAAGGGCACTCTGTAGATACACTTGTGTGACAGAGGTATAAATGCGCACGTCTTGAAATCAGTTAGAGCCAATTTCTCAAGAGAAACTTCTGTAGGTTGGACGCTGCTTGAAATTCACAGCCTCTGAGAAGAGATTAGGTTATCTAAAAAAACACCAAATAATAACAGGATTTCTCTTTCTTTTCAGGTGTTCAGTTGAAGTGTGTCAAGCACGCACTAGATGCACTCCCTTGATTTATGTAGACAGATACTTGGGATTTAAGAGTCACTTTTACCTGTTTTGGACAGTGGAGTAAATTCTCCTCTTTTCCCCATCTGCTCTGTCACGCAGCTGGAACATGGCAACCAAAGTTTGCTGCGGCATCCCGGCCATTGTTAGGGGCCATGTCATACCCAGCACTGGGCTTAGTGGTGTAAAGCAGCGGCAAGCATCAGAGAAGGAGTTGGAGACCACACAGAGTGGAATGTCCCAAGACTTGAAGATCTGATTTGAAAGTCTAAACGACTGAATGTTCAGATTTTTTGTTATCTTTCTGGCCAGCTCCCTTGTTGGGGCTCCTGGCACAAGTCTAACGACAGCTTTGTGAAATGCCCCTGCATCCAAGAGTTCCAACAGCAACAACTGGAGAACTAGGGGAATTCAGAACTCGGGGTCATAGCTTGAGGATAAGGGGTAAATCTTTTAGAACTGAGGTGAGGAGAAACTTCTTCACCCAGAGGGTAGTGAATGTGTGGAATTTACTACCACAGAATATAGTTGAAGCCAAAACGCTGTCTGATTTCAAAAAGAAATTGGAGATAGCTCTTGGGGCTAAAGGGATCAAGGGATATGGGAGGAAGGGGGATCAGGATATTGAATTCAATATCAGCCATGATCAAGATGAATGATGGAGCAGGCTTGAAGGGCCAAATGGCCTCCTCCTGCTTCTAGTTTCTATGTAACTCTGCAAGAGTCATAAAATAGGAATTGGCCTTGTCCTGTCTCCCAGCTACCCCGTGCTCCCCCAACCCCATGAGAGTTTTGGACATCTGCTGTAACATATAAAAAAGGGCAAGGGGCCAGTGCCAGGTGTCAGAGCATGTTTAATATAGATGATGGATGCTGACCTTCTCAGAGATAAGTTCATGCAATTGGCATAAACCCCTTTGGTTTATCAAATGATAATCAATAGTTGAATACTGGACGATAGTAAAGGTGGGAAATGTCATATATTGGCACTTGGAAGGTGCAATCTTGTTGAGATCTTGCATGCTTTCTGTGTCAAATAATGGATACCTTAGAGCTGTTTGAAATCCATATATGAGAAGTTGAAATGGTTTGTATGTAGAAGGATACATATCTGAAAATCTTTGACATATCTGATCTCCAAAAGAACATTCAGAATGCGTTTGACATGTAGCTGTGGTCCCTGGGAACAAGTAACAGAATCTGCAGCTTATAAATGTGACCAGTCAATTGTGAGAATTCATGATATATCGGAAATTATCCAAGACAGTGACAGCTACAAATGTTCAATACAAAACATAAGTACAATTTAATGGCAAGTGAGATGTGTTTTTAGCTAAAGAAAAGGCCACACTTATCCACTCTTTAACAGTAAAGAGAAATATGACAAGCTGTTGGCGGAGGTCAAGATGGTGCAGTGGGAATGTGGGGAAAAGAGAGGCATCGGTTCCCATTGCAAAATGGCTCAGCATGAAAATAGGACCTCGCAATTGCTATTGCAGACATCAAACACTCTTCCAGTCTCCTCTTTTGTTCTTGAGTCTGATGGCGATAATGTCACTTTTGGTTGTTTCAAATATGAGAATGGACTGTCAGGAATTTCTTCCTGGATTTGTCACTCTCAAAGGGGTCTTTCCAGTCAAGGTGGATGCCCATCTTTGTCTAAAAGCTTAACTGTTACACCCAATAAAGCTATAGGCACGGTGACACAGCGGTTAGCACTGCTCCCTCACAGCGCCAGGGACCTGGGTTCAATTCCGGCCTCGGGTCACAGTCTGTGTGGAGTATGCACATTCTCCCTGTGTCTGCGTGGGTTTCCTCTGGCAGCTGTTTGTTTCCTCCCACACTCCAAAGATGTGCGGGTTAAGTTGATTGGCCATGGTAAATTGACCCTAGTGTTGGGGTATAAGCAGGGTAAATACATGAGGCTGTGGGAATAGGAGTTCAATCCAGATAAATGCGAAGTGATGCATTTTGGTAGAACTAACGTCGGGGGGAGCTATACGATAAATGGCAGAACCATAAAGGCTGTAGATACGCAGAGGGACCTGGGTGTGCAAGTCCACAGATCCTTGAAGGTGACGTCACAGGTGGAGAAGGTAGTGAATAAGGCGTATGGCATGCTTGCCTTTATAGGATGGGGCATAGAGTATAAAAGTTGCAGTTGTATAGAACGTTGGTTCGGCCGCATTTGGAATACTGCGCCCAGTTCTGGTTGCCACACTACCAGAAGGACCTGGAGGCTTTAGAGAGAGTACAGAGGAGGTTTACCAGGATGTTGCCTGATATGGAAGGGCTTAGTTATGAGGAGAGATTGGGTAAACTGGGGTTGTTCTCCCTGGAAAGACGGAGGATGAGGGGTGACCTAATAGAGGTGTATAAAATTATGAAAGGCATAGATAGGGTGAACGGTGGGAAGCTTTTTCCCAGGTCGGTGGTGACGTTCACGAGGGGTCATAGGTTCAAGGTGAGGGGGGGGGAGATTTAACACGATATCAGAAGGACGTATTTTACACAGAGGGTGGTGGGGGCCTGGAATGCGCTGCCGGGCAAGGTGGTGGAGGCGGACACACTGGGAACGTTTAAGACTTATCGAGATAGCCACATGAACAGAGTGGGAATGGAGGGATACAAAAGAATGGTCTCGTTTGGACCAGGGAGCGGTGTGGGCTTGGAGGGCCGAAGGGGCTGTTCCTGTGCTGTATTGTTCTTTGTTCTTTGAGGGTCTAGGTGGGATTGTGGTCAGGGCAGACTCGATGGGCTGAATCGCCTCCTTCTGCACTGTCGGGATTCTATGATAATCTTGAGGTGTGCTCCTTGAATAAGCATTCCTCTTGACTGTCAAGGAGCTGCCCAAAAGGAATTGACATCTAAATATTATTTTTTTAATACAGTAGCACTGAACTCTCATTTAAGCTAATTAGACCATCAAGGAAGGGGAGAGCTGCATTGTGACAGCACTAAGTGTTCTGAGAGAAATAGGTCTGGAAATTCTCAATCCAGCACCAAATTGTGCCTTAACTCTTAAAGTTAGAATTCAATTGCAATAAGGGGACACTTTAATGCTAGCCGCCATGTGGTTCCTTGCCGTACAGTAAATAGCCAATTGGCGCTGAGATCTTACACCAACTAAGGAATAAATCATAGAATTCTGGCAGTGCAGAAAGAGGCCATTCAGCCTATTGAGCCTGCATCGACAACAATCCCACTCAGGCCCTATCCCCATAACCCCACGTATTTACCCTACTCATCTCCCTGACACCAAGGGGCAATTTAGCATGGCCAATCAACATATCCCGCACATCTTTGGACCGTGGGAGGAAACCAGAGCACCCAGAGGAAACCCACGCAGACATGGGGAGAATGCGTAAACTCCACACTGACAGTTTATTTATTCGAGTCGCAAATAGGCTTACATTAACACTGCAATGAAGTTACTTTTTTACAGTCACCCAAGGCTGGAATTGAAACTGGGTCCCGCATGGCAGACTGGTACAAAAACTAAAATCACATGGGATTCGGAGTAGGCTAGCGAGATGCATACAGAACTGGCTTGGTCATAGAAGACAGAGGGTAGTGGTGGAATGGTGTTTTTCAGAATGGAAATCTGTTGCTTGTGGTGTTCCACAGGGATCAGCGCTGGGACCTCTGTTGTTTGCAGTATATATAAATGATCTGGAGGAAAATGTGGGAGGTCTGATTAGTAAGTCTGCGGATGACACGAAGATTGGTGGAGTTGCTGATAGTGTCAGAGGATACAACAGGACAGTTTCATAGATAGATTGGAGACTTGGGCACAGAATTGGCAGGTGGAGTTTAATCCGGACAAATGCGAGGCGATGCATTTTGGAAAATCAAATTTAGGTGTGAATTTTACTGTAAATGGCAGAACTCTTCGGAAAATCTTTCAAGATGAGAGGGGGAAAGTTTAAGGGAGATGTGTGGGGGACGTTTTTCACTCAGAAAGTGGTGGGTGCCTGGAATGTGCTGCCAGAGGAGGTGGTGGAAGCAGGCACATTAGCAACATTTAAGAGGCACCTGGATGGGTACATGAATAGGGAGGGAATAGAGGGATACAGACTGATTAAGGGCAGAAGGTTTTTTTTTAGTTGAATGAGGACATCATGTTCGGCACAGGCTTGGAGGGCCGAAGGGACTGTTCCTGTGTTGTACTTTCCTTTGTTCTCTTTGTATTAACATACAGAGGGATCTGGGTGTGCAGGTCCACAGTTCCCTAAAAGTGACAACGCAGGTGACAAGGCGATTAAGAAGGCACATGGCATGCATGCCTTCATCAGCTGGGGCATTGAGTAAACGAATTGGGAAATCATGTTGCAGTTATATAAAACCTTGGTTAGGCCGCATTTGGAATATTACTTGCAGTTCTGGTCACCACACTTACCAGAAAGATTTGGAAGCTTTGGAGAGAGTGCAAAGCAGGTTCACCGGGATGCTGCCTGGTCTCGAGGGTGTTTCCATGAGAAGAGGTTGAATGAACTAGGATTGTTTTCACTGGAAAGACGGAGGCTGAGGGGAGACCTGATAGAGGTCTACAAAATAATGAGAGGCACAGACAGGGTGGATAGTCAGAGGCTTTTTCCCAGGGTGGAAATGTCAATTAAAAAAGTAATTACAAGGTTCAAGGTGAGAGGGGAAAAGTTTAAAAAAGTGTGCAGGGGAAGCTTTTCATGCAGAGAGGGGTGGGTGCCTGGAACGCGCTGCCAGAGGAGGTGGTGAAGCAGGTACATTAGCAACATTTAAGAGGCATCTGGATAAGTACATGATTAGGGAGGGAATAGAGGGATACTGGCCAAGTAAGGGCAGAAGGGTTTTTTTTGTAGTCCAGTTCGGGCATCGTGATCGGCACGGACTTGGAGGGCCAATGAGCCTGTTCTTGTGCTCTATTTTTCTTCTTTGTTCTCTATCCCTGGCGCTCTGAGGCCATGATGTGGAAATGCTGGTGTTGGACTGGGGTGGGCACTGTAAGAAGTCTCACAACACCACGTTAAAGTCCAACGAATCACAGGCTTTCAGAGTGCTGCTCCTTCCTCAAGTGAGTGCCTCCGCTATGGGGCAGCAGTGCTAACTACTGTGCCACCGTGTTACCCACGGAAAGGGTTGAGTTGTAACAGCCAGTTGAGAGCGGTGGTTTTACTCCATCAGCCTTGTCTGCATTTGAACTTGTAATGTGGAGATGCCGGCGTTGGACTGGGGTAAGCACAGTAAGAAGTCTCACAACACCAGGTTAAGGTCCAATTTGTAAACAGAGCAAGACATGTTCTGACTAACTACCCATTTCCTCTGGTAACATTGAGCAATAACAGTAGTTTCCATTTTGGATACATGTGCTCAAGCACAGTACGTGGTGGTTAACAATGTGTTTCTTTTCAGTTGGCCTTGGAAGAATTCCATGTGAATCTGGTCAAAGCTCAAACACATTGAGATTGATTCCAAGGTATAGTAATTTCAAGCAGATGTGTTTTCAATTCATAAGGAATGGAAATGAGCTACTTTGCACTGTTTATTCAATGCATTACAACAAGGACTGGAACTGAAATTGGAGTTGTTCCAAGGGAGAATGTCATGCAAATGAGAATTTCACTATTCCTGTAGAGTAGGAAAGCAAATTGAGCTTGTGATTGAGGAGAATGAATGAATGGACGATTTGTATAAATTCCACAAATTCTTCAATGCAACTTGACACTTATTTTGATCGTAATTTACTGCTGCCTTACTCCAATATGTGGAATATATATTAATGAATTAATGATTCAGTGCCAATACCTCTTTATACTTCCAATTAATTTACGACATTATTTGCTAAGTTTAGATAAACTGATGCAGAGGTGGAATCAAAAAAGTCACTCCCAGAAATGATAAGGGTTAAGAAATGTAAAAAAATATATATTTGACCAAATTATTTGCAAATATTAACACACAGGCACTGTTACCAACTGTTTATGCAAAATATTCATCCCCATTCTACAGTCTGTGGCAAATAACAAACACTTGTTTACACAGTAACTTCATTGCAGTGAATGTAAGCAGAGTTGTGACACTAATAAATAAAGTCTAAACCCACAGCTGGTCACAAAATTCTCATGGGCTTTTAAGTAGAAATTTCCAGTCACCATTATTTAGCAGGGGACCGAGGGCCTGCATGAACATCGCAAGCAAAAGTGTCCCTCTTCAACCAGTGCATGTAGACTGTCAACAAGGAAGTATAAGGTAGCGTATTTAATTCAATGCAAATTCATTTACAGAGTATAAAATAAAGAGAGGGAAAGAAAGATAGTATAAGAGGTAACAGTTGCAGAAAGAAAAAAGGAACAAAAACTCTCTCATAATGATTAAAATGTGAAGGAATGAGACTACACTAAAGTGGCAGTGTCTACACTTCCCGCTGCTTCGGCAAAGCAGCCAGCATAATTAAGGACCCCATGGACCCCAAACATTCTCTCTTCCACCTTCTATCATTGGGAAAAAGATACAAAAGTCTGAGGTCATTGATTTGATTTTGATTTGATTTGATTTATTATTGTCACATGTATTCACATGCAGTGAAAAGTATTGTTTCTTGCGTGCTATACAGACAAAGCATACCGTTCATAGAGAAGGAAACAAGAGAGTGCAAAATGTAGTGTTACAGTCATAGCTAGGGTGTAGAGGAAGATAAATTTAATGCAAGGTAAGTCCATTCAAAAGTCTGACAGCAGCAGGAAAGAAGCTGTTCTTAAGTCAGTTGGTACGTGACTTCAGACTTTTATATCTTTTTCTTGATGGAAGAAGGTGGAAGAGAGAATGTCCTGGGTGCGTGAGGTCCTTAATTATGCTGGCTGCTTTGCTGAGGCAGCGGGAAGTGTAGACAGAGTCAATGGATGGGAGGCTGATTTGCGTGATGGATTGGGCTACATTCACGACCTTTTGTAGTTCCTTGCGTTCATGTTCCAACCGACTCAAGAACAACGTCTTCTCTGCTGCTGTCAGACTTTTGGATGGCCTTACCTTGCATTAAGTTGATCTTTCTCTACACGCTAGTTATGACTGTAACACTAGATTCTGCACTCTCCTATTTCCTTCTCTACGAACGGTATGCTTTGTCTGTATAGCGCGCAAGAAGCAATACTTCACTGTATGTTAATACATGTGACAATAATAAATCAAATCAAATCAAATCAGAGAGATCATAGAATCCCTCCAGTCCAGAAGGAGGCCATTCTGCACCAACCACAATCCCACCCAGGCCCTATTCCCGTAACACCACATATTTACCCTGCTAATCCCCTTGACATTAACGTCAATTTAGCATGGCCAATCAACCTAATCCACAAATCTTTGGACTGTGGGAGGAAACCGAAGCACCCGGAGGAAACCCCATGCAGACACGTGGAGAATGTGCAAACTCCACACAGACAGTGACCCGAGGCTGGAATTGAGCCCGGGTCCCTGGCGCTGTGAGGCAGCAGTGCGAACCACAATGGCATTGTGCCGCCCAGATGATTTGTTAGTAATTAGGATTTGTCACATTTACACTTGATTGGACAGCCAATGTTCCCTCTATTTTTGTTGTCCCGTTTGTTGCAGTGCACAGTACTGTTCAGATCCCTGTACAGCCTCACATTGAAACCAGACCTAACTTTTTCTGACATGTTTCACTAGATAATTTCTGGGTAAGTACTGCAACAATGCACCCTTCATGTGTTTAAATGCTCTATCTCTGGGTGAGGTACTGGCGTAATGAAGCTTATTATACAGTGCCAAGACAAAATGGACAAAAAAATCCTGCTGCCAGCACTTAACTCCACATTTGTAGGTGCAGGAAGTAGCTGCCGTAACTCTTCAATAACGTAGAATACTGATTACATAACGATTGTTTCTACCATAAAATCTGGGCCACAATAGCTGGATGTGACGCACAAAGGTCATCAACAGACATGGTAAGAAATATATAGCACTTTGTTTGTAAGTTAGGGGGTGGGATCTTGAGCCCGCACTCTCCATCCACGAGATCATTGGCAGGAGCTCAAGATCAAGCCCATAATGGGCAAGAATCTGAGTTACATTCTTTTTAGCAAACTTAAATAGAATTAAACACCCCCCCTCACCAGTTCTTTCCCCCCGCCCCCCACCACTCACTAGATTTTCATACCTCGCAATGTGACATCATGTCAGCAAGGTTTATAACAGGTTCACCCAGATGTGAACCTGTCAAGGGGATCCCCCTGATAGCATAAAGATTCAGTATAACACCCAGGGGAGAGGGACATGGCCAGGCAGTACCCTGGCATTGCCCCCTGGCACAGGTTGACATGTGTCAGGGTGCAGTGTCGGGGATGCGCCGTAGGGGGAGCTTCATATGCGGTGATTTATTTATGACTATGATGATCTAAGGCAGTTATGTACAAGACCACGAAACACACCCACACAGTTTAAGTCGATCCAGAGTACATTTATAAGATCTGAACTCTTCAAGGACTTCCCTCTTCCCAAACAACATCCAATCCAATAGATCTATAAGTAACGGCCAGCTTATTGGTAACCACACTGTAAATGATTGAGTAGTTATTCTGGAACATGTATCTTCTTGGTTCAGCGAAGATATGGCTTTCAACAGCATCCATGAATGGTACTCTGCATGCTTGCTTCTGGTCTGCTAACCAGCACTGGTTTACAGGCTGCGAGCTGGATTCTTCGCTTCAGGCTGCGAGATGGATACTGTCTCTCTGCTTTTGTACCTTTGGAGATACTCTCTGTATAGCTGCCTGTCCCCTCAGCTCCTGTTACTTCTAACATTGGCATATGTGTGGCTTCCCTGAATGGTACTGTTGTGAGGTTGGTGTTTGTAAAATTATTTTTTAAATTGTAAAAGAAAATACTAAGAGTTGTAAAATAACATCATCTGTTCAAAAAAAAGGTAGTTTTGTTTTGCTATGCTTAGAGAGTTAAAAGAAATGCAGGTGCAAAAGCAAGTACACGGAGAGACCCCAGAGTGAAACATTGCATTGAGAGGCGAGGCAGTAGCGTTGCCACAATTACAGGTTGTTTTTGAAGTTTGCCCAATCAATTTGAAATAGGCATTTGAATAGCAGCAGCCTATCAGATTTGAATTTGATGTTTTGATAACCCGTAAACTAATCCTATTGTGGAGGGTTTTGGGATGTCATCAGGGATCTAAAGGCCACAGCTCCCAGCTCCAAACTGCCAGAAAGACCACCTGCCAGCAACTGCCACAGATCACAGCTAGAGAGAGAGAGACACACAGACAGTAACTGTTCGCTGCCAGTGTAACAGCCACATTTATGTCTTAAAAGAAAGCCTCATCTCAATTGTAAAGGTACCAACAGAAGAACAGAAGAAGTCAACAAAGAAGACAAAAGATTTCGGAAGGTGACATATTTGATTGCATTTTGAGCATGACTAAAAATTCTATTTTTTTGTTAATAAGCAGGAATTGTATCGATCTAAACTGCATTACATTAGAATCGTGTTTTATTCAGTTTGTTAATAGTTTAGTTAACCTGTTTACTGACAGTTAGATAAATAAAGGGGCCAATTTTACCAAATCAGCTCTAAGTGCCGGGTGCGGTCGCAAATCAGACCTGCGCTCGGCAGCCGTGCTCCAGCGCCCTCATACGCCTTTTTTCGGCGCAGGTCCAGTGGGCAGGGCCTAGCGCATTTGCATCTGTCGGAGCACCAAACTGTGCATACGCAGTTCGAAGCCAACAGCACTCAGCGCTGCTGTCTGTGCTGCCTTTGACTTTCCCTGGTGGTGGCGGGGGGGTGGGGGGGCGGGTGGGATGTGACGTCTCTTCCCTGGGGGGGGGGATCTGACATCTCTTCCCTGAGGGGGGGGGGGGGGGGAGGATGTGACGTCTCTTCCCTGAGGGGGGGGTGGGGGGGATGTGACATCTCCGCCCCCCCCCTCCCCCAGGGGCAGAGACGTCACATCCCCCCCTCCCCCCCCCTCAGGGAAGAGACCTCACATCCCCCCCCCTCTCAGGGAAGAGATGTCACATCCCCCACCTATTCCTCCCCCCTCAGGGAAGAGATGTCACATACCCCCCTACCCCCCCCCCCCTCAGGGAAGAGATGTCACATCCCCCCCCGCCCCCAGTGAAGAGACGTCATCCTACCCATCAGGACCCCCGGAGCAAGGCCAGGATTCAGGGTCGCAAGATGCTTTCGATGGACACCTGCAATCAAGGTAGGTCGGGGGCCCGGGGGGGTCCGATCCCGGGGGGGGGGGGGGGGGGGGGGGCGCTGCTGGCGGGGCCTGCGTCCCAGGGTGGTCCGATTGGGGGGGGTGGGATGCCGGGGTGGTTCGCGGGGGTGGTCCGCAAGGGGTGGTTGGGGGCGATTCGGCGGTTCAGTTGCTGAGTTGAAGCCCTATCGGACTTGAATTCAGCAACACGGTAAATGCGCGAGCGCCAATCAGATCAGAGCCTCGTAAATTGGGAATCCTTGGGTAAGTTGGGCGCGGGCTTCATTATGCCAATTTAAATGCATGCAAATGCATTTAAATCGGCCCGCTGGCCGATTCGGGCGCGCGCCGGATCGGCGCCCGGATCGGCCGTTGGTAAAGGCGCGATTGGCCTTGGGTCGGGTCTGGACCGCGTTTTAGGCCCGACGCCCAACTTTACCATGATTTCGCACCCGAAAACGGGCGCGAAACTTTGGTAAAATCAGGCCCAAAGTGTTACCTTTTGCTTTTACAGAGCCTCAGGTAGTTATTTTGATTTAACCACTAAAAGCTGTTGAAGTGCAGATAATCCCCCCTTCTCACATACACTTGCACAGATTATGAAGGGAGGTATTTCTCTTTGAGTGGTTGAGTGTTAGTTTTCAGAGAGGGGATCACCTTCCCCTTCATAACAGTAACATTGTCTCCCCCAAAGTAGTTCCTATTAGCAGGACGATGTATTTGTTTTGGTCTGTCATCATTGCTAATCTCATTATTGGGATTCCCACGCTGTGGAATCCCTTTTGAGATGCTGGTGGCTTCTAACCTGCTGGCCCATTGATGACATTCTCTACTACTCCAAGAGAGTTCATAGCTTCCACCTCAACGCCTTCAGAAGATTTCATGTATAATTATTGCTAATTTTGTAGAAGAAAAGTAATAACCCCAGCAACCAAGGTCAGAGCAACTGGGACCACCAGAAGACCACAGCTGTCTCAGAAGAGGATTGCCCTTCTTTGATGTGCTTTCTTGCACAGGATTCTCTTTCTGCCAAGAAGGAGCTAGTAGGGGGAGAGAAGGGCAGAGGTTAGGATGACAGATACAAGTTGGGCATTTGCAGAATACTGCTTGATATTTTCCACAATAATAGGCAAGGTGAAGAATTGTGACAAGCTGCCAACCTTGCCTTCCTTGCTATTGACAGCTTTGCCCGTGTTGGGTCAGATATAAATGGCAAAAAGTGGAAATGAAGCAAGGTGGAATGAGAATGTGATGACGGTGAGGTGAAGATAAGTGTGCGGTGTGCAAGTGAATAGTATGTGAGAAGACAATCATTTTAGTAAAGTGAAGAGAGGATAGAAGAGGTGAATTTTTTGTTGGTGTCATTGTGTATGGAATGATAAAGAGAGATGTTGCAGTGTACCCTTGTGACATTCTGCTGAAGGATGTGACAGCTGGGAGGGACAGGGCTGGGGATGAAAAGAGTGCTGTCCCGAGTGTTGGAGAGATGAACAGTTGCATTTCCTCTTTTTGCTCCTGTGAAGTGATTGAACTTCTTTATGTGTTCAGCTCAGGTTCTGCTGGTGACCCTGGTCATGTCAGCCTTCTTGATAGTGGCCCTGAGAATTTTCCTACAGCTTCCAGAGACCCATTGCTGACTTTTTTGCCTTGACTTCATTCACTGAGACCTCCAGGGAGGCACCAAACACCAGGAGAAGAGATATTCTTCACTTTACCGCAGATTCGATGCCTTCAAGAGAACATGAATTAAAGATGGAAGTAAAGGATCCAACCTCACTTTGAGAGGTGCATCTCTGCTTTAAACAGGCCTGGCAAGTCACATTGGAACAAGAAAGTGTATTTTTGAATAGTTATATGCAAGGTAGAATAACCCAAGCACAAACAGTGAACTATGTTAAGGACAATTCCTGATCAACAGCCCTAAGGCAACATGAAGTCAATCGGTCGTAAGATTCTAAAATCCTATAATCATCTTATCAAGGGCAAAGTCAAGGAGAACCTTGGAGGCTTATTCATGTTTGGTATAATATGGATAATTCAGACCAAACCAAATCATGGAGTTTGCACCATGTAAAGTCTTGAGCAGATTAACATTTCAAACAATCACTTTTACCTAAGGGATTGAGTATTTGGAGTGGAGAAATGGATGGACATCATTCACAGATGAGAAGTAGAGGATAATGAATATGCACAGGCAATGGCAGACATGCATGGTAGATGTAGGACTTTGCATCCCAAATGCAGTGAGGTGGAGGACTAAATTGAAGAGTTTTCCCAAGCACTCCAGTGCATTACTTGAGCACAGCCAATAGTCAACTTCAATGTGTTTAATAATTCATAAAGGTCAACCATATATATACATATATGTGTGAAGCTTGAGAAATCAAAGTGAATATGTAATTATCTTCAATTGAGCTAGAGTTCTTCCTTAAACTCTGAGTAAGGCAGTAATGCCACCTGCCTCCAGAGAATTGGGAAGTATCAGTGTGCTACAGACAGTAGGAAGTCAATTACCTGTATCGTTTTGAAGTCCAATAGAATTTCCACAGCAAACGCCAAGACACGGTGTAAAAGATTGGTTGTCATAGAGATATCAGTGATGTACTTGACCTACAATTTCAAGAACCACAATAAGTTCAAAGCGACAATCCTGAAGGTAGACCTCGATCTCGGTTTGTGCCATCTATCCTGGCTTAAAGTGAGCTCCCCCTCCCCACTGTGAATTGTGTCACAATTAGCGACTGAATCTTTAGCCGTTGTGGCTGTGGCCCGGAATTTTCTCCTCTGCTGCGTATCTTCCGCCTTCAAAAGTCAATTCAAAAGCTGCCACACTAAATTTTCCATGGAAAAGCAAAATACTGCAGGTGCTGGAAATCTGAAGTTAAAACAGAGAGTGCAGGAAAAGCTCAGCGGGTCCTGCAGCATCCGTGGGGAGTATAAGAAAACAGAGTTAATGTTTCGAGTCCAATATGACTCTTCTTTGGATCTGAAGGGAAGTGGAAATATGCCAGGTTTTATATTGTTGGAAAAGGGGGCAGGGTCAGGTAGAATAAAAAGGAAGGTCAGGGAAAGATTAGAAGGCAGGAGGGATTAAATGATGAAGACGCTTGGAACAAAAGTCAAAGGGAATTGTAATAAAGAAGCAAAGCATTAGTTTAGACTAAGTGTTAATGGCAGTTTAGAGGACAGCTATGTGTGAAAGCAAACACATAAAAACAAGATACAGACTGACACTTGGCAGAAAACTGTTCAGACTGTACACTCTGTCCTCCATTTTGATTTTTCTTTTGCCAAGTGCCAGTCTGTATTTTGTTGTCATATTTTTGCTTTCACATTCTGCTCTCAACACTTACTCTGGACCAATGCTTTGTTTCTTCAAACTTTATTATTTCCTTTGCCTTTAGTTTCATGGCAACCTTGTCATTTGATCTCTCCCACCCTCTAACCTATCCCTGACTCAAAATGTTAACTCTTTTTCTCTCTTCACAGATGCTGTCAGAATGGCCAATATTTTTCCAGCTCTTCCTGTGCTTATCTCAATAAATATGTCTTTGGTTTCCTCTCCTGACCTTTCTTCTAATTCTTACTCCCTTATTCATTTTCCCCGGTGAAGTATCCTCTGCGGCATTTAACTTGCTACCTGTCAAGTTTATACTGTTGGATGTGACCAACTCTGGCAGAGGCTCTGGAAGACTATGCTAGGCCACAAACAGTGCAACTGCAGTGTTGTGTGAGAGGCACCATGGAAACATTATGAACCCATCTCTTGTGGATGGATGCTAGGAAATGAAGACCGAACAGTTTTCCATTAGAAATTGCCCGATTCGTATAGACTACCTGCTGATTTTATTTTTTAACGTGTTAATTTGGTGAGTTTGTGCATGGCTAAACCAACAAAACAAAAAAAAACACATAATCAAGCTTGAAGGTAACATTCAAACCTGGTAAAAAGAGAAAAGAAAAACCAGCAGAACCTTTCAAATATGTTGTATGATGCATAATCGATCAATAAATTAACCAGTCAAATCATTTGTTGGGGGTGCAGGGTGGTATGTTGGTTAACAATCCAGTCTTTCAAACAAAAAAGCACACAGAATGCCAAAAAAGAGCCCATTATTTAACTCGTTGTCCAAAACCAATGGGGAACTAGCGTCATCTGAGCAATTGTAACATACAATGCAGTCTGTCAGATACATTGCAGGCGAGTACAAACAAACAATGCAAGCAAATAATACATCTGATTACAAGATGCTAATTGACCCATTTTGCAGATGAACATCAGGTAAACCTTTGGGAATTGTGGAGTTGTGTGGAGTTTGCACATTCTCCTCATGTCTGCGTGGGTTTCCTCCGGTGTGCTCCAGTTTCCTCCCACAGTTCAAAGATGTGCAGGTTAGGTTGATTAGCAATGCTAAATTATCCATTAATGTCAGGGGGATTGGCAGGGTAAATACTTGGGGTTATGGAGAGAGGGTCTAGGTGGGATTGCTGTCGGTGCAGGTTCAATGGGCCGAATGGCCTCCTTCTGCACTGTTGGGATTATATGATTCTATGAATTGATTAACAATGGCACGGTGGCACAGTGATTAGCACTGCTCCCTCATAGCACCAGGGACCCGGGTTCGATTCCCAGCTTGGGTCACTGTCTGTGCAGAGTCTGCATGTTCTCTCCGTGTCTGCGTGGGTTTCCTCTGGGTCCTCCTACAGTCCAAAGACATGCTGGTTAGGTTAATTTGTCATGGTAAATTCTCCCCCAGTGTACCCGAACAGGTGCTGGAGTGTGGTGACTAGGGAATTTTCAAGTAACTTCATTGCAGTGTTATTAGTGACACTAATAAATAAATTTCAAACAACGAGTTTCTCATTTATCGTTGGGAATGGTTGGAGGGAGTTCAAACTGGCCACATCCCCCCTAAAACCCAAATAATTTGGTAGCTTGTTGGAAAGCAAAGCAGCTTGATCACAAAAAATATGGAAGCAGCTGAAGAGAATTCTGGCACTTCGATGTTTTACAATCCTAACTCTGTACCTGGAGCGATTGAGATCATGAGTACCCCTCAATTAATTTCTCTCAGCTTCAGCCAGAGGGAGCTAGACTCAAGGACACGCAATTGGGCATGCTGAATCCAGTTTGCCTCTCCCCACCCTCTTCCCCCACTCTTCCCAAAAGAAAGAAAACCAGTCGAGTTTTACCCTCTTCCCAATCGCTAAAACATAACTGAAATTTAGTCCCTATCATAATTTTCCTGAATATTATTAATGTTGGCCAAAACTCCTCAGAAAGTATTTCCCCACCAACAAGAGAATAGGAGTTGGGTTCATTGAGTGTTTGATGCAGATTAGGTGGGACAATTTAAGTTTTAAATATGCACACAAATTTAATATAATGAAGGAAGCATGCAATATGGTGGTTATGCAAAGAATATTATTTGCAAAGCTAAATATATTCCGCAAAGAAAAGATAACTAGTTATTATTTCTATAAGAGGATCCAAAATCCGTAACTTTTATTTGTTACAGATGCAAAGGTTAGAAAAGAAAATAAGCATATCCATGAAATATTACCATGGTATTACCTTAATCACCACATATGTGAGATTCACCAGGATCAGAACAAGCCTGAAGTTAATCTACAAGAATCAAATGAATCTGAGGATTTAAGTTTGAGTTGAGATACTTACAATAAATGTTGAAGTTATGTAATTAATGGTTACATGTAAGACGTTCATTTGATCAATAACCCCTAATTGGTATCCTTCTTTTGATGAGAGGACCACCTATTACAGTGAGGTGCCTGTTCAATTTTGGGAAAAGGTTATTTTGAATTTATTCGTGAAAATTGGACTTTACAGAACAGTAATCATAGAATCCCTGCAGTGTAGAAGGAGGCCATTCGGCCCATCAAGTCTGCACCGACCACAATCCCACCCAGGCCCTATTCCCATAACCCAGATATTTACCCTGCTAATCCCCTGACACTAGGGTCAATTTAGAATGACCAATCAACTTAATCCACACATCTTTGGACTGTAGGGGGAAACCGGAGCACCCAGAGAAAACCCACGCATACACAGGGAGAATGTGCAAACTCCACACGGACAGTGACCAGAGGCCGGAATTGAATGCGGGTCCCTGGTGCTGTGAGGCAGCAGTGCTAACCACTGTGCCACCATGCTAACCACTGTGCCACCATGCCGCCCTGTTGGGCAATGTTGTTTCGTCAAGGTACTGTGTCCAGTTAGTTCATAAAACTTATGGCCTAGCAATTTCTTTTTGCATGTTTTGTGGTTTTACTTATCAGAGCTAATATTGTAGCTCATGTGCAAGAGTCATAGCAAGACTCTCCGAGATACTGCTTTTTTACGTGTGTGTAATTCTTATCAGTAACTTCACATCATTGTGAAGGAAGTTAACCTTGCTGGTATTGCACGCTAGTTTTGACACCTGTTAAAATATATTTCACTGTGAGTTTACCCAATGTAACATCTAACCTAACATTCCGATATTAATTCCATATTATTTGACCTTTATTCCTTCACATGAAGGACAGCTAAAGATAGACAGAGCATGTCTTCTGGCATGAAAGGAAAGGAGATGGACTTGGAAAATAAGAAGAAATTGCTACCTTTGAGGGGATATTTACAGTTGTCTGCCCACACCTGATTTGGAAGGTGTTGAGGATTAAGGGAAATGGGAAGGAAACCAATGAATAAGATCACAATGATCCAGATTTTGCAAAGGTGGAAGTGGGGGCAGGGGAGCTGAAGGTAATTTGTCAGCATTTACCATCATTACCCTTCTTAAACTGACCGCAACTCCTGAATGTCAGACAGACGCAGCTTGGCACAGAAATCTGAAAGTTGGCACCTGTCAGTCAGGGTTCTGACATGTACAGGCTGCTCTGTAGAACAACAACCAGTGCCGGCAATCGCTGAAAACAAGGGGAATTTCAACTTTCCCGCTCACTTACTAGAAATCCCATTTGAAGTTACACCTTGTTCAATTAGTAATTGGATTATTAATGGTGATGTGATTCATAAAATTGGAGGAACGACAGCAAAAATAATTCTATATTCGCAAACTGCTCTTAGTAGATTTTTATTGCCAATTATGTGGAACATTTGTTGAGGTGATCGTACTGCTGTTTGCTCTCTTGTTGGATGTCTGTGAAAATCCTTTGATGTGATTCACGTTTTGAGCAGTGTAACACCATCATCCCTGCTGCACCACACTGGGGATGTCCAGTGTGGAATACTGCAATCATTTGGAGGATCGCGGTACGGTGATAGAGTTGAAATTCTCACCTGAGGTCACTATATCTTAGTAAGAAGTCTCACAACACCAGGTTAAAGTCCAACAGGTTTATTTGGTAGCAATGGCGTTTGCTACCAAATAAACCTGTTGGACTTTAACCTGGCGTTGTGAGACTTCTTACTGCGTTTACCCCAGTCCAACGCCGGCATCTCCACATCATCACTATATCTGCCAGAGAGATGTGCTTTGGGGCCAGCAACAAGCACCCTTATTTCTGGACAACCCTGGATCAATGTGTGAAATTTCCTGAAGAAAGAACATAAAGGCCGGAATTTTACTGCCATGCCCTCCCCCGGAATCGGGGCGGGCGCGGCTTGCAGAACGGAATTCTCTGTTAGCCTCGGGTGGGATTTTATGAGCCTTGCCCGAGCGAGGTCATAAGTGTCGAGGGGCTCTCTCTGTCTCTCTCGGTGACTCAATTGTTAAGCGTACTGTCCGATTTGGAACTGAGTCAGATAGACCAAGAGGTCTGGTTGAACTAAATGGTCTCACACAAAACAACTGGGCTATAACCTTTTGAGCCCTCCGGCGAGAGAAATTGGTAAGATTCCCCATGCTGGTGGTTACCCTCCACAAGGCGTTCACATTGATGATATTCAATGAGGGCAGGATCACAGTCAGGTGTAATGGCATCCACGGGCAGAAAGTCTGCCAATGTTCATTCTGTATATCCGCACTCACGCATGGCAAGCAGATGCCAGATTTATCAGTGGGCTGTTTCCACCGTGGAATTGGGGCAATGAAATAAGCTGGCAGGATACAATAGCAATATTTAATTGGCATCTTGACAGATACATGAATAGGCAGGGAATAGAGGGATATGGACCACTAAAGGGCTTTAGTTTAGAAAGGCATCATGTGCTGGTGCAGGTTTGGTGGGCTGAAGGGCCTGTACTGTTCTTTGTTCTTTGACGGGAGGAAGCCATTACTAGTTCAGTCAAAGGATTTATGTTAAGAAGGATACTGGTCATTTCAAAATACTGGTCATTTCAAACTCAGCACCACTTCTAACCACAAATTATTTATTACCTTTGCTGATAAAATAATGCAATGATACATTGATACCAGTCAACTTCTGTCATTTTAATTAAATAAAATTAATCAAGTAAATCTCAGTTGCCTAAAAATCATTACTCATTGTGGAAGTGTGATTTATGTCAGAACCAATGTTTTTCATTGCTCTGTGGGGATTGAGAAAAGTCCTATCATAATCTCATGGGTCATAACCTTGTGGATCAAGTCTGCTTATGACTTTGTTGTGTGATAACATATCCAAGTCACGATAGCAGGACTGGAGTGAGGTCTGGAGGAATCTGTGTTGTGTCTCACAACCGAAAATATGACAAAAGGCACCTTCTAAATTTAACATGTCTGATATTGTGATATCCACCACCATAATCTCATCCAATGATGATTTGAAGCTGTTTTATTCATTTGTTTTCAAGTTGATGCACAGTTATCATTTTACCTCATGAAAGAAAGCCATTTTTAAATCTTCTTCATTACAGAGCATTTTTGGCACAAGAATCAAAGCAATAAGAGTTTTTTGTGGCTCACAGTTCGAATAAGGTGAGGAAATAGGGATTGGGTGAAATGGCCCCATTGATTTCATAGCTTCAGTGAATCACCTACGATATGAAGTGTCATAGATCATCCAACTTTATTATCTAGATAAGAGAATGTTGTTTCAGATGAAGAGATATTCCGAGGAAGAGCAAGCTTTTGTTCTGAGTGATGAACAGTGACTTGATTACCACCAGTTCAAAGGTACAATGAAAACAGCAGCTATATTTCCAGCAGGTGTCTCTTTTCCTCTGCCAATCTGACTTGGAAACCAGAACTAGTACAGTCAAGTATACGCACATGTACCCAACCATCTTAAAGCAAACAATGCATGTGGACTAACTGCCACCCTTGATCATAGCACTCTTTCCCTATCCACCTCCCCACATGCCCCCCTCCCACTGTTTCCCCATCCACCTCCCCACCCCCAATCCCACCCCTCCCCATCCAAGAGCTCCAGCAAGATGAGCGGGTTAGGTGCATTGGCCAGGCTAAATTGCCCCTTAGTGTCCCGGGATGGGTAGGTTAGAGGGATTAGCGGGGTAAATATATGGAGTTATGGGAATAGGACCTGGGTGGGATTGTGGTCAGTGCAGACTCGATGGGCAGAATGGCCTCCTTCTGCACTGTAGGGTTTCTATGATTTCTATGAATTAAAGTGCAATTGGGGATGAGTGATAAATTCTGGTTTAGCTGGCAACATCCACATTGCATGAATGAGCATTATAAAACACAATCTATAAGTAAGCAAGCACAAAGATAATAACTCATCACTGAGTAGTCTGAGACAAAACCTGAGCTTGTGAATTTGGAAATAAGGGGAATTTTAAGGGTCAATTTTAAGTGTTCATCTCTTGCTGTAATCTCGTCCAGTTTGCATTTGGCACGCAACTACAATTTATTGATCAAGTTAAGTTTCTTTCACTCTTGGTCAGGGATAAAGAAACTCGTTGCTGGAGAGGGAATTCAGTGAGGGAGGAGGTGGTGCTCTGACCTTTGCACAAAAGCAGTGGGCTGATAATGAGAGCCAGAGACCAGAGTGCTGTGCTCCCGGGAGCATTAATTAGGTGAGCAGATAGGTGATAGGTTGGTGAGTTGAATTTTTTTCATTACTAACTGGGTACTTGGGAGATATAGATATTGGATTAAATTTATAACATAACCAGTTAAACCACTTGATGTTGTTATGACCAGACCCTTAGGCTTTGGGTACAGTTTGGTTAGGGGTCAGTAACGTCTTGTTTTAAGCAGACAAGGTTTGAGATCCCAGATATTTATGAAGAAACCCACAGTTTTTGAACAAACCAAATGTCCTTATGTAAATATGGGTGGCGCGGTGGTACAGTGGTTAGCACTGCTGCCTCACAGTGCCAGAGACACAAGTTCAATTCTGGCCTTGGGTCACTCTTCCTGTGTCAGCGTGGGTTTCCTCCGGGTGCTCCGGTTTTCTCCCACAGTCCAAAGATGTGCAGCTTTTAAAATATTCATTCTTGGGACATGGGTGTCGCCGACTGGCCAGTATTTATTGCCCATCCCTAGTTGCCTTTGAGAAGGTGGTGGTGAGCTGCTTTCTTGAATCGCTGCAGTCCATGTGCTGTGAGTTGACCCACAATGCCGTTAGGGAGGGAATTCCAAGATTTTGACCCAGTAACTGCGAAGGAACGGCGATATATTTCCAAGTCAGGATGGTGAGTGGCTTGGAGGGCAACTTGTAGATGGTGGTGTTCCCATGTATCTGTTGCCCTTGTCCTTCTAGATGGAAGTGGTCGTGGGTTTGGAATAGCAGATGCAACCAAGATCCCAAAGATTTCTCACTCACCCATCAGCAAACACTGAGTCTACCAATCTCACTGAAACTCTGTCACCTCCATGAAGAATTCCAGACTGCGGGAGAGATTCTTAATAATACATTCTGGAATCGACCAGGGGTCAACAGGCTATTTCAGACATGGGCCGAGATTTCCCATCCCCGTTTGCAGTGGCGTCATGATGAGTGGAAGCAAAAAAATGTCGCGAGAAGTTTCAGCTCATCATGGAACCAGTTTGTGATCGTCCGCTCCACCCGTTAGTGTTGGGTCTCGTTTCCCGCCACGGTATGTGGTGAATGTAATTTTAATACGTTTGCAACTCATTATAAGCCCTGCTCACGATAATCATAGACCCACCCCCCACATCAGGTCACGTCGGCGTGCAATTAGAAAAACATTTCACGACGGTACATAAGCGAAGTGCACCCGGCAGCCTGCACCAGAAGCACGACAGGGTCAAGGAGGCTGGAAGGAAAGGTAATCAGAGAATCCAAAGAATCCCTACAGTACAGAAGAAGGCCATTTGGCCCATTGAGTCTGCACCGACCATGATCCCATCCAGGCCCCAGTCCCATAACCCCACGTATTTATCTTGCTAATTCCCCTGACACTAAGGTTAATTTAGCATGGTCAATCAATCTAACCCGCACATCTTTGGACGTGGGAGGAAACCGGAGCACACGGAGGAAACCCACGCAGGCACTGGGAGAATGTGCAAACTCTGCACAGACAATGACCTGAGGCCGGAATTGAACCCAGATCCCCGGCGCTGTGAGGCAGCAGTGCTAACCACTGTGGCACCGTGCCGCCGTCAATGAGGCCAAGAGGTGTTTTGCTGAACTTGGATTTCTGAATATTTATTGGGACAAAAGGGAATGAGAACTCTTTGGTAGTTTTGGCACAATTTCAATGTGGGAGCAATTGCTACTTGGTGCAAGAAATAGAACAGTAATCCACTCTTCAGTAATGACATTCTTCACAGTAATGAGCACAAAAGGATAACATGCCAAAGAAAGGCAAAATGATACAAAGACAGGGAAAAGGTGAGAGTTAATATATAGTGCATTTCTGTGATATGCAAGACATGGTTGGGCATGCAGCGAACTCTGTCATATCGATTTGAATAGTCAATTGCATTATGTAATTACATGTTCACTGCTGCAAATCTGGTGATTTTACATTTCTGTGCTGTAACCCAGGATATAAGTGGTCCTCTCAAAATTTAACGTGGGTAGGACAGAAAGTGATGATAATTGAACATTTATCTTCCTATTGATTCAACACTTGATTATATTTAATCTGCAGTCTTGAGGTGAGGATTTGTAGAAGTCAGAGAAGTATACCAGAAGGAGGAGAGTAGCTAAAGCAAACATTGGTTCCTAAAGAGGATGAGACTGAGATAATAATTGTAAACAAAGGAACAACAGAGTATTAAAGAACTATTTTGTATGTGTCTTCAAGTTGAAGATACTTAAACCAAGGGGGCAAATCTTTGAATAATCATTATTATTAAAGGAAAATGTGCTGGGAAAACCAATGTGACTAAAGGCTGTCAAACCCCTTCAACCTGATGCCCGGCATCCTAAAGTCTTAAAAGATGATAGCAAAGATAATGGTCCATTGTCTGTAATCTAGCAAAATCTCTAGATTTTGAAGATTCAGTGAATATATAATATCTCTATTCGACAGAAAGCAGGAAACTATAGGCCAGTTGGCCGAATGTTTATCAGTTGAATGAAATTAGAATTCATTATTAAGGTGATAGTACAGGGCAATCAGAAAATCATAATATAAGCAGACGGAGTCAACATTTTATGAAAACAAAGTTGTGCTTAATGAATTTGTTAGCATTCTTTGAGGATGTAACAAGCAGGGTGAACAAAGGGGAAGCAGTAGATGTAGTGCATCTGGATTTCCAAAAGGCATTCAGTAAGTTGCTGCATAAAAGGCTATTTATACAAAGATAGGTAAGCCTTGTTACAGCCGTATATTGCATTGGTGAGACTACTAGAGACTACTAGAGTAGTTTCGGTCTCCTTATTTAAGGAGGATATATTGCTTTGAAGGTAGTTCATTCACTGGGTTAATTCCTGGGATGAAGGGATTTTATTGTATGGCAATGCTGAGCAGGCTGGGCCTCTCTCCAGTGGAAGGTGATCTCATTAAAACATGGAAGATTCTGAGGAGGTTTGACAGCATCAATGCTGGAAGGATGTTTTGCCTCATAGAGGAATTCAGAACCAGGGTATATTGTTTCAAATTAAGAGGTATCCCATTTAAGGCAGAGATGTGAAGGAATTTCTTCTTTCAGGAAATCATTAATCTTTGGAATTCTCTACTCCAGAGAGCTGATGAGGCTGGGTCAGTGACTATATTCAAAGCTGAGTTTGAGTTTTGATCAAATAGGGAGTCAAAGGTTATGGGGAACAGGCAGGAAAGTGGAATTGAGTTCACATCAGCCATGATCTTATGGGAATAGAAAAGCAGTCCCAAGGGACCAAATGGCCTTCTCTGTCTCCCATTTCTAATGTTCTTATGTCTGCCCACCGCAACATCAGTACAGTTGTTAAATGCTATGCACTTAATCCTTACGAGTACTTCATAATCTCCCATGTCTGCTGCTCCCCCGGTGCACAGCAACTTTTATTCTCTGAAGTCCAAGGTTCACAAGCATGAGCTCACATCATAAATTATTGCCAATCATCTGATCTGACACAGCCACCTCAAGCTGTTTCAACTTTCCCTTTAGTTGCTAAAAATCTAGTTCCATATACTTATCGAAGATTATTGTAGAGGGTAAATTTAGATGCACAAAACTGCTGGCTTTACCTTTTCTCTATTCTCAATGTGCATTGAGCTTCATCTCCAAAACTGAGACAATCTTATTTAGTTGCCCCAACTCCCTGTGTGATTTCCATTTTACTGTGCAATCCTTCCTTGTTCATTAACTTCTCCCTGATCTAGTATAGTCAATCATTTCATCCCCTCCATCTTCCTCTTCAATAGATCTCTACAAATGTACCTAAAACATTTTCTGATGTGGTTCCTCCTCCTAATCCCACAGTTAGCTCTGATAAACCCCAAAATTCTTCATTTACATGCTGGTTCTTGGTCATGGTAGCAGCTTCCAAGTGCCCATGATAATACAAAACTTTACCCATCCAACTTTACCTTGAAGTGCATTAGCACATGTTTAGTTATAAGTGGGAAGCAATTTTGCATTTCTTGAACATGCGTACATTAAGTTGCATGTTAAGAGCTTAAGTAGGTCTCCCTCCCCATTTTCCAATGTCAGGTAAGGTCCTGACAACAGATTTGGACTGCAGTGCAACTCCAACATCGCCTTATTAGTGACTGCTCATGTGCTGTCTAAGCTCAACATTTTCAATCGCCTACTAATCAACCTGTAAAACCCCAATTATCCCGAGGTACAACTCCTACAGAGCTCTGATACCAACTTCATATCCCAGTGATAAAAAACATTCGTCCATCTCAGGAGATGATGGACAGCGCCCAGGGTATATTTCACTTCTGTGTCGAATATCATCTGTTGTTTGATTCATGAGTGGCAGTCCCTTCCATAGCTAGCACAAATGAACAGCATTAGTCTGAAGTAATATGAACCTAGTCCTCAGACAGCCTCCATTGATTCCCATTCCCCAGGACACAAAGTTCAAAATCGTTGTCCTTACTTGCAAATCCTTGCTCCACCCTACCTGTGCAACCTTCTTCAGCTATATGTCAAAGCTCGCAACTTCTGTTCCTTTAAATCTATTCTTCTTTGCTGTATAATGTGATGGTACAGCTCGCAGTGATTGCAAAACCAGACTCCTGAATGTCCTTCCTAGTGCGCCACCTTCTTGCCATGTCTTTTCCAACAGTGAAAGATCGCCTCAAATCTTTGCAAGCATGCTTTGAGCTGACATCACTCACACATCAGTTTTCCCTCCCTCTCTTCTCACCTTTCCGAATCACTGCGAGATGCTTGACCATGTATGAGAAAACTTGCATCCCGTAAATATTTCCACTGACACAGAATGAGTTGACCTCTCGTGTCGGGGTTACAGTGCCACGTGAAACGACTGCCATCTTTTCTAATTTCACCCAGAGTCATCTGCAACACTTTCCTGTTCCAGCTAGAATCTTACATGCTGTTCTGCCACATTCTGTAACTGCGGTAAATATCTAAACAGCTTTTAGGCAAAACAGCTGTTCAGTTTTTTTTTAAGAGGCTGCAGTAAATTTGATTCCTGACAACGTGTACCATTTTCCAGTCCACCTGCTTCACTCTGAATTTCACTGATCCCTTTCGGGCTTAGACCATTGAGTCATTTTGTCAATATGTGTTGTCTAGTTTATCACAGAAGGGAGAAAAAAAAAGACAGTCACAAAAAAAAAGCAAGAGAAGCAATTATATGGATCCATGCAGGAGGCAATGTCCTTTTAATTTTGTATAGATTTAAATTGAGCTTTATAAAAAGCCTCAGGAAAAGGGAGATTATCTGATTAACTGCCCAGCCTATACCAGCTGTGCTCACGCTATTAGTAAATTCCCTCCATTACTTAACAGTTTGCTTTTAAAAGCATCTCATTTGAACCACTTGACTCTTCTCCTAATGAGTCTAATCATTAAAATAAAAGTTACATTAAGATATCTCATAATTGAAGCTAAATTATATGTTATCAAAAGTGCTGCAGCAAGTAAGACTTACTCAATTCCATCATCTGATTTCAAAGCAAGGTTGTGAAAGTGATGGCAAGCTGGCAGTGTTGCAGTAGGGTGCTTGTCTTACACCTCTATAGTCACAGTTTGAGTCTTGGCAAAGACTGGCATTCCAAGTTGATGGCCATATGCTGGGTGTGTGCATGTCAATTCTTCTTTGAGATTCATTGTGGGTTAATATTATACTGTGGGATTAAGGGAAAAAAAATACTCACAACTGTGGTCATTTGACCAGAGCTTATGGATGAACATCAATTTGGACAAGTCTGAGACTGAAATACCTCTTCGGAGTAAAGGTTGTTCGTGATAACTACAGTCAGACGGATTGTCCCTGCTTTGAAGAATCAACAGACAAATTATTCCGGATCGACTGATTATCCAGTTGATGGCATGCTTGCGCAGGTATAAAGCTGACAATGGGAGCAAAATTTATTCTATGCCAGTGCACAAAATGGACAATATGACTTCCTCCTCCTGTTGGTAAATCTTCTTGGTTCTAAGTGTTCTTGTGTTATGTGCTGTTTGAGCAAGGAAAGATCCAGTATTTAAATAGGAATGTGCATCGTATGCCGATGGATGCTTAATCCATCCATGATGCTAAACATCTTTTACGGATTGTCCCTGCTTTGAAGAATCAACAGACAAATTTATCCGGATCGACTGATTATCCAGTTGATGGCATGCTTGCGCAGGTAACGATTAAACACAAGCTTTCCAGTAGAGGATGTGAGTAAGCGATTGTGCTTCTGCAGGTGTATATGCAGGAATTGAAACAGATGTGCTCAAGGCACCTATATAACATTTGAGTGAATGGTTTCATTTTCCCTGCTGTGTGCACTTCAGATAAGGAAGCTGACTTTAAGATAAGCAAAAGCCTCACAGTTCTGAATTAATTTGTACCATGTACATGTAATTGATGCTGAGGAATGCAGGAACCATAATATGTACAGACTGGGCCTGGACATATAGTGCTGATAGAATCTCAGATTCCACTTTGTCTGTATTGCTCTCTGTGCTACTTTTAATCACTAAGCCACTGGGCCAGAAGGGAACAGCTTATGGGAAGTATTACGTTTATAACAGATATGGGAGCGAAATATTAAAGATGGCACTGTTTGAATGTGTTTCTTATTTTGTCAGTGGGATTGAAAAGTTCTGTGTTTGCAATAATGTGCAAAAGCAAACGTATTCTAATTACTAAATTACAAGGCATGCACTGTGCGTCAAATTGTTTCATGTAGCTTTCTCAAGATTACAATCGAAAGGATTGCTTTTTTACGTCCAAGGTTTTCATTTCTTTTAAAGGCAGGAGGATTTTCTGTGCAGGCTTCCATTCTCCTTCCTTTGGGAGCGCTGCTGGCTGCAGGCTATTAAACAGCACAGGGACAAAGTCCGTTAACAGGCGGCTATACCGAGATAAATGCTGAAATGCTCTCCTAATACACCAACTGGTGTGTACACCAACAGATTGTTACTAATTGAAAAGCACGTGTCTTGTTTACTGAATCCCAATAGACTCCATTATGTCCCTAATCTGAGGATTACCATTCTTAGTGCCTCGTAATATATGACTTTAAAATAGAAGAAATTCAACCCTATTTCAGAAAGCCACAATTCGTTCACTCAAGATTCTCATACCCACAAGTTCAGTTCTGGAATCGTGGAACTCCGCGGGCTGACAACTGGGCAAAACACTTCTACCTGAAGGTGGGATGGACTTATTTAGTAGCTGACATTTATCTAAAAAAAACTGAATTTGAGTAAAATAATTTGTTCTTTCAACCTGTGAAGCTGACTGCAGCTTTCTCGTTGAGCTTGAGTTATATGGTAAGTCTTAGGCATGGAAATAATGCTCATATTTTTTTTTGGACGAAGAAGCTTCAATCTCTCTTGCAGCCAAGTAGTTAACTTGCTTAGACTAAGTTCTAAGTTTATTTGTTATTGTCACAAGTAGGCTTACATCAACACTGCAATGAAGTTACTGTGAAAATTTCCCAGTCGCCACACTCCGGCGCCTGTTTGGGTAAACTGAGAGAGAATTTAGCATGGTCAATCCACCTAACCTGCACATCTTTGGAGTGTGGGAGGAAACCGGAGCGCCCGGAGGAAACCCACATTGACATGGGGAGAACGTGCAAACTTCGCAAAGACAGTGACCCAAGGCAGGAATCGAACCCGGGTCCCTGGCACTGTGAGGCAGCAGTGCTAATCACTGTGCTGGCTGACTACCTTCAACACTATTTTAATTGATAAGTTAGGGCATGTATTTTAATTTGTTGTACATTGCTATCAATATTGTATGTGAAGAATTGTTATGCATTGCATTATCCAGTATATTAACAGTAAAACCTCTGTGCTTTGAGCTGTTCTATCTTATTTCCTGTTGGATGCAAACTGAGTAGACTCTGACCGCCATGTTGCACAACGTCAGAGGGTGTATTCCTGAATGTTTTCTGTTGAATGTTTGATACATAAAAAATAGATGAAGTTTAAATAATGTATTCGTATATGCTTGCCCCTGTGTTTTGTTTTCCCAGAACATGAGCTGAAATGCGTAGTTAATTCAATCCATGGTGTGAACATGCATGAGATGATGTCGTTATTTTCTCTCCCTTTATTGCACGATACCCCCATGTCATGCACTCTTGTTCCACAAGAGTGTCATCACAATGTTTCGCAATACCAGCACTGTGTGACTTCCTCAAAACAGAAGCTGAATGAAAGATGAGTCATAATTGCTCAGAAATCTCTGTACAGGTGAAACTGGGGTGGCACAGTGGTTAGCACTGCGGCCTCACAGTGCCAGGGTCCCGGGTTCGATTCCCGATTGTCTATGCGGAGTCTGCACGTTCTCCCTGTGTCTGTGTGGGTTTCCTCCGGGTGTTTCGGTTTCCTCCCACTGTCCAAAGGATGTGCTGGTTAGGTGCATTGGCCACGCTAAATTCTCCCTCAGTGTACCTGAACAGGCACCGGAGTGTGGCGAATAGGGGATTTTCACAGTAACTTCATTGCAGTGATAATGTAAGTCTACTTGTGACTAATAAATAAACTTTACACCAGTTAAATCCTTAACTGGTGTAAGGATTTGAGAGCATATAGGCCAATGAGGCTGGCACATATCTGAAATCATTACTCTTGCCAACTTGAAGAATTTTTAAAAATTCATTTGTGGGACATGGGCGTCGCTGGCTGGCCAACATTTATTGCCCATCCCTAGTTGTCCTTGTTCAGAGGGCAGTTGGGAATCAACCACATTGCTGTGGCTCTAGAGTCACATGTAGACCAGACCAGGTAAGGATTGCAGATTTCCTTCCCTATATGACATTCGTGAATCAGGTGGGTTTTCCTGACAATTGACAATGCTTTCATGGTCATCATTAGATTCTTAATTCCAGATTTTTTTTTATTGAATTCAAATTCCACCATCTGCCGTGGCGGGATTTGAACCCAGGTCCCCTGAACATTCGTTGAGTTTTTGGATTAATAGTCCAGCGATAGCACCACTAGACCATCGTGTCCCCTTGGTGTGTCATAATTGGTCAAAATTGGTGTGTCATAATTGGCCAGAATTTCCTTCCCTGGCACCCTATTTGCATTTTTCCAGTGCAAACTTAGCAATCTGCCCATAAGCAACACATTAAACAATCCTCGTGAACTTTCGGAACTCAGCAGAGAATGATGAGCCCAATGTACACGCACTGATTGCCATGCAGCACCTACTGTTCATACACTACTCCAACCTCTACACAGTGGAAATCATTTCCAACAACCCGTCCAAAACATTCTTATCATGCTTCTGTACACCATAGGCAGTCGTGAGCACAAAAACACAAAAGTTACAAACTGCAAAAGAACAAGAATAGAGAAAAAAAATGCTTTTGCAATCTTTCCTTCTCTGGTATCCTGTGTATCCAACTGTATTCTACTTGCAGTATGAAATTTATGCTATTGTAATCAAATATTTTTTGCAGCACATGTCTAAGTCTAATATGATGATCCCTGCCTTGTTTAAAATGGCTATCAACAAGCCCAATCTTTCCCTTTCTCAATGTTGGCAATGCTACAGGGCATCATTAAATAGCGGGCATCTGGCCCTCTGTTTGCCAGCTGTCACTTTTTGACTCTTGATTATCTGCACAATGTTAAGCAGTGGTTTACAATGCAGGACTCAAAACAAGACAGTGAGAATTGACATTTCCTGACAACATGAAACTTGTAATGAATGCGGTAATCGAGGGAGCAAGGGCTCATGATTGCAGTAGCAGCTGTATTCACAAGCCATATGTCATGTTATTGTGACCATTTGATTTTTGGTTTTCCATCCCACTTCCATTCCCACTCCGACAATGCTTCAACTAAAAATACATTTCTATCAATAAACCTGTCTTACCCCAATTAGCCAGAAAAACAATCTACTTGATCATTTAAAACATGTTGGGTGCGATTTTACCTGCTGTTCACGCCACATTTCCGCTGCAGCGAGGTCGGAGAAACTGGCACCAAGCCAAATCTCCATTCACTGCAGCGGGATGGGAAAATCCCACCAGCATGAATGGTGGTAACATGGCGGTCGCTGTTCCTTTTTAATGTGATACAAATTTAACCACAGTAACAGACCCACCAGAGCTGGCAGCACAGTGATATACAGTCGAGAGGGTGTTGCCCTGGGAGTTCTCTACATTGACTCTGAACCCAATGAAATCTCATAGGTATCAGGTCAAACATGGGCGAGGAAACCTGCTGCTGATTGCCACCTACAATTATCCTTCAGCTGATGAATCAGTACTCCTCCATGTTGAACATCACTTGGTATTGAAGTTGGCTGGGACACCTAATGCACTCTGGGTGGGGGAACTTAATGTCCATCACCAGGAGAGACTCGGTACCACCACTATTGACCAAGCTGTTTGAGTCCTAAAGCACACAGCTGTTAGACTGGATGTGCAGCAAGTAAAGAACTAACAAGAGGGAAAATCTAGACCTCATCCTCAACAATCTACCTGCTGTGAATGCATCTGTCCAGGGAATTATTGTTAGGAGTGACCATCACAGTCCTTGCAGAGAAAAATGTCCCATCTTCACATTTAGGATCCCCCCAAATCATCTCAGTCCAAGGACATCACTGCAGGAGTTCCTCAGGGTAATGTCCTAGGCCCAGCCATCTTCAGCTGCTTCATCAGTGACCGTACTTCCATCATAAGGTCAGAAATGAGAATGTTTTCTAAGTTGAAGTTGCAACCAATCTTGTAACCTATGTGTGAAGTTTGTTTTAAAAAATACACTTTACAATTATTAATATTCGCAAAGAGAAGTCGGCACTATCATCATTTTGACGGAAAGTAGTTGCAGGTATGTTTTATCAAAAATGCATTCTAATAAAATTGGGAGAGCTATCATGAAAGGCACTACAGTAGCTGTATAACCTTCTACTAACTCAACAAAAAAAAGCAGAATGATCAATGGGAGTGGAAACAATGGTTGGGATTTTCTCATCCTGGCCTGAAGTGCAGTGGCAGGAGTGGGAACCCAGAGGGATTCCCATTGGAGAGAGGGGGTGAGCGAGCACATCAAATCGTGCGCTGCTCACCTCATTAATTATGCAGTCAGGGGTTTGACGCCGAATTGCGTGGCAGGGCGGGCAGAAAGTCATTTTACCCACTGTCATGTCCAAACAGCTTATTTAAAATGCACCCGGACATTCATTCATCACGTCAGGTCTCTGAAACGCCAGCATGTCCAACAGGGAGCAAAAGGAGCCAGCTTCAAGGTTCTGCGAGGCCTCTCCAGGCCATGGAGAACAGGAGGGATGTCCTTTTACTCAGGGATGAAAGCACGAAGACCACACCTGCCTGGGAGAAGGTCACTAGGATGCTCTATGCCACATCTCAGCATAGCAGGACCAGCCTGCAGTGCAGGAAATGAATGAACCACCTAATCTTTGCCATTAGGTAAGTGAACCCGCTACCCTGTGTACTCACCTCCCCAGTATCTGAACGGCTCATGGGATCAATGACAAGGCCAGCATCTGTCCATCCTGAAGAACCCATCACAAGGTACCAGGGTGCTGTCTCATTACCCAACTGCAGTTCATGCAATCCACTAGTAGGTAAATAACTTTGGGTTGCTGACCCAGTCATGCTGAAGGCACAGTCATTGTGGCAGTGGGCGTTTGTAGTGGAGGATAACCTGCAAATGCTACTTAAGCCATGCATCTAGCTGCTAGAGCACATGGGCCTGTGGGGTGCTGCTAAAGTATCCTTGGAGGCCAACAACAGTGCATCTTTCACATGGCACATATGGCTGCCATGGGTTAGTGATGGAGGGACTCACGATTGAGGATGCTGGATGGGATGTCAATCAAGCGTCCTGCATAGTCAAAGAACAAAGAGGACAAAGAAAATTACAGCACAGGAACAGGCCCAACGGCCCTTCAAGTCTGCACCGACCATGCTGCCCAACTGAACTAAAACCCCCTACCCTTCCAGGGATCATATCCCTCCATTCCCATCCTATTCATGTATTTGTCAAGACACCGCTTAAAAGTCACTATCGTATCTGCTTCCACTACCTCCCCCCGGCAGCGAGTTCCAGGCACCCAGCACCCTCTGTGGGGGAAATAAAACTTGCCTCGTACATCCCCTTTAAACCTTGCCCCTCGCACCTTAAACCTATGCCCCCTGGTAATTGACTCTTTCACCCTGGAAAAAAGCTTCTGACTATCCATTCTGTCCATGCCCCTCATAATCTTGTTGACTTCTGTCAGGCCGCCCCTCAACCGCTGTTGTTCCAGTGAGAACAAACCAAATTTCTCCAACCTCTCCTCATAGCTAATGCCCCGCATACCAGGCAACATTCTGGTAAATCTTTTCTGTACCCTTTCCAAAGCTTCCACATCAAAGAACAAAGAACAATACAGCACAGGAACAGGCCCTTCGGCCCTCCAAGCCCGCGCCGCTCCCCGGTCCAGGATTGAATCCTGAATCCAGGATCCCCGACCAATTTTCCAGCCTATCTACATACCAATATCCTATCCACCGAGCTGTCCCCCACAGCTACGATGCTTTGTTCATTACAACCTATTAACTCACCCCCACCCCCCCATTCCAGACCATGTGATCTCCAGGGAGAGGCGAAAACCCAGAGTGAAAAACCCCAGGGCCAATATGGGGAAAAAAAAAATCTGGGAAATTCCTCTCCGACCCCCTGAGGCGATCGAAACGAGTCCAGGAGATCACAATGGCCCTGATCGGAAAATGCTTCCCAACCCTAGTCATTTCCACTTCCACGAGAAACAAGGAACAATTAGCCCGCGCCGCTCCCTGGTCCAAACTAGACCACTCTTTTGTATCCCTCCATTCCCACTCCGTTCATATAGCTGTCTAGATAAGTCTTAAACGTTCCCAGTGTGTCCGCCTCCACCACCTTGCCCGGCAACACATTCCAGGCCCCCACGACCCTCTGTGTGAAATATGTCCTTCTGATATCTGTGTTAAACCTCCCCCCCTTCACCTTGAACCTATGACCCCTCGTGAACGTCACCACCGACCCGGGGAAAAGCTTCCCACCGTTCACCCTATCTATGCCTTTCATAATTTTATACACCTCTATTAAGTCTCCCCTCATCCTCCGTCTTTCCAAGGAGAACAACCCCAGTTTCCCCAATCTCTCCTCATAACCAAGCCCCTCCATACCAGGCAACATCCTGGTAAACCTCCTCTGTACTCTCTCCAAAGCCTCCACGTCCTTCTGGTAGTGTGGCGACCAGAACTGGACGCAGTATTCCAAATGCGGCCGAACCAACGTTCTATACATCTGCAACATCAGACCCCAACTTTTATACTCTATGCCCCGTCCTATAAAGGCAAGCATGCCATATGCCTTCTTCACCACCTTCTCCACCTGTGACGTCACCTTCAAAGATCTGTGGACTTGCACACCCAGGTCCCTCTGCGTCTCTACACCCTTTATGGTTCTTCCATTTATCGTGTAGCTCCTCCTTACATTATTCCCACCAAAATGCATCACTTCGCATTTATCAGGATTGAACTCCATCTGCCATTTCCTTGCCCAAATTTTCAGCCTATCTATATCCTTCTGTAGCCTCTGACAATGTTCCTCACTATCTGCAAGTCCTGCCAGTTTTGTGTCGTCCGCAAACTTACTGATCACCCCAGTTACTCCTTCTTCCAGATCATTTATATAAATCACAAACAGCAGAGGTCCCAATACAGAGCCCTGCGGTACACCACTAGTCACAGGCCTCCAGCCGGAAAAAGACCCTTCCACTACCACCCTCTGTCTTCTATGACCAAGCCAGTTCTCCACCCATCTAGCCACCTCCCCCTTTATCCCATGGGATCCAACCTTTTTCACTAGCCTACCATGAGGGACTTTGTCAAACGCTTTACTAAAGTCCATATAGACAACATCCACGGCCCTTCCTTCGTCAACCATTTTGGTCACTTCTTCAAAAAACACCACCAGGTTAGTGAGGCATGACCTCCCTCTCACAAAACCATGTTGACTATCGTTAATGAGTTTATTCCTTTCTAAATGCGCATACATCCTATCTTTAAGAATCTTCTCCAACAACTTCCCCACCACGGACGTCAAGCTCACCGGCCTATAATTACCCGGGTTATCCTTCCTACCCTTCTTAAATAACGGGACCACATTGGCTATCCTCCAATCCTCTGGGACCTCACCTGTGTCCAGTGACGAGACAAAGATTTGCGTCAGAGGCCCAACGATTTCACCTCTCGTCTCCCTGAGCAGCCTTGGATAGATTCCATCAGGCCCTGGGGATTTGTCAGTCTTTATATTCTCTAACAAACCTAACACTTCCTCCTTTGTAATGGAGATTTTCTCCAACGGTTCAACACTCCCCTCCGAGACACTCCCAGTCAACACATCCCTCTCCTTTGTGAATACCGACGCAAAGTATTCATTTAGGATCTCCCCTACCTCTTTGGGCTCCAAGCATAAGTCCCCACTTTTGTCCCTGAGAGGTCCGATTTTTTCCCTAACAACCCTTTTGTTCCTAACGTATGAATAAAATGCCTTGGGATTCTCCTTAATCCTGTCTGCCAAGAACATTTCGTGACCCCTTTTTGCTCTTCTAATTCCCCGTTTGAGTATTTTCCTACTTTCATTGTACTCCTCCAGAGCTCCCTCCGTTTTTAGCTGATTGGACCTAACATACGCCTCTCTTTTCCTTTTGACCAGTCCCTCAATTTCCCTGGTTATCCACGGTTCCCTAATCCTACCCTTCTTATCCTTCTTTTTTACAGGCACATGCTTGTCCTGTAGCCCTAACAACCGTTCCTTAAAAGACTGCCACATACCAGATGTGGATTTACCCTCAAACAGCCTCTCCCAATCAAGAGCTGCCAATTTCTGCCTTATCCCAATAAAGTTAGCCTTCCCCCAATCCAACACCTTACCCTTGGGACACCACTCATCCTTTTCCATCACTATCCTAAAGCTAACAGAATTGTGGTCACTATTTGCCACATGTTCCCCAACCAAAACTTTGAAGACCTGACCGGGCTCATTCCCCAGTACCAGGTTCAGTATAGCCCCCTCTCTAGTTGGGCTGTCCACATATTGTTCCAACGAACCCTCCTGTACACATTTTACAAATTCCTCCCCATCCAGAGTCCCTGCCCTCAGCGATTTCCAGTCTACACCAGGGAAATTGAAGTCTCCCACTACAACAACCCTATATTTCCTGCACCTATCCAGTATCTCCTGACATATCCATTCTTCCACTTCCCTTGGGCTGTTGGGGGGCCTGTAGTACACCCCCAACATAGTGACTGCGCCTTTCCTGTTTCTAAGCTCCACCCAGAGTGACTCGCTACACGACTCCTCCGAATTGTCCTCCCTCTGCACCGCTGTAATATGCTCTCCAACCAATACCGCTACTCCCCCACCTCTTTTGGCCCCTCCTCTGTCTCGCCTAAAACACTTGTACCCTGGAATATTCAGCTGCCAGTCCTGTCCCTCTTTCAACCAAGTCTCTGTCACCGCAACCACATCCAAATTCCTCGTGCGCATTAAGGCCCCAAGTTCGTCTGTCTTACCTGCTACGCTCCTTGCATTGAAGTATAAGCACTCCAGACCCCCAGGCTCAGTGAGGTCGTCCTCCCCCAGAGTGCTCTTCTTCTTTGCCAGCCTTGTCCCAGCCCCAAGCTCGTCCCCAGCCACCACACTTATAGACCTAATAGTTTGATCCCCACCCCCCTGCCATACTAGTTTAAACCCCCCCAAACTGCATTAACAAAGCTCCCAGCCAGGATATTTGTGCCCTTCCAACTTAGTTGGAAGGGCACAAATCCTTCTGGTAGTGTGACGACCAGAATTGAACACAATATTCCAAGTGCGGCCTAACTAAGGTTCCATAAAACTGCAACATGACTTGCCAATTTTTAAACTCAATGACCCGGCCGATGAAGGCAAGCATGCCGTATGCCTTCTTGACTACCTTCCCCATCTGCATTGCCACTTTCATTGACCTGTGTACCTGTACACGCAGATCCCTCTGCCTATCAATACTCTTAAGGGTTCTGCCAATTACTGTATATTTCCCATCTGTGTTAGACCTTCCAAAATGCATTACCTCACATTTGTCTGGATTAAACTCCATCTGCCATCTCTCTGCCCAAGTTTCCAACCGATCTATATCTTGCTGTATCCTCTGATGGTCCTCATTAACTTATGAATCAAACCAGTTACATTTTCCTCCAAATCATTTATATATATTGCAAACAGATTCCTGCATGGTGTCCAGCTTCCTCAACACCATTGGGGCTATGCTTATCCAGGCTAGAATAGTTTGCCCTCAAATTCTTCACTTCTGCCTTGTGCATGGTAGACAGGCTTTGGGGAATAACCAGCTCACTTATTAGACACAGAGTTAGCAGCATGTAACCTGCCCCCACACCAAAAGTGCTCACAAACCATTGTCTATCTGTACACAGGAGAAGACAGCATGCAACAAGCATGAGGGGGAGAAGGCAGGAGGGGCATGCCCGATATGTGTCCCACTCACACAATACAAACATGGAGCCAGCTGCTGAGCTGACACACAAGAACCGTGTCTGTATGTGTGCCAACAGCAAGGTTATCCTCCCCCAAGCATCCAGAGGAGAAGCATGCTTAATCTCTGCCAATTGGAATCTGAGGATAAGGCCTCTGCAGTGTCTTAATCCTTCCTCTGTCAGGGAAACATCAGGTAGAGACCCTCAACAGAGTGCACCCGAGCTGAGGAGCCGGTCCACATGCCCTCTGATGTAGTGGCACTGATGTGTGAATGCATGGAGGTATCCACGAGGGGATAGAGGATGCCTTAGAAAGCCTGGTCCATCAGAACATTTAGTTTCCGCCAGAGATGCACTCAGAGCTGCACTCCATTGCTGTAGCCATGGGTGAGCTCTCCCAGTACAGGAAAGGGACAGGTGGGGCCGTCAGGCACACAAAGGGAATAGGAGTGCCCAGGCAGACACCCCTGAGCCTTCCACCCAGGACTCTCCAAGGATGTCCATGTGTTCCAAGTCCTCTCTGCCTGTGATCCCATTAGCTCCAGCCTTTAAAACTGCAGAGGGTGCATCTGCCCCAGAGTAGGAGACCTAAAGTAGGCCGAGGCCCCTCCAGGTTTTGGGCCTCCAGAATTTGGCCATTAAAACCATCAGAGATAAGAGAGCATCGGGGTCAGCAGGCAGCCTCCACCTCTGCTGCAGGTGTTGTGGAAGCACCTGGAAATATTGATACGGTAAGGAAAATCAAGAGGTAATAAGTAGACTGTGGTTCCAGGGGTGTAGAACTATTGTAAATAGTTGTTGCACCTGAAATATAATAATCGTTGCATCCGGTGAAGGTCTCTTGGTTTTCTTTTGTTGCAACTCATATTGTTGCCTGAGCACACCACCACCCCTCCCCCCCTCCTCCCCCCCCCCCCCCCCCCCACACACACACGTTCCCGCCCTCATTTTCTGTCGTCCGGAACCCGATTTCCACCATTGGGAGGGGTGGGAAATTCCAGCCAGCTGTGAGTGGGAAGGGGATATAGGAGGGAAGTGATCACTTGATTGAAACCTGATTGTTTGGGTGTGAGATTCTACATCTACAGGGCCGATTGTAACTGGAAAAACAGGAGGTTAATAGAGCGTGTGCAATTTATCTGTCTCTAATTTACATGTATGTCCTGCTGCTCCAAGTCAGTGTGGGGTCAGCATGTGTCACACCGGTGCAGATAGTTTGCCCATATTGATGGCTTGAGGGAGCCCATTTGGGGATAGCAAAATACTGTTTTGAATTTTCTATATTCTTCACTAATCGTGCTGACTGTTGGGTAAAGAATTGCACTGGGCATTGAGCAGTGAGGTAGCAGACCATTTTACAAGGCAAGTATCTAATGGGGTTACTTGTCAACCTATGGATTTAATGTTCGTACAAGATAAAAAACACACAGAAATCAATCCTAATATTAAGCATTACAAGAGAGTATGAGATGTCAAGAGATAGTTAACGGGCTGTGGAGCTATTAACTTAAAGCAGCGATATTCTCTTTTCAAATCTCTTTGTCAGTCAATTTTATAAATGTGAAATTTAACAGCATTGGTATTCAGTAAAGTAGGATTGTTCAGTTTAAAAAAAAGTAATGATGCAAATGGCACAGTGTGTTGGTGCACCAGTGCGGTATAAAAGCTTCTTGGATTCCAACCATATTGAGTTCTGAACTCAGTAAACAGCCTAGTTTCCAGAGCCTCACAATCTCCCTCAATCCTTCTTACAACTTTTGAGCTTCACTTGGGGCTAAAGGGATCAAGGGATATGGGTGGAAGGCGGGATCAAGATACTGAATTTAATGGTCAGCCATGATCAAAATGAATGGAACAGCAGGCTCGAAGGGCTGAATGGCCTACTCCTGCTTCTATTTTCTATGCTTCTTTGTCACTGTAATGATTTTAATCAGGCGATTGAGGTTGGCCTGCTTGAATATGAACCCTAAGTTAATTTGATTTTGTTTATTTGGTTGGACACTAAAGGTTGTCCCTGATTAAGGGCTAAATTGATGTTCCAATCTGGGAGCCCCATGCTCTGTCCTTAAACAGGAGTGTCAGTTCCTCTGGCACTCCGGATGTAGACTGCGTACTGAGAGCACTCTGTATAGTATTGTTGGATCTTGTAAATAAAGGAATTTTGGTGTAGGGACTTCCGCCTCCGAGGATTTATTACGGTTACAATCGTCAATTCCATTCTATCTTTAATTTTCTCTCAAATGTAACATGTCCCCACTTACTCTTTGGGTGTTGGCAATTCCTTTTAGTTTTTCTATTCAAAACACAGAGTAATGTGATGTACATGTGATGAATAAAGAACTGCATATTTTGTGTGATGAAGAAATCTGTAGGCAAAAAATAATTCCGCGATTGCTGGAACCTTGAAATAAAAATGAGGAATTAAATCATAGAATCCCGTCTCCCTTACTTTAATTCAGCCAAGTGCAAATGTCTTACACTGCAAAACCTACTTAAACCAACAGTCAAAGCTTCAGTGGAATCATCAAATCCTTACAGTGCAGAAGGAGGCCATTTGGCCCATCGAGTCTGCACTGACCACAATCCCACCCAGGCCCTATTCCCGTAACCCCACATATTTACCCTTTTAATCCCCCTGACACTATGGTCAATTTAGCATGGCCAATCAACCTAACCTGCATGTCTTTGGAGTGTGGGAGAAAACCGGAGCACCCGGAGGAAACCCACGCAGACACAGGGAGAATGTACAAACTCCACACAGACAGTGACCCGAGGCCGGAATTGAACCCGGGTCCCTGGCACCGTGAGGCAACAGTGCTAACCACTGTGCCACCGTGCCATCAGGAAAAGCTGTAAACATTGAGCAGATCAGGCAACATCTGTGGAGAAAAGAAACATTAGATTTGTTGAAACATCTGTTTTGGGTCAATGATCTTTCTGAATGACCTGATTTTGATGCTGTAAGTTCTATGTCATTGGATCAATGTTTAGTATTTATCTGTGAGAAATGGGTGGTCATTTTTAATTTACTTTAATGCAACTGTTGGTTTCGCTGTTTGGCCAAAGTGCTTCAGGATAACCTCCTGCTGAGCTCTCAGTGTAATGATGGTTATCTGTTAATTCCTATCTGACCTCACAAAGGGAGTCACTACTCACCAACCTTTCCCCTGACTATTACACTGCAACCTGTGGCATGTCAAGTCTGCGGTGATGAGATAAAACCGGCAAGGGTAAATTTCCTTGCTGTTCCGAGTGCATTGAGCAGTGTATAAATGGTAAAAGCAAAATATTACGGGCTGAAAATTGTTTCCAACACTTCGAATCCTTTACAGTATTCTCCTCAGCCTGAATTTCCACTAGCGCCGAGGCACAATCCACTCCATGAACCTCCACTCTACTGATTTACATATATCTGAGCAGCAACTACCGAGTTCCTTGGATTTGCACTGCTCATGCCTCTGAGTTACCAATTGGTGAGATTTTTGAGGCGCAGCAGAAAATGGGGCAAGCTGATTATAATGACTTTAATCAGGCAATTGAGGTGGGCCTGTTAGAATATGAACTCCCTGATTAAGGGCCAAATTGATGGGCCAATCAGGGAACCTTTTGCTTTGTACTTAGCCAGGAGCAGCAGTTCCTCTGGGACTCCGAGTGTAGACTAACTGAAAGCACTCTGTCTGCTGTTGTCAGACTTGTAAATAAAGGGATTTTGGTGAAGGGACTTCTGCCTCTGAGGACTGAACAGGCAGCGTTCCTCACACAGAGGAGTTTGAAGATTTTGAATATAGGATTCTGAAGCTTGCTAAATCTTTTTTTCCTTGTTCTGCCAACAAACACTGGGATTTGTTCTCTGCTGCTTTTGAGTTGAGGCCACCAGCAGACTTTTGGAGTCAGTGCCCTTAATCTACATTCGGACTCCCAAAAGCAGGGTTGGCATTTTCTCGAGGCTTCTCTGGCTTTTGTATACCATTATCATGGTGGAGAAATTTCACAACCTGGAGGAAAGGGGACATGGGGAGGCAGTGGCACAGTAATATTGCTGCTGGACAATCCCGAGACCCAGAGTAATGGTCTGGGATTCGGGTTCGAATCTCACCACGGCAGTCAGCGAAATTTGAATTCAACAAAAATCTGGAATTAAAAACCTAATGGTGACCGTGAAAGCATTGTCAATTGTTATAAAAACCCACCTCGTTCCCTAATGTCCTTTAGCAAAAGAAATCTGTCATCCTTACCTGGTCTGGTCTACATGTGAATCCAGAGCCACAGCAATGTGGTTGACTCTTAATTGCTCTCAGGGATGGACAGTAAATGTTGGCCCAGCCAGCGACGCCCACATTCAGTGAATGCATTAAAAAATATATATTTCTGTTATCGATATTGTAACACATTTCTCTACTGAGCTCTTGGGTAGATTTTTTTTTCAAAGTGTTGTCTCCAGCAGAAAGACAGAGGGCAAACTGCGAGCTGCCTTGATGGGTTTTCCTGCCATATTTTAAACACTTTGAAAATGAAAAGTGAAGAGGTGAGTCCCAAGATGTCATACGGGCTGCCCTCCCAGCGACCTCGGCTTCTGACAGATTGGGGCGCCCTTTCTTCAAAACCTGTTGTAAACCCTGCTGATGTGATGGGGGAGGGGTATCTTTTCCTGGAACAGATCACTAGTAGGCGGCACGGTGGCACAGGGGTTAGCACTGCTGCTTCACAGCTCCAGGGACCTGGGTTCGATTCCTGGCTTGGGTCACTGTCTGTGTGGAGTTTGCATATTCTCCTCGTGTCTGCGTGGGTTTCCTCCGGGTGCTCCGGTTTCCTCCCACAGTCCAAAGATGTGCGGGTTAGGTTGATTGGCCATGCTAAAATTGCCCCTTAGTGTCCTGAGATGCGTAGATTAGAGGGATTAGCGGCTAAAATATTTAGGGATATGGGGGTAGGGCCTGGGTGGGATTGTGGTCGGTGCAGACTCGATGGGCTGAATGGCCTCTTTCTGTATTGTAGGGTTTCTATGATTTCTATGATTTCTTAGTCTGATGGGTGGCATTCCACAGCAAGCTTAGCAGACCAGGTGTCTCTCTCTCTCTCACTCTTATCACCTGCCGTGGACGTATTGCATGGATTTGTAGGTCGATAATCAAGCTGTTTAGCCACATTATGCGCTCACCTTGCTGGGCTATTGAGTGGGACTCAAACCTGGCTCTGAGGCAGGAATATTACCTACTGCACCACAAGACTTCCCTAAGTGAAAACATCAGCGTTAATTAAGTTCATTCTTTCCTGACTTTTACTTTCAATAAGAAGAACAAAAGTGCTATGTCTATGCACATTTGATTTTACCATACAGTATTCCAAAGTACACAGAATCTGTTGCTTCCTATCCATGCTTGCTGTAGGTGTCTTCTTGTTTAGATTTATTCCATTCTTTTAGATGGTTCTTTGAGGCCTGGATTGCAGAAGTTAATCGACTGACGAAAGAAGGCTCATGAGAGTGAATTAGCCAATGTCACTTAGCAACTTGTCCCTGGCGCTGCTGATTGTATCATTGAAGCTGGTCTCTGGGCAGTTTGGTCTTAATGCTCACATTTCACTAATAGGGTTCCAGGAGGGGGGAGGGGGAAGGCCAGGCTCTGAGTAATCGTAGTCTCAGGCATATGGCAAAATATTGCTGGAAATCTGATATATACACAGAAAATCCTGGAAATTCTCCAGGTAGGATATGTGGGAAAAGAAAGAAGCACAGGTACAGGGACAGAAGGTGAGGGGAATAAAGAACAAAATGGAAGGTCTTAGATAAGATGGGAGACATAAACAGTTCAAGTAACAAAAGGGATCATGGTGGAAGGCAAATGGGGATGGTAATGAGACAAGTAAAGAAACAAAAGATGGGGCTGCATCATAACCAGGGCTCACTACCACTTTATCAAGAGGAATTCTGAAGGCTGTCAAACAAGCTTACTGGAAGCCACAATGAATGCTGAGCTCCATCTGGTCCCACAGTTCCCAGAGTTGTGGACACTGTTGCCATGGAAGTGACCTCCCACAGGCAATGTGGCACAGTGTGGCGGCATGGTGGCACATTGGTTAGCACTGCTGAGGGACCTGGGTTCGATTCCCGGCTTGGGTCTCTGTCTGTGTGAAGTTTGCATGTTCTCCCTGTGTCTGCGTGGGTTTCCTCTGGGTGTTCTGGTTTCCTCCCACAGTCCAAAGATGTGCAGGTTAGGTGAATTGGCCATGTTAAATTCTCTCTCAGTGTCCTTGAACAGGCGCCAGAGTGTGGCGACTAGAGAATTTTCACAGTAACTTCATTGCAGTGTGAATGTAAGCCTACTTGTGACTAATAAAGAAACTTTAACTTTTTTACTTTTAATGGAACATTAAGTGAGTTTCCAATGGAACTGCCATTTCACTTGACTCGTGCCTGGATCCTGCTGCTGCCTGGATCCAGCTGATGTCTGTGCAATGTAATAATTCTGAACGGCTGTCGCAAAATTCTGCCATTGGCCATAATTCATAACCCTGACCATGGAACCCTCACTTTGGTCTGGGGCAACCCAGAAAAGGGTAGGATGACCACTCCCTAATGACTCTGCTCAATGTTATAAGCCATGGCCCAGGGCAGAGCGAGTAAATTGTGGAAGAGCTGGAACCTCAAGGGGACAAATACAGCTGCACACTGTTGGGAAGAGGCCATAAGTCTATTTTAAGCACAGGAAGACAGTGGGAAACTGCCTCATGTATTCTTTTCCCAATTGGTATTGCTCAATCAAATTGAAAATGGGAAGCTCCTACAAGCAACTGCAGAGAAAAGAGCAAGACCGCAAAACGTGGAGGAATGAGGTCGGGACCTGTCCTGAGGTAAGATTGTTGAAGATGAAATTGTCACTTGGACAGGTGGTGAAGGGGGAAGTGATGGCCTAGTGGTATTATCGCTAGACTATTAATCCAGAAACTCAGCTAATGTTCTGGGGACCTGTGTTCAAATTCTGCCACAGTAGGTGGTGGAATTAGAATTGAATAAAAAATATCTGGAATTAAGAACCTACGAATGACAATGAAACCATTGCCGATTATCGGAAAAACCCATCAGGTTCACTAATATCCTATCGGGAAGGACATCTGTCGTCCTTACCCGGTCTGGCCTACGTGTGACTCCAGAGCCACAGCAATGTGGTTGACTCTCAATTGCCCTCCAAGGGCAACTAGGGATGGGCAATAAATGCTGGCCTGTTACTCCTGCACTGTTGTCATCTCCCAGTGTGTTATTGAAGAGTGTGAGCTGAACTATATTTTTAAGTCATGGTCAGACGTTTCCAGGTAATTCACATCCTCATGCCATTTTGAGCAGGTTTTCGGCCATTGCCTAATTGAATAGGAATACAACTGAGTACATCCTGGAAACTTACCTCTACTGCCCTCTGCAGGCCACTAATAGATATAATTTTCCTTTAAAAGGAGCGACAGCAGCATTACTCCATTTTGGATCATCTCTCGGGCCCCCTCATGTATAATTTTGCGAGGATGGCCACTAATTCCATTAGTCAGCAGAGGTTTTTCACTGTTTGATATTTTTTGTAGTTGAGATCTGTTAGAAATTCTATAACCAAAAGGAGCCTGTGGGACTGACTTATGTTGCTATTTAACCTCGAATTTTAATAAGTCTACTTTGTAGCTTATAGGTTAACTCATAGGTCTCATCGTGTATTATTTTTCTGCCATTGAAACATAAGCATTTTGTTGGCAGTTTATTTAACTGTGACAGTATTGAGGGTTTCTGCCTGACCCCTAAGCAACACATATTAACAGCTATTGTGCTTGTAAAGGCATACTTTGGTTTTAATGATTGGGAATGCTTTACTAGAGTTTTTTTTTATAGCTGCAGAGCACAGGTGAAATATTGAAATAAAGCCTAAAAGATATAATGGATTCATTCACGCTAATAGTACACCCACTTTCCCCACCCACCCCATCTCCCCAATGAGGTAACCTTCATTGAGATTTCAGCTGAAATGATGTGGAGATGCCGGCGTTGGACTGGGGTAAACACAGTAAGAAGTTTAACAACACCAGGTTAAAGTCCAACAGGTTTATTTGGTAGCAAAAGCCACACGTGGCTTTTGCTACCAAATAAACCTGTTGGACTTTAACCTGGTGTTGTTAAACTTCTTACTGTATTTCAGCTGAAGGCAGACTAGTAAAGAAGGGTGTGATGCTGATCAGTATGAAGGGAACATGGTTTGGTAGTCAGACTTGGATGACCTTGGGAGATTGTTTGTAGGCAAGCTCAAACGCAGAAGATGCACAAGAAGGTCACCTTCATTTAAAGGGAGCAAAAAAGAAAGAGTTGAATTCATATCATGTCATTCGCCATCCCAGAACTTTTTTCCAACGCATGGTGCTGGAGGACTACAAACCATGTATCATGGTTTTTATCGTGGGGAGCCAATGACTTAGTGGTATTATTGCTGGACGATTAATCCAGAAACTCAGATAATGTTCTGGGGACCTGGTTTCGAATCCCACCACGGCAGATGGTGGAATTCGAATTCAATAAAAAAATATCTGGAATGAAGAATCCACTGATGACCATAAAACCATTGTGAATTGTTGAGAAAAACCCATTTCGTTCACTAATGTCCTTTCGGGAAATAAATCTGCAGTCCTTACCCGGTCTGGCCTACATGTGACTCCAGAGCCACAGCAATGTGTCTGACTCTCAACTTCCGTCTGAACAAGGGCAGCTAGGAATGGGCAATAAATGCTGGCCAGTCAGCAACACCCATGTCCCATGAATGAATTTTTAAAAAAGGTTGGAAGGGATTGTTATGTTTGAGGCCTGATATAGATATTAATAAAAGACCACAAGGTCAGTGGAAGTAAACTAACTGGAACTGTTTAACATATCTGTTTCCTAGCATAGTCAATACAAGACTGACTAGGCAAGCTCCACCTAGGACTAAAGCTCCCAGGGTGGAGCTTGAGTCCTGGGTCACCTCTCCTGGTCTCTTAAAAGGGCATGTCCCAACATACATCACATGGATAGTCCGAGTATTTACAGACAGATCAAGTTAACCTCAGTCATCGGCAAATTATTGGAAAAGGTGCGAAGAGATAATGTATATCATCATTTAAAAATGCACCAATTAATGAAGGGCATTCAGTGTGGACCTCCATTAAGGGAAGATCATGAATGATTGAATCAGTTGAGGAAGTAACAAGGGCGGTCGATGAGAGAAGCACATTTTATGTGTAAGGGGTCGAGAGTCTGTTACGCAGACTCACCTCGGTTTGGAACTGTGCTCTGGATGAACAAGAATGAGTAACTCAATACCAAGCAATGCATGAAAGCAACACTCCATTTAACAACAATGGAATGATAATTAATGATTTAAAGAAATGAAAGATAGATAATTTCATTAAAAGGATAGGAGGAAAAAAACACTTTATATTTTTATATATGAAGAAAGGAAGAAAAACAACTTTACAATACTAAACACACTATATTACAGATACATACAACTATTACTATGGCTGGGATTCTCCAGGTGTTCAGGCTGGCGGGATTCTCTGGTTCCATCGGTGCTGCACTCCTCTGCCACGGGTTTTTCAGCGGCACAGGGAGACTTCAATGGGAATTCCCATTGACAGTGGCAGGACCAGAAGGTCCCTCGGCCAGCGAATGGCATGTTGCCTCCCATTGCTGAGAAAAAGACTGAGGGGAGGCCAGAGAATCTCGTCATGTGTTAACCCCAAATTGGTCTGTTTCCCACAGCTCCCCAGGATGGTAAATTCCACCTCGGTTCATACGTCACTAAGTCTATGAATAAGCTGACATGGGTGGCTGCTTCAATTAGTCACTGTATTCACAGCGTTCATCCTGTAGTCTCAAGTGGCTGACTACTATGCTCCATCTACAGCAACCAATCCTGGAAGCAGTTTCTGAAGCCAAACTTCTGGCTCCATTCCAGCCTTTTGAGACTTTATTCAGACATTTTGAAAAGATAGTCCAGAAAACATGAGTCCTTATCAATGCAAGGCTTCATAGAATCATAGAAACCCTACAGTGCAGAAGGAGGCCATTCGGCCCATCGAGTCTGCACCGACCACAATCCCACCCAGGCCCTACCCCCACATATTTACCCGCTAATCCCTCTAACCTATGCATCTTAGGACTCTAAGGGGCAATTTTTAACCTGGCCAATCAACCTAACCCACACATCTTTGGACTGTGGGAGGAAACCGGAGCACCCGGAGGAAAACCACACAGACACAAGGAGAATGTGCAAACTCCACACAGACAGTGACCCAAGCCGGGAATCGAACCCAGGACCTTGGAGCTGTGAAGCAGCAGTGCTAACCACTGTGCTACCGTGCCGCCCACTTCATAGACTTTGCCATAATCAAGTTGTTTACGCATCATCTGATATTGTCTCCCACCTACCATTAATCAGGTAAGTCCATCAATCAAACTCCATCTCCTGATTCCACACCATAATTGACCACCCCAAGTGCAATCTTCATCGTCCTGGCTTCCAGTTCAAAGGTCATTTAATTCAGTAAGGAAAAGCACCTCTGATAAGCAAAAGACAACTTTTATTTTAGTAGTGTAGGTGTAGTCAAAGGTGTAAACCAAATACCAGCTGGGAATGGCCAGTATGAATAACAAGGTCCTGGGAAAATACAGTTATCAATATCGCTGCTGATTACTATTGATTGATTATTTGGCTTAATCAAAGCACAATCATACTTAGTTTTAAATCAAGGTCTACAAAGTAACTTTCATTATTCAATACGGGCTATAAATTAAGAGCAAAGCAGAAATGAAATGAAAAAATACAAAATTGCAAAAATTCGAGGCTGCAGGCCTCTGCAGAAGTCGGGTGGAATTTTCCATTTTTAATGCAGAATGCCGCATTGGGCAGGAAAAATGCCGTGCATGTATCATGAGGAACTCTGAAAAGAAATCCAAGAGGTCCCACAACGTCATGCTTTGATGGAGTCCATCTCACCGGCAACTTTGATTTTAAAAGTTTGGGGGGGCGCCCATTTTCTAGACCACCATGATACAAAAAAGTAAAAACAGAACAACCTCCCCACCAGCCCCCACAGACACACAAACCTACACCATGCAACTCCAGCCCCCCCTCCCATGCAAGCCCCCACACACAAGCTCCCCCACCCCTTGCAACAGCAACATCCACCCTCTTTACAACAACCATCACCCCCGCACCGCCACCCCCCCCCCCCCCCCCCCCCCGCCACTCCCCAGCACGTCACCCTAAGTTCATAGTAAACTATCATCAAACAAATCAGCGTTTAATTCTTATTTGATGAAAAGATATTGCAAATTGGGATGTGTGAGTCAGTCCCAGGCTTCAGCTGGAAAAAAAACAAACAGCAATTTAAAATTATTAGCATCATTAATAAAGTGTAATGTCTGTGTTTGCAGATGCACATCTTCTGAACACATCTGGGTCTTTGGTTCTGGGACACAGACTAATTGCTATGCGATTAATGACTCAGAAACATTTCAGTGAGATCGTCGGGGTTATTTTGACCAAACAATGAGGATAAATTCCAAGCGGATGTTGCATTATTTGAAAGTCTGGACATAGCACACTATTTTAGTCCTCATTGCTGACTGCCATTCCTGAACTTGCCTGGTGATATAACGCAAAGCTAGATGTCTAGCATTCAGGTGCCTATTAGAGCAGTATATGTGGGCTTCTTGCACCAATGTCCACTGAAGGGGGGGGGGGGGAGTCCTCTAGGTGGCTGTTTCACTGTGACAGCTTCATCATAAAATTATAGAATCCCGACAGTGCAGAAGGAGGCCATTTGACCCATCAAGCCTGCACTGACAACAATGTGAGCAGAATTTGACTGTGAGGTTCCAACAACTTCCCGACCACGGACGTCAAGCTCACCGACCTATAATTTCCCGGGTTATCCTTCCTACCCTTCTTAAATAACGGGACCACATTAGCTATCCTCTGGGACCTCACCTGTGTCCAGTGACGAGACAAAGATTTGCGTCAGAGGCCCAGCGATTTCATCTCTCATCTCCCTGAGCAGCCTGGGATAGATTCCATCAGGCCCTGGGGATTTGTCAGTCTTTATATTCCCTAAAAAACCTAACACTTCCTCCCTTGTAATGGAGGTTTTCTCTAACGGGTCAACACTCCCCTCCGAGACACTCCCAGTCAACACATCCTTTATAGGACGGGGCATAGAGTGTAAAAGTTGGGGTCTGATGTTGCAGTTGTATAGAACGTTGGTTCGGCCGCATTTGGAATACTGTGCCCAGTTCTGGTCGCCCCACTACCAGAAGGACGTGGAGGCTTTGTGCAGGGGAGGTTTACCAGGATGTTGCCTGGTATGGAAGGGCTTAGTTATGAGGAGAGATTGGGTAAACAGGGGTTGTTCTCACTGGAAAGACGGAGGATGAGGGGTGACCTAATGGAGGTGTATAAAATTATGAAAGGCATAGATAGGGTGAACGGTGGGAAGCTATTTCCCAGGTCGGTGGTGACGTTCACGAGGGGTCATAGGTTCAAGGTGAGGGGGGGGAGGTTTAACATGGATATCAGAAGGACGTATTTTACACAGAGGGTGGTGGGGGCCTGGAATGTGCTGCCGGGCAAGGTGGTGGAGGCGGACACACTGGGAACGTTTAAGACTTATCTAGATAGCCACATGAATGGAGTGGGAATGGAGGGATACAAAAGAATGGTCTAGTTTGGACCAGGGAGCGGCACGGGCTTGGAGGGCCGAAGGGCCTGTTCCTGTGCTGTATTGTTCTTTGTTCTTTGTTCTTTGTTCCACAAATTCTATAATCACCTTGAATTGATGTGCTTGTTCTTAGTCCCTGAATTTGAAACTTAGCCGCACTTTTACCAACGATTTGTTGTAACTCCGACTTGTGCTCGAAACGACCCCTTCCCCCAAACAACTTTCCCACCCTTTGTACAGACCCATCTAAGCAGCGAGCAAGTCTGCGCTAACAGGAGAGTGAAAATTATATCTGTCAGGCAGAGCTGATGTTCCAGTTCTGTAGTTCCCCCAAACCGCACCAGATTGGTTTTGCTGTAAGCCATCAAAAACTAAGCACAGTGGGGGTGGGCTGGGAGGTGCCATTGAATCATGGGAAGGCATGGGGTGGAGATCCCATTGTTTTCCCAACCGTGCCTCATTAAATCAGGATGTGGAGATGCCGACGTTGGACTGAGGTGGGCACAGTAAGAAGTCGCACAACACCAGGTTAAAGTCCAACAGGTTTATTTGGAATTGCGAGCTTTTGGAGTGCTGCTCCTTCCTCAGGTGAGTGGATTCCCCACTCCCCTGATGAAGCGCTCTGAAAGCTCGTGATTCCAAATAAACCTGTTGGACTTTAACCTGGTGGTGTGAGGCTTCTTACAATTAAATCAAAACATAGCCTTCCTGCTCCTAGGCCAGTTGCAGCACTTAAGTCCCCAGATTCAGGACTACATAAGGGCCTGATCATACCACCTATGGACTAGTGGTTGGATTTCGGTGGGTACTCCAGGTTGCCTGCCAGGGGCCTGTGATGCCAGCGGGGAGGGAACAGTGTCGTTGCCTGGGAGACAGCCTCCTGCTGACAGACCGGTGTGCCAGTGCTCCCAGCAGGCTTTGCAGCCCTCCCAATCATTTCCCCTCACAGTGGTGGCCCAGGTGGCTGCCAGACGCTTTTAAAAAATTTTTTAAATGTTGGTGAGAGGGCACCTCCATCTTGGTGTGTCTCTCTTCCACTCGGCTCATAAAGCTGCCTGCTGCTTCTTCTGTGCCAAAGGGCCACCCATTGGTCCTCCTAGCTTCAAGAACCTTCCCAGTGTCCTTAATTGGATGGCTATTAACTCACCCTCCAGTCACAAATTGGCCAATTCACAGCCGGGTACCTCATCCCTGTACAGTGTGGGCTTCTGACCCTTATTTGACCCAGATGTTGGGGTTCTGTAGTCCACAGGGAAATTCCTGCCCTCAGGTTATTTTTAGGACTGATTGACAGTGCTGATGTACAACCAGGTTACTGCATCAGATTGCATTGGCAAACATTAAGCAAAATGAAAAGCCCTGTCATGGGTTCAATCCCAAGATGGCATCACAAAGGAAGAATCGGAGGAGTTTGACATTGCTAGGAAATGGAATTGATTTATTACTGTCAGATGTATCTTGCAATGTCAAACCCTTGCAGCCAGGAAAAATGTGAATTTGATAAATGCTGAGTAACTTTATTCAGAGAAGCCTAGCAATGTGTTAAAAATTTGAATGATTTTTGAATTTTAAGACAGATGGGCAGGATTTATAGGTGCACTGTTGTCCCTGTCGCCACCGCCCCTGCCCCCCAACCCCCGCTGCCTCCCCGTTGTTGTCGGGAGGGTGCTGATTACAGAACGGTATGTCTTAAAGGAATCTTATTGTCTTCTGTGGGTTAATTATTTACACATGCACAGTAAGTTTAAGTTGATTTATTAATATCACAAGTCGGCCGACATTAACGCTGCAATGAAGTTACTGTGAAAATCTCCTAGTCACTACACTCCGGTGCCTGTTCTGGTACACTGAGGGGGAATTTAGCATGGCCAATGCACCTAGCAAGCATGTCTTTCAGACTGTGGGAGGAAACCGGAGCACCCGGAGGAAACCCACGCAGACACGGTGAGAACATGCAGACTCCACACAGGCAGTAAGCCAAGCTGGGAATTGAACCCAGGTCCCTTGTGCTGTAAGACAGCAGTGCTAGCCACTGTGCCACTGTGCCACCCACAAGAAACTATAGGAACTATCTCCATGCTTAGGTTTTTACACGTCCTGGTTCAACAACACATTGACCCATGGGACTGGGTCATGTGCCTTTGGCCATCACTGCGTGGACAGTACTGTACTCAATCCCACATTTAACCTAGCATGTGCCAGACCCTGATACTGCACCCATGCCAACTAAAAGGTCGCCCATCGTCCCAACAGCTGTCCCGCAGCAATGTAATGCCAGTGATAGGGGTTAGCTTAGGAGGAGAGACACCAGTCCACACAGTTAAAGGTGTTGAGATTCCCAGCTTGGTCCGGGGCTTCCCCCTGCCACGGACAAAATGTCAGCTGGGTGGGTGGGGGAGGGGTGTGTGTGGCTGTGGTCCTTAAGTGGCCATTAATTGTCTGCATAAGGGTGTCAATAAGCACAATGACAGGGGTGCCACCCACCCATCCACCTTCAAATTTCAGACAGGTCAGGGCAGCTGTTTAGGAGCCACCCTGTGGATTTTACATACACCACCTCCTTCAGATCTGCCTCAGTGGAGCATAAAATCCAGCGCTATGTATCGGCAAAATTGAAGCATTTTAGTTTTGATTCATTTGTTTATTTCATCCTATTTTATTACAAATGTGGTGGATGGCTCTGCAAGTGGGGAAGGGTAGATGCGAAACTAGTCCACCCAGCCTGTCAATGACAGGGTCACCTCTGCAACCTAACTTCCCACCCCACTTCCCAATGACACCCATTTCAGTCGAGAGCTGGGCTGATCTCAGATGAAGAGCTGGAACTTGCATTTCTTTGCAGGACACCATGCGCAGTGATCAGAAACACAGCCTCCAGAATCTCAGATTAATCAGATCCCTTCATTCACATGAATTAGCAATGCAATCTCTATCTTCATCCATCTAGCATTTTAGCTCAGTTGATAAAATTTTCACTTCAGAGCCAGAGAGTTGCAGGTTCAAGCTCCCCTCTCTCATTTAAACACACTTCAGTGCTTTCCTGAGGAGTGTTGCATCATTGAGATGCCATCATTTGGATGAGGTGTTAAGCTGAGGTCTTTTGCTATCAGCTCCAGTGGATATCAAATACCTCCCTATACTAGCCAAAGAGCAAGAGTATGGTCGAGGACTATTAGGGATGGGCAATAGGGCACTCACATCCCAGCAATAAATATATATTAAAGACAAAACATCCCGGTTCCGGGTCAATAATTCTGTCTTGTGGACGGCACGGTGGCACAGTGGTTAGCACTGCTGCCTCATAGCGCCAGGGACCCGGGTTCAATTCCAGCCTTGGGTCACTGTCTGTGTGGAGTTTGCACGTTCTCGCCGTGTCTGCATGGATTTCCTGTGGGTGCTCCTGTTTGCTCCCACAGTGCAAACATGTGCAGGTTAAGTGGATTGGCCATGCTAAATTGTTCCTTGGTGTCAAGGGGATTAGCAGGGTAAATACGTGGGTTTATAAGGATAGGGCCTCGATAGGATTGGTGTCGGTACAGACTCAATGGGCCAAATGGCTTTTTTCTGCACTGTTGGGATTCTATTCTGACAAAAAGGCCAAACGAACGGGACCCATTCATCTCGCATGGGATTGGTTGATCATGGGATCTTGCTGTGCACAAGATGGCCGTGGAATTTTGTGACATGAGAGCAGCATTCATTGTATGTGAAGCACTTTGAAATATTTTTGATTATTTCCATAAAATCAAATATTTTGATGTGATACAATGCAATCAAAATGATTAAATGAACTTCAAGTTGGAGAATTTCCGCTTTGGGGGCAATCAACAATTAACTGGCCATACTTTTTAAACTTTAAAAGAAAGTAGTGTTGGAATAAGTGTAGGAGTTGGCTATTCTTCCCTTCGAGCCTGCTGAACCATTCAATAAAACCATATCTGACCGCCTACCTCAGCTGCAGGTTTCCACCTATCATATTCTTTGATTCCCTCAGTCACCAAAGATCTAACAATCTCGGTCTTGAATTTACCCAACGAATCTGCATCCCTCTGGGAAACAAAATTCCAAAGATCCTCCCCGTTTGAGTGTAGAAATCCCTCCTCTTCTACATCTTAACTGGTTGACTTATTACTCTGAGATGGGAACCCTCAGCTCCGGAATCCTTAGTCAGAGGAAATGTCCTCCTCATGTCCATCATGTCCCTTCAAAATTTTATAGGCTTCAATGAAATCACCTCTTATTCTTCTCATCTCTAAGGAGATGAAGTTATGGTTCAAGTTACTGCTCAAACTCATGTTCCTAATCACAAAGGTAAAATCTTCTGTGAACCAGTGCAATTGAGAAGCAGAATAGAATGTAGTTTTTTAAAAAAACTTTCCTCCTTTGCATTTTTATTAATACAGTTAAAATTAGGTTAATCCACATAAAATAAGCATTTTTAATCAGTTTTGACTCCATTGCCAGCAACTAATCTGATCTTAAATAACTGAAAATCACTTTAAAAAAATACAGAACTCTTTATTAGAGCAGTTGGTATGCACCAGTCAAGTTGCTAATTAAGTTACAAAGTTAAGTACTTTTTAATATGTGTAATTTTTGAAAGAGCTGTCTTTGCACCCAAGTAAAAGAATTTAATTTGAAAAGGTTCATCAGAAGGTTGCAATCTTGCCATACTTATTAATTCATTCTGGAGGCACGCTCAGTTTTGGGGGCAGGTGTGGCTTTCAGGAAGATGTGTTTTTAACCAAAGTCTAAGATTGTGGAAACGCGATTTGCATTGAATGTAACTTGAACTTGAGGTCGCTCAATATTTAAGGCTGGGTGAATCACACAACCTGACAGAAACTCTACCCCTGTTCGTATGTTTTTTAGCTTGGAGGAAAGAATTTAAAGTCAGTGAGTGGTCTTGTCAATTCCTAGCAGTTTTGCATTATCAATGAACTGATGATTCACTAACAGGCCAACTGTTTGCATTCTTATTCAGATTTTGTAGATAAGACTGAGTGTTCAAAGAGATTTTGCCAAGGTTAAGAATCAGTGTCCCACCTGAGAATACAAGGAGAATTTAAAAGAAAAATCTCAAATTTAATGGGGAAAATGATTAATTCATTCTTGTCTCTTCTCATTACCTTTCAAATGGTGAACTTACAGAGTGACACTGGCAGAAACCTAGAATGGGAGTGTAGACACATCTTTGAGATGTGTTACCATCAGGTTGGGGACCAGTAACGTTTTGTTTAAAGCAGGCAAAGTTTGACATTCCACGTACTTACTGAGAGAATAAAGCCGCAAGGTTGCATGGTTTTTAAACAAGCAAGGCAAACTTTACGAGACAAAGTCAGAAAAGTAAAATAATTTACAATGGGATTTGGGGGGCGGGGGGGGGGAGAGGGAACTCTCTGGCCTCCCTCTGGCATGTTTCTCACAATGGGAGGCAGCACGCCATTCACTGGCAATGGGATCTTCTTGATTCACCATTGTCAATGGGATTTCCCATTGACTGCACCCCACATGGCAGGGAAACCTATGGTGGGAGTACATTGTCAACAGGACCAGAAGATCAGACCAGAAGGGGTGGCATGGTGGTACAGTGGTTAGCACTGCTGCCTCACAGCTCCAGGGACCTACTTGGGTTAGATTCCCGGCTTGGGTCACTGTTGTGGGGAGTCTGCACGTTCTCCCCGTCTTTGTGTGGGTTTCCTCTGGGTGCTCCGGTTTCCTCCCACAGTCCAAAGATGTGCAGGTTAGGTTGATTGGACATGTTAAATTAACCCTTAGTGTCCCGGAATGTGATAGATTAGAGGGATTAGCAGTGTAACTAAACGGGGATAGGGCCTGAGTATTCTCAGTAGCAGAATACTGTGCCCTTGTTTGGCCAAGATCATCACACACACACTGTTAGGGCCCTGGACCAGAATTCTAAATTACATTAGGAAGCCAGACTAGACCCCAACATTTTTTATTCTATTTTGGCATAACTGCAAGGATAGGATGCTTCATTCTAGGAGTAATTCCACTGACAAATCATGAATCTTTTGTAAAAATAAACTTTATTTAATAACACACATTAAGTATAACTCTAACAAAATGAACCAGTTTAAGTCTTAACAGTTGAATAACAGTTAAAAAAGGAAAGGAAACAATCACTCTTTCAGTTCCAAATAAGCAACATTATCTTACAGACTTAAAATTCCATGTTAAAATGCAGGTAGGAACCATACATATACTTGCTAAAGGGGTGTAGTCAGTCTTGAAGCTTTCAGAGAGAGACTTTGCGTTTCAGAGCAGCTTGCAGACCTCGATCTTCAAATAAAACCCCAGCCAGAACTGAAGGCTGAGAATCCCAGCTGTGGGAGAGGGCAGAGGATCCGGCTGTCTTTTCCAAAGATTCCTTAAGCATCCCTATCACTGCCACTGGCATACTGATCCACTTCCAACAATTTGCTTTCATACGCCCTGTGGTATGGCAATGAAGATCTGCTAGTTTCTTTGCATCACTTTTATTCTCGATATGATCATTTCCATTGACTGGGACAGCCGCACTTAAACCTCAGCTTTTCTTTACCAGTTCACGCTGTTCAATTTATTTCTGAGCATAGAACCATGGAATCTTCTGCACGGACACAGACCCTTCGGCCCAAATTGGTCCATGCTGGCCAAAATGTGCATCTAAGCTAACCCTATTTGACTGCAGTTGGCCCATACCCCTCTAAACCTTTCTTATCCATGTATCTGTCCAAATGTCTTTTAAATGTTGTCAATGTCTATGCCTCAACCACTTCCTCCTCACTCCACTTAAGTACCACCCTCTGTGTAGAAAAGTTGCCCCTCAGGTTCACATTAATTCTTTCCCATCTTAACTTAAACCTATGCCCTCTAGTTCTTAATTCCCCAACTCTGGGGAAAAGGCTGAATGCATTCACCCTATGCATGCCTCTCATGATCTTATATACCTCTATAAGATCACCCCTCAGTCTCCTATGCTCTAAAGAAAATAGTCCTAGCCTGTCCAGTCTCTCCCTAAAACTCAGTCCCTTGTAAATCTCTTCTGCACTCTCTCCAGTTTAATAATATCTTTCCTATAGCAAGGTGACCAAAACTGAACACAATACTCCAGGAGTGGTCTCATTAATGTCCTGTACAACTGCAACATAAGTTCTATACTCAATGTCCTGACTGGTGAAGGCCAGCATGCCAAAAGCCTTCTTCACTGCCCTATTTACCTGTGACTCCATCTTTAGAGAACTGTGCACCTGAATTCCAAGGTCTCTCTGTTCCACAATACTCTCCCAACATTCACTGTGAAAGTCCTACCTTGACTTGACTTGACTTTCCAAAATGCAACACCTCATGCTTATCTGTATTGAACTCCATTTGCCATTTCCCCAGCTGATCAAGATCCTGCTCCAATTTTTGATAACCTTCCTCACTGTCTACTGACCTATTTTAGTGTCATCTGCAAACTTACAGATCATGCCTTGTATATTCTCATTCTCTCTCTGAAGCTCAAACATTTGCATTCTCCTTTTTAAAGTTCAAGTTTTTTTCCATTTCTTTATCTTTTTCAAGTTCAAGGGTTGGATTCTCCAACCTCGCTCGTGGCTGGGACTCTTCTGTCTTGCCCCAGTAAATGGAGCTTTGGCAAAGCGCCAAATTCTCTATTCTCACAGGAGGTGGCGGTGGGATGTGAATGACCAGAGAATTCCGACCCAACTTTTTACTTTTCCCTTTCTCTTTCTATCACAAGCTGCTTCATTTATTTTTCTATCCCAAGCAGCTTTATCTGCAACTGAATTCCAGCCAACTCAAGCAATGTTATACCTGTGACTGGCTTTTCTTCTTCTAATACCGACTGCTATGCAATGAGCTCGACTATGTCTGCATTCTTAGCCTCGACTTTTAAATCTAACTTCAACCCTCCTGTGACGAACCTAATACGTGTACCTAATGTTGGTTAATTGTTCCAAACCATTCAGAGATAAATCTTCCCTCTCCAGAAAAGTCAGAACAACTAACAAAGCTATTCTGCTTTTCAATAAATATAATTCACTGTGAAAATCTTATCAGCCTGAACCTCTGGAGGTCCCAGCATTCTTTTGTCTCTGCATTCAAAATTCTACCAAGAATCCCCAATTTTTTATTACAAGCCAGATAGGGATCAGTAACTTATTGTTTCAACAAGACAAAGTTTGAAATTCAAGGTATGAACTAAGAGAATGAAGCCATAATCTTGCATTGATTAAAATAAACAAAACAATTTGCAATACAAAGTCAGAAATATGGAACTATTGACAATATTTATCTTATGCTCTAACATTCAGAATTAGCATGAGGTACATGTGAATTAATGGGAAAGCTGTGGATGAATCTACTATACTGGGTGCTACACGGCAGATACGACCAAGGAAATCCCCACAAATTTCTCAGCAACCCACCCAGATGTCAGTGTCCACGGTGAATTACACAAACTTGTTGAAACTCTGACTCCCTCACGAGAGATTTCAAGTCTTCACTTTCAAAGACTCAGCCTCTGAATTCCCTCCAAACGTCGCTCCAACTTGACCTGCCTCAAAGACTGATCACCTCCTGATGCTTTAATCTCTTCTCCCGAGACTATGTTCCCCTGAATTGCTGTGGCTAAACTCCAGCATCGACTCACAGCGACAACTCCTGCCCTTCAGCCTGGCTGAGCAAAACACCTCTGCTCCTAAGGGTTATCTTTGCCTCATTGGTCTGCAGCATGGAGTCACCGATCTTCTGTTGCCTTTTCAGCCCTGGAGGGCTGTCAACAGCAGCGTATTTGCCCCGTAGTCTCTCTTCCCGGTTGTTCCTGCCAGTGGTTGCTCCTATTGCCTCCTTCCCCACTCTGGCTCCTTTCTGTCTGGGACGTTACCCTGGGCTCTCGCTCTCTGGGTTCCCACTCTCGGTCTTGGGACTCTCCTTGTTATGGTGCCAAACTGGGTTTCATGATTGTTTTTATTTGTGCTGTGTGGAATCACGGCCGACATCCCAGATTGCCGAGTCCTTTAACTGAATGAAACAAAAGGAGAATGGAACAAGTGCAGCCAGTCACCCTGACGCACCCCCAGGACCTGCCAAGAAATTGAGTCCCCGACCTCTGCCCGGAACCACGGAAGTTCCCTTTTCTGAACAGATGCAACACTGAAGTGGAAGGAGACCTGAAACGGGAGGAGGTAAATTGGGAGAAAATGGTTCGTTAAAAAAAAAAGTCATTAATAGTTGGCAGAATTAAGAAAGAAAGAACGAAACAACTGTTCCGAATCCAAGAACATAAGTAGATGTTTAAAAATATTTCACTTTCTCGCTGACTCTCGCAACATCTTTGGGTAGTTTGAGTGAACAGATGTACCAACCCTCCAGCTAATTATATCGAAGCGTCAATAGTCTAACTGAAACAAAATAAAACATGTTTTGATTCAAGTATAAATGATTGGGTGGCACATTGGTTAGCAATGCTGCCTCACAGTGCCAGGGACCTAGGTACAATTCTGGCCTCAGGTCACTGTCTGTGTGGAGTTTATACATTCTCCCCGTGTCTGCATGGGTTTCCTCCGGGTGCTCCGGTTTCCTCCCACAGTCCAAAGATGTGTGGGTCAGGTTGATTGGCCATGCTAAATTGACCCTAGTGGCAGGGGATTAGCAGGATAAATATGTAGTGATATAAGCAGAGGGATTTGTGAGCTTTTCCATCTTAGACCTGAAATAAGGAACACCTTAATAAACCTGCATCCTGCAGTGTGACACCTCATTACTCTTTTTCTTTGTGGTTGCTGTTGGTTGAGATATAACAGTCTCCATGCCAATGTATACCCCCACTTGGCTCCTCATGACAAGCTATGGCACTTGCATGCCCATTCACCCTCTTAGAACTAATGAATACAACAGTTAGTACAGGACAAGTTTTTAAAAATCTTTAAAACACATTAATTGATAACTTTCAACTTTGTTAAAAAATAGCCTTTATTTCACTTCAAGCCAATGAAAGTGTAAATCATTTAGATTACTTAAAGTATCAATAGCAGAAACAGCAAACACTTGAACTCTTTTTACCTTGTGTAAATAAACATTGTGAAATTGTCAGCATTGATCAAAGAGACAGAGCTGCCAATAAAGCAATGTTTTTCCTTGGGCCCAGTACTAATGGGCATCTAAGCTCTCAGCCAAGAATTCATAGTAAGGCTTGCCTGTGAACTAAGAAAACCATTTGAGTACTGAAACACCTGAACCCCAGGGAAAACATTACTTGATTGACAGCTCTGGCTCTTGGTCAATGCTGTCAATTGCATTATTGACCATTTTATTGGCCGGTATAAAAAATGAATTTTCCTTTATGAAGAAAGAGAGATATCAATGAATGCTCGCTTTTATTTTAAGGCTTTTTAACATCCTATTGTCAATGTAGGGTTCATTGATTTTGTACAGTGAATGGCCATGGAAGTGACACACTAAGGCATGAAATGTATGAGGGGCCTTGGGGGTGAGTGGGTAGAATAATGTCACATGTGGGTGTGAGGTGCCATTGTGGCTGGGTGGGGGCACATCTTGGCATAGGGCATGATGAATCATAGAGAATGGGTGGAGGCATAATTTGCCATGGGGGCATGAGTGTCCATAGGGGATCATGGAACGACATATGCCATGGCATGAGGGGGGGGGGGGGTGGGGGGCATGCGGAAGAGCTTTTGAACTTACCTTTCAAATGTTTCCCTTCTGCAGACTGTGGCTCACAACATCTCTTGAGGTGCGTGAACCATGGGTCTTTGAAAACCTGGTACGACTTCATGGAAATTGCAGAGGACTAGGACATGCCTACCCTGCAATGGAGCCAGCAACATTGGGAGTGTACCCAAACCAAGTTGCACCCTCAAAAGGCACTGTTAAAAATTCAAAACCCCAACAATGGGGTTGGGGAATCTGGTTCCGACCGCCATTTTTAAAAGGTCCACAGAGTCTCCCTAACTCCACACAAAGCCAGCCCTGTGTTTCAGGTTGATGACCTTTAATCAGAATTGAGAAAGATTGGCAGTACATTTGAGCAAACTTGGTATTCTGTTTATGAAGTTTGAGGATAGCTTGGAAATGGTATTTTCCCTGACCATTTTCCCTATGTTCCTTATGGTTGTATCTGGGAATGCTGCTGTCGTAAGTAACAGTTGGGTTCATAAGCTAGCATGGTGATCACTAATATTGCTGATCTTAAGACAATGGATAGTGAGGAGCGGCATTCTTTTAAATCAATATTTTTCTCAAGGATATCTGCTATCATCCAAAAACTATAACATTGTATACTATTCTTTGCCTAACATGAATCATGCCTTTGTTTTGCCTTCCATTCGCCCTTTCTCTGCCTTTGTACTTGCTTAGAACCTGTTACACCTCCAACATTTCCAGGTTCTGTTGAAAGATCATGCACCTGAAATGTTAGCTCTGTTTCTCTCTCCACAGATGCTGCCAAATCTGCTGCTTATTTCCAGGATTTTCTGTTTTTATTCATAATATTACATCATTTCAAATATCTATTATCACTTTATTACACTCTCCTGTGTATCAGTGGATATTATCATTCTGCAGTCATGCTATCAAAATACTCATTTATAATCTTCAGTCAGTATGATGGCTTATAACTACCATCAGCCTAGTTTCCCTTTTATTGAATAAATTGCAGACTTGTTACTCACGTACAACAAACTGTAATTCTAGAGATTCAATTATATGAAATGCGACTGCTTACTTAGTTTGCCCTCTCTTACCTGCTATTCTTACAATTACATTCATTTGATTCTAAACTTGTGAAACCAGCATGAAACTTGATGCAAAGACCAGTTCTTAAAAGAAATGTTATTGCTTCATCAACACACAGTTATACTTGAATCTCATGGTCAGAGCGGTGCCCCTATCCACCAACTAGAGAGCCAATGGCAACCTCGCCAAAGTCTTTTCTGGAAGCTCCAATGGGATTAAGTCCCAATCAGACACTTAGCCATCTTTCGGCATTCCCACTGCCTTTGGGACAAGGATCCTGCCACCAGGAACTTTTTTTTCATTCATGCATGGGACATGGGCTTCGCTGGCTGGCCAGCATTTATTGCCCATCCCTAGTTGCCCTTGAAAAGGTGATGGTGAGCTGCCTTCTTGAAATGCTGCAATCACCATAATGTGGGGATTACATAGGGCAGGATTTTATGGTTGCGCTCATCCCGAAACCATAAGGGAAGGTAAGGGAAGGTCATGTTTGACTAATTTTGTGGAATTCTTTGAGAACTTTACATGTGCAGTGGATAATGGGGAACCTGTGGATGTGGTGTATCTGGATTTCCAGAAGGCATTAGACAAGGTGCCGCACCAAAGACTGCTACATAAGATAAAGGTGCACGGTGTTACGGGTAATGTATTAGCATGGAGAGAGAATTGGTTAACTAACAGAAAGCAAAGAGTGGGGGTAAATGGGTGTTTTTCTGGTTGGCGATCAGTGACTAGTGGTGTGCCTCAGGGATCAGTGTTGGGACTGCAATTGTTTACGATTTACATGGATGATTTGGAGTTGGGGACCAAGTGTCGTGTGTCAAAATTCGCAGATGACACTAAGATGGGTGGCAGAAAAAAGTTTTCAGAGGACGCTGAAATTCTGCAAAGGGATATAGATAGTCTAAGTGAGTGGGCGAGTGTCTGGTAGATGGAGTACAATGTTGGTAAATGTGAGGACATCCATTTTGGTAGGAATAACAGCAAAATGGACGATAATTTAAATGGTAAAAAATTGCAGCATGCTGCTGTGCAGAGGGACTTGAGTGTCCTTGTGCAGGAATCTCAAGGAGTTGGTCTGCAGGTGCAGAAGGTAATTAAGAAGGCAAATGGAATTTTGTCCTTTATTGCTAGAAAGATGGAGTTTAAAGACAGCGAGGTCATGTTGCAGCTGTATAAAGTGCTGGTGAGGCCACACCTGGAGTACTGTGTACAGTTTTGGTTTCCTTACTTGAGAAAGGATATACTGGCACTGAAGGGGGTGCAGAGGAGATTCACTCGGTTGATTCCGGAGTTGAGAGGGTTGGCTTATGAGGAGAGACTGAGTAGACTGGGGGCTATACTCATTGGAATTTAGAAGAATGAGGGGAGATCTTATAGAAACATATAGGATTATGAAGGGAATAGATAAGATAGAAGCAGAGAAGTTGTTTCCACTGGCTGGTGAAAGTAGAACTAGGGGGCATAGCCTCAAAATAAGAGGAAGCAGATTTAGGACTGAGTTGAGGAAGAACTTCTTCACACAAAGGGTTGTGAATCTGTAGAATTCCCTGCCCAGTGAAGCAGCTGAGGCTACCTCATTGAATATTATTAAGGCAAGGATAGATATATTTTGGAACAGTAAAGGAATTAAGGGTTATGGTGAGCGGGCGGGTAAGTGGAGCTGAGTCCACGAAAAGATCAGCCATGATCTTATTGCATGGCAGAACAGGCTCGAAGGGCCAGATGGCCTACCCCTGCTCCTGCTCCTTCTATGTTCTTATGTTCTTATAAAATCCCGCCCGAGGTCAACGAACTTTTTGATATTCTGCCCCTCTCCCCCGCTCTGATTCCGTGGTGGGCGAAACGGTAAACTTTGCCAACAAGGCCTTTTGGGATGAAATTCCAGGTTTTTGACCCAGTGACTGTGATCGCCTGCCAATCATCAGACAATCAGCCTATCAGACTCAACAGTGCCACCAGCAACTGTGGCCAATGCTGGGACTACAGTAGGCCAGGGAGGAGGAGAAAGCATGGAGGCACCAGAACCCAGGTAAGTGGGATGAGCTTACCGAGACCTGTTGGACTTGAAAATTCCAGTTAGCCTCGGACAGTAGGTCTTAATAGGCCTTTAAATATAAATGACAAGTATTCCTGCTGTTCTCCCCCACCCTTCCTCCCCCATCCCACCAGCGGGAAAATGGCCCAGGGGCGGAATTGTGCTGGGAAAATGGCACAACAATTGATGGCACAAATGTATGTGCCCCCCCCCCCCCGCCCCCCATCTCTGTGCTTGTTCCCATTGGGACTGAGATATCCCCCCTGAGTGTGAGCTCAAGTAATGCAACTCAATCAGGAATTTCCACAAACAGGGTTGTGACAAAATTAATAGAGCTTTCCTGTCCAGACAGAGGAACATTATTTGTTGGACGATGGTGGGTCTACTTTTTAAAATCAAGGCAATGCATAAGAACATAAGAACTAGGAGCAGGAGTAGGCCATCTGGCCTCTCGAGCCTGCTCCGCCATTCAATGAGATCATAGCTGATCATTTTGTGAACTCAGCTCCACTTACCCGCCTGCTCACCATAACCCTTAATTCCTTTACTCTTCAAAAATTTATCTATCCTTGCCTTAGAAACATCCAATGAGGTAGCCTCAACTGCTTCACTGGGCAGGGATTTCCACAGATTCACAACCCTTTGTGTGAAGAAGTTCCTCCTCAACCCAGTCCTAAATCTGTTTCCCCTTATTTTGAGCCATGCCCCGTGGTTCTAATTTCACTAATGATGATAAAAAGGAAAAGCATTTCGGAAAACAAAATAAATTTTTGCCCTACGTAAGACAGCCTTTTTCTCCCTCATACTCGTTGATCTGTGATGATTCTAGGAATGGATTTCTATAGGGTTCTCTTGATCTCTCACCAAAACCTTGATGGAGCATGTCCAGAAACCCCGGAGAGACCAAACTGTTGATGTTGTTTCTCCAGGGCTTCTGCTGCTTTCCCAGAAAACAGGAGCATTCCATGAAATTCTTCATTTCCGTTTTGTTTTATAAGAGATAGGAACACTGACTGAGATTTGCATCGAGTGTCAGCATGAAAAGCAAAGTCTACATATATAAGTTGCATATTCTGCTGAATCAGACCAGCTCCTCTTTTCCACTCATCCTTATGCTGAATGGACAACACTGGCAACACCCTACTTTCAAAATTCTCATCCTTGTTTTCAAATCCCCTGTGATCTCTTCCCCTCTTTACTTCTGTAATCTCCCCCATTCCCACAGCCATCCAAGATTTCAGCACAGACTCAATGGGCTGAATGGCCTCCTTGAGGGACATATGACTCGAAGACTCTGGGCAGAATTGTTCCATTTTGAGTCCAAGTACTGTGGCGGGGGGGGGGTGGGAATGTGGACTGTTTTCCATCGCAGCTGCCGGAGGGAAAACATGCGAAATCCCCCTGCCCTGTCCTCATTAATTATGCAGCCAAGTGTTTTATGACCTATTCAGTGGCAGGGCATGTCATGATGGTATGTAGTCTGCCATCGTGTCCGGCTGCCATATTGAAAAGGCATCCAGCATCACTGACCCACTATTGCAGAAAGAAGGTGGACCACCTGAAAATGAAGATTGATCTCCGGGAGAACTCTGAGGATAGAAGATGGATCCCCTCCAGTACACTGAATCTGGCAGGTCCACTTGCAGATGCTCCCCCGACCCACTGCTGGGGTGTTCCGGGGGCAACAATTCGGTGCGGCCTCCATCCTGAACTCCAGCTCCAAGAATAGTGTAATTGTATGACACGGGGGAGAACGTGCAAACTCCACACAGACAGTGGTCCAAGGCCGGAATTGAACTTGGATCTCTGGCACTGTGAGGCAGCAGTGCTAACCATTGTGCCACCGTGCCGCTCCTGACAGTAATAAATCAAATCCAATCATATGATTGCGGGGCGGGCGAGCCAGAGGCCTCCTTGCCAGTGATACATTATGGAACCGTGCCTGCAATATTTTTTCCTCTAAATCCCGGACTATATGGCAGAAAAATCTGCCATTGCCATAGATGGGCTCAACGCTACATTTCCCACCCGACATTGGCCCTTGCCAATTGATATCAGAGAATAACTAGCCCCAGGTCTCAGACGTGAAGAAGTGATTACTAACAGTCTGCATCATCCTTGTCTCAGCACCTCTTGTTGTCCTCATGAATTACATGACAACAGACTGAAAGATGTCCATGCTGGAGCCAAGATCTGGAAGCAGATCATAACATATGAGCAAGTGGACAGATTTATTTTGTGATTGAAGAAAGGAAAAATGAGAGTTTACCCAAAATAGGATCGAGGGGGAAAAAAAGCTGTCTTCATAACGGCCTTCGGCATCTTTTATGAGCAAATAATGATTTGATACAATTTTTACTCTGATTGTTTACCATTTCACCCTGTATAAACACAACTATTGTTGCTTGAAATTTTCCAAATAACAATTCTTTTATCTTTTTTGGGCACTACTCTTAGTGCAAGGGAGCAAGAACTGGGATTTAATTTTCTATTAGCACATTATTGGAACAATGTGATTGCACTGGAGGGGTTGCAGAGGACAATCGCCAGGCTGCTGCCTGGGATAGAACATTTAAATTATGAAGAGAGGTTGCATAGGCTTGTGTTGTTTTCGATGGAGCAGAGAAGACTGAGGGGCGACCTGATCGAGATGTACAAGATTATGAGGGCTTATGATTATGAGTGTATAAGGAGCAACTGTTCCCCTTAGTTGAAGGGTCAGTCACGAGGGGACATAAATTGAAGGTGAGAGGCAAGACGTTTAGGGGGGATGTGAGGAAAATCATTTTTACCCAGAGGGTGGTAACGGTTTGGAATGCGCTGCCTGGGAGAGTGGTCGAGACAGGTTGTCTCACATCGTTTAAAAAATACCTGGATGAGCACTTGGCACATCATAACATTCAAGGCTGTGGGCAAATTTCGAGTAAATGGGATTGAGTGGGAGATCAGGTATTTCACACATGTTAGTGCAGACTTGATGAGCTGAAGGGTGTCTTCTGCTCTTTATGATTTCTATGATTAACACATATTCACTGCGTTAATAAGGGATGATTCTCTTTTTCTGAAGTGGTATAACCTGACTCAATCAAGCAGAGGAGTAAAAAGGTTGGGAAAAAATTAAAGGAATGGCAGGAATACAGTGTGGGACTTATTGGAATGAAAAAGCTGCCCAAAGGGAAATGACCAGAGGTGGTGGAAGATGTACATCTTTAAACTTATTTTCTACTGACTGCTAATAAATAAGAAAGAAAAACCTTAAGCTTCGTGTAACACTGCACCTTTAGTGGATGAAAATACTGCTGAACATGCTAAGTCATTGGCAAGGATCTTTGGACGTGGAATAAATTGAAAATCCTTTGTAATTCAACCCTGAGATCTGGTGTTTAATATTCGGTCACAAAGAATTTGCCATTTAAGTAATTGGAAAATGGTAAATTGACTCTGTGAAGGGCAGTGTAACATTCCTGGTAACAACAATGTCCTTTTACCCCTAACTTTGATTACACATCTGACTTATGAATTTCTCTTCTCTCTGGTCCTATGTACAATCAACATGGTCAATTTCAATGCAGCTCCAACTTGGCCCAGATCCAGAGCCCAAAACCACCTTTGGTCCAGTATAAATTGGCACTAAATAGTATTGAACAATTCTTTTAAATCTTTGTGACATTGGTTCAAATTCAGTTTTGTCTCAGCTTGCTCATTCAATTCCAAAGATATGGTATGGTAAGAGCAAATAACTGCAGATGCTGGAAAATCTCGGCAAGTCTGACAGCATCTATGGAGAGAGGACAAAGCTAATATTTCAAGTCTGGATGACTTCTCATCATCATGGTATGATGCACGTAGCCAATGTCAAAAATGCTTCCATTGATTTGATTTTGATTTGATTTGATTTATTATTGTCACATGTATTAACATACAGTGAAAAGTATTGTTTCTTGTGTGCGATATGGACAAAGCATACCATTCATAGACAAGGAAATGAGAGAGTGCAGAATGTAGTGTTACAGCCATAGCTAGGGTGTAGAGAACAATCAACTTAATACAAGGTAAGTCCATTCAAAAGTCTGACAGCTGCAGGGAAGAAGCTGTTCTTGAGTCGGTTGGTATGTGACCTTAGACTTTTGTATCTTTTTCCCAATGGAAGAAGATGGAAGAGAGAATGTCTAGGGTGCGTGGGATCTTTAATTATGCTGGCTAAAGTCGATGACAATCTCCTTCATTTTGTTGACAGTGAGGGAGAGATTATTGTTGCCACACCAGTTCACCAGATTCTCCATCTCATTCCTGTACTCTGCCGTGTCATTGTTTGAGATCCAACCCACTACTGTGGTGTCGTCAGCAAATTTGAAAATTGAGTTGGAGGGGAATTTGGCCACACAGTCATAGGTGTAATAAGGAGTAAAGTAGGGGGCTGAGAACACAGACTTGTGGGGCACCGGTGTTGAGGATGATCGTGGAGGAAGAGGCTTTTATCTCAATGCTCATAAGCATTGAGATAGAGGCAAAATACTGTGGATGCTGGAATCCAAAACAAAAACAGAAAATGCTGGGGAAACTCAGCAGATCTGACAGCATCTGGTGGAGAGAGAATAGAGCAAACGGTTCGAGTCTGGATGACCTTTCGTCAGGGCTCCAAACGTTCGCTTGATTCTCTCTCCACATTTGCAGTCGGACCTTCTCCAGCATTTTCTGTTTTTGGCTTGTCAGCAATGCATTTTTTTGCCATTTTCCTTCCCTTCCCTGCCACTTTCCATTGCTCTGAGGTCATGGAAGTGTGATTTGACAATGCCAATCATCCTTCACCTTGCCAAAGGGACTCATTCTCTTTAAGTCTGGTTAAGTGATTGTTGGCAATGTGATCAAAAGCAAGCCCAGTATATCTCTCATTGATAACGCACACTTGCACTTTCGGCAGAAGTTCCTCAAGAGCGAGTTGAAACAGAAGGTTTGCAATCAGTAACCGGGAAAATGGGGAGGATAAAAATGATCAACGTCCTGTACCTCAAAAACGCCTGACAAACATCTGACACACTATGGGTGCCAGATGACTTTCAAGCATTCGGTCCCTTTTCTATGCTAACAAGGGGCCTCAGTGGAATTGGACTGCCCCCAGGCTTAGCTGGCAAGTGCCACCATCAAAAATGTGCACAATTTGTTTAATGTCGATCTCCTCCCAGTTCCTCAGTACTCCTGCTGCCCGTGGTCAGCCAATGCTTCTGGTTTCTTTCCCCTCTTGTTCTTCCTGGCTTAGTTGAAGGCCACTGCTGGCAAAGCAAACAGTCTAAAGTTCAGCCCTCCTGAACGCCAAGCTGCCTGTGGAAGCCCAGATTTGGGTGTAGAGAAAGATCAACTTAGTGTGAGGTAGATCCATTCAAAACTCTGGTGGCAGCAGGGAAGAAGTGTTCTTGAGTGGGTTGGTACGTGACCTCAGACTTTTGTGTCATTTTCCCGACGGAAGAAGGTGGAAGAGAGCATGCCCGGGGTGCGTGGGGTCCTTGATTATGCTGGCCGCTTTTCCGAGGAAGCGGGCTTTTCCACTTACTGGCAGGGAAATGCCAAGGCCATTGGTACCATGTCTACTGATACCCCAGTTGAAATCAACTCAGTACAGACTTTAGATCTTCCAGATTCATACAACTACGCTAATTAGTGCCTCTCAACCATCAGCAGGAACCAAGTATTAGCTTTTAATGTATATTTCTCTACAATAAATATGATGTCATTTTAGAGCACTACTTGCTGGTGGCCTTTAGCCAATAAAGCATCAATCATTGACTTCTGTGATCTACAGCAGACTTCTCCCATTGTTCCAGTATACGGCAGGTTCTTTCAGCTTTGTTTTTTGTTGACATGGGTTCATTGGGGGATTATTACAGCACTTGCATTATTAAACATTAATTCAGAATGTTTAATTAGGAGCTGATTATGTGGTCTTGTAGCGAGAAATAGGGTTACGTTACTGCGGTAACACGAGAAGATCAACCGCATTTTCCCCTTTCTCAATGATTAACAGTTCCATTGAGAAAGACATCAAAAAATCTTGAAAGCCTTTCGGGACGTTCAGATAGGCTTACACCAATTGAGAACAAGAGATGCAGGTACCATCCATAGTGGTGTTCTTGCATGTGATCTTAGCTCTGCCGCAGTGTAGTGCTTTAAATGACCCCACGTACCCTCTTCTATCCCACAGTGCATGTAAACAAGACTTTGTTATGGAGGTGATTTCACCCATGTTGAGGAGTGCTTAGCAAAGCAACCTGAAAGGCCAAAGCATTTCACTGCTCTGCAAGCCTTAAAAAAAAAATGCATCGACAGAGGTTAAGCAGTGTGGGTCAGAAAAACAGCAAGTTTAGTTTGTGTTCCTGCCCACGGTGGCTGATGTGAATATGCCTGGTGGCATTGGCATTTTGGCAATAATCCTGTCAAATTCTGCTGGTGCTTCATTTGTAGAGAATGGGAAATGGTTCTGATGAGTTTATTTGTACAGTTAGATTATGATATGAATGCTTTACGCTATCATACTTTTTTGGTCTGGCATTTTCTTCCATCAATATAAGCGAAGTGAAGTTAAGGGTAGAAGATTTATCCTCACTGCACCCAGTAATAAGAGCAAGCACTCTTAGTCAGGCAAGTGAAACGACAATAATTTCCTGGGTTTTCTCACCATTACCTTTGTTGGAAGAAATGGACCTTTGCTGCGGCAAGACTCTCTACACTTGTGTTGCAATTGCACTGCTACCCTCCAGCAGAAAAGCTCTCCAGTGCAGGCCGGTAACATGACTATTTTTCATGCCTTCACTCCTTGTGCCCTCACGATGGATTTTCTTGCTGAAGCAGTCTGGCTGGCACCTCAACATCATTTTCATTTCCAAGAGAAAATACTCCAGCTCTTCAAGAGCGTATTAGTTTCAGATGAGCGATTCCATCAGGATTTCTGTCGTTGAGTATTGAAATGCTTACTACTTGCACTTACCCAATCTGCTTGGACAGAGTGCATCGTGTAGGATTGACCGATGGTCAGAGTGTTAAGTGATTCAGTCCAGTCAACCAAAATCCACTGCAACCTTACAAAATTTGTCCTTCCACGCCGTAAATCTGTGTCGGTACTAAACTCTCATTGTAGGTCTCCTCTGAAGAAATTAGGGGTCAGATTCTCTGACCTCATCTGTGGATGTGACTCTCCGGTCCCGCTACAGTGAATAGAGTTTTGGCTGAGCGCCAAATTCTCCACTCTCGCTATAAGTGGTAGGGGGGCGAACAAGACTGGAAAACTCCAGCCTCGATCTTGAGCCACGGTCAAGTTTATGCTCAGTCTTGGGAATTGAGTTAACTGAACACCTTAGAAATACAGCGGATTTGAACTTCTGTAAGGATTGATCAGTGATGTATTATTATTCTCTGACACGAAAAAGGGAAGTGTTTTGAGAGTGTGACCGAGTGAGGGAGGATAAGGATGACGTGAAGGGAGATTTGTATTTGTGAAGTATGCAGTTCTGATGTGCTTCCAGTTAAGGCGTCTAGTGAGGGTAAAGCCTATGCTTTAGCCTGTCCTGCTTTGTGCTAGGCTGCAATAGTATCCAAACTCCTCCAGACAGCTGCCAGAAGCATGAAACACCACTCCTGCTCCCTAGACTGGAATGCGGCCAAATCCCACAAAAAATATTAAATACTTTTAAAAGGTACAATTAGTACATTGATTTTGTAATTGATTCATTAAAGTGAATTAAAATGATTGGAATAAAATATTACCTCCTTTTTTTTTCCTTTTTCCCTGGAGTGTGTTTCATTCTTGACTCAGTTGTTTAATATTAAAATCTGAAGGTTTATTTGCCAAGTAACCCAAGTATGTGGCTAATTGAATTAAAAAATGTCAACTCTGATTTATTTTGTAGCCATTTCACTCCTGTCTCTGAGCCTGTTCCACATTTCTTTCATGAGCCAAGCGTTCAGGCAAGCAACCTGCTACCAAGTCGCTGCCAAGGCTATCTTGAGCTACTCAACAGTGAGATGATCCAGGGAAGAGCCCTATTACTCCCAGTTGATGTTAGTGTGTGCTTAAGTGGGTGGGGAGGAAGAGGAGTCAGGATACTATCAAGCTCCCTTCCTGACACACCAGTGTTACCTACTTCCTCAGGCCAGCAGCCCTCAGGCATCTGTCATTGTCACTCAATATCAGGCTCCTATTTATTGACTAGAGCTCAGCCTTCAACACCATTATACCAACAAAACACATCTCCAAACTTCATGGCCTAGGGCTCGGCTCCTCCCTCTGCAACTGGATCCTAGACGCCCTAACCCACAAACCACAACCAGTTAAGGATAGGCAACAACACCTCCTCCACGATCATCCTCAACACCGGTGCCCCACAAGGCTGTGTCCTCAGCCCCTTACTATACTCCTTATACACGTATGACTGTGTGGCCAAATTCTGCTCCAATTCCATCTTCAGGTTTGCTGATGACAATGAAGATCGCGCCCAAGAACAGCTTCCTCCCTGCTGCCACCAGACTTTTGAATGGATCTATCAGATATTAAGCTGCCTCTAGCTACGACTGTAACACTATATTCTGCACCCTCTCCTTTCCTTCTGTCCTATGTACTCTATGAATGGCATGCTTTGTCTGAACAGTGCGCAATAAACAATACTTTTCATTGTATCCAAATACATGTGAGAACGATAAAACAAATCAAAAATATAAAGCAATAGGTGGAGGTTGTGGATGGTAGGGTGAATTTTCTATCTCTGCAGAATTATCTAGACTCAACTTCATTGCCGGAATTTTACCGCCTCGCTTGCGCGAGGCTCTTAAAAATCCCGCTCGAGGCCAACAGAGAATGCCGTTCTGCGAGCCTCGCCCACCCTGATTCTGGGGCGGACGAGGCGGTAGAATTCCAGTCCATATCTCAGCTTGGAAATTTAGCAGAGTTCACTCGGTAATTTAATTGGAGAATCAAATCCGTCTTCTGCCACATCTGTACCACTCGGCCATTTTGTTCAGTTACATCACCATCTTTGTCCTTTACGTAGCTTGTAATTAAACTCAATTACTTGTCTACTTCCCTTTTAAGAGTCATTTTGTTTCCACTATGGTTTTCTGTCTGAATTGCATATCTAAGCAGTGATAATTGTAAATCTATGCCATCTATTTATTGGTTCACTAATTAGTGGAAAGAGATTTCTTTCAACTTATCATGTAAAATATCCCAGAACATTTTGAACACCTTTTGTTATATTGTTCCGCTGTTCCAATATGATTTAGGAACTATATGTCGATACGTATGTATACATAGGTATCTGGAGTGCCACATCAATTACGACTGCACTACAGTCAGGTACCGAACAGCATTGTATCAGTCTTGCTCAGGTCTGATCTGAGAACATCCCTCAGTGAAGCTCCAACATTTATTTAGAATTTCTGGGAACCATAAGGCATTCACGCCGGCAGGATTCTCTGATCCTGCTGCAGTGAATGGAGATTTGGCTGAGCTCCAAATTCCCTGTCCTCGCTTGTAGCCACGGCAGGGCCGGAAAATTCCAGCCAATACCTTTTCATATCTTAACCTTCTCCAAGGAAAGTAGGCTGATTCTTACCAGCCCTCTGGGGACAGGCTGGGAAATGGTATGACTGGCAAGCTGGCATGGGAATGCAGAGTGCACATCTTCTCACTACCGATGCCATTTTGCCAGTGGTGGAAAAGATGGCAGACAACCCGCTAGTCTGGAGCCTAATTGAGCCACAGAAGTGGCCAATTAACAGCCTCTTCCTTTCTCCGCTGGCATTGTACCAGCTGCTGGGCTGCCCTCCACCACACGGGGGTGGGGGGGGGGGTGGGGACTGCCAGGTAAACCCTGATGGTCTCCCAGCTGGCTCTGGCTGTGTGTCCCCCCGCCGCTGCCAGAGAAGTACGTGGCAGATGGCATACAATGTGGCGAAGTGTGAAGTTCTCCACTTTGGTAGGAAAAATATATTAACAAAACAGAATATATTTCTGAATGTGAGAGTCTTGGGAGTGTTAGCATTCAGTGGGAGCTAGGCATGCTCACATGAATCACAGCAAATTAACATGCAGGTACAGTAAGCAATTAGGGAAGCAAATGGTTTGTTACATAGGAATTAAGAAGAAAGAAGCCAACTACAGTTAGGCAGGGTATTGCTGAGATCACACCTGCAATAATGGGCTGAACTTTAAGCAACATCCCTGGGGATGGTTCGGCAAACAGGGTCATAGAACTGGGCACAGTGTCACTTGCCCCTTCACCCCACCCCCTCCCCTGCCCCTGCAATTTTACCCGTGATGAAAGATCTTGGGATACCCAACTATAGGCCAGTTATCATAGAGTCCCTACAGTGCAGAAGGAGGCTATTTGGCCCATTGAGTCTGCACCGACTACAATCCCACCAAGGCCCTATCCCTGTAACCCCACATATTTACCCTGATAATCTCCCTGACACTAAGAGGCAATTTAGCATGGACATTCAACCGAACCCACACATCTTGGGAGTGTGGGAGGAAACCGGAGGAACCCGGAGGAAACACACACAGACACGGGAAAAATGTGCAAACTCCACACCGACAGTGACCTGAGGCCGGAATTGAACCTGGGACCCTGGCGCTGTGAGGCAGCAGTGCTAACCATTATGCCACATTTGAGGCCCTTGAGTGGCCAATAGCCAATTAATGGTCACTTCAGAGTCTCTTCTTGTGGGCAGAGCTGGTGCCAAGTCTGAAGCCGACAGCTTTCACTTCTCAGGCTGATGACGGGAAAGAGGGGTGCCTCTTTTTCAAGTATCCAGGGCCCTTCAGAGGTTCCCCCCCCCCCCCCCCCACAACCCCCCAGGTCTTCCCCGAGTATATTTCCTCACTTCCTTGGCCAAGCCAACCATTATGGCCTTTGCGATAACCTCCCAAACATGTTTGCGACCAGCTCCAGTGACCAATATCGTCGGCGAGCAGATGCAGTTCAAGCAATGGCCACCACTCCCAATGGTGCTGCTGGGACCAGAGCATTGCTGGCTATTTGACTGACCAGCAGCTCTCAGAGGTGGGATCTCATCCTCAGTTGGGGCAGAATTCTTTGGATGAAGAAGTTCCTCCTCAACTAAGTTCTAAATCTGCTCCAGCTTATTTCGAGGCCATGTCCCCTAGTTCTAGTTTCACCTGCCAGTGGAAACAACCTGCCTTCATAATTTTATATATTTCTATAAGACCTCCCCTCATTCTTCTGAATTCCAATGAATATAGTCTCAGTCTATTCGGTCTCTCCTCATAAGCTAACCCTCTCAACTCCAGAATCAACCTAGTCAATCTGCTCTGCACCCTCCTAGTGCCAATATATCCTTTCTTTTGATTTGATTTATTATTGTCACATGTATTAACATACGGTGAAAAGTATTGTTTCTTGCGTGCTAGACAGACAAAGCACACCATTCATAGAGAAGGAAACGAGAGAGTGCAGAATGTAGTGTTAGAGTCACAGCTAGGGTGTAGAGAAAGATCAACTTAATGCAAGGTAGGTCCATTCAAAAGTCTGACGGCAGCAGGGACGAAGCTGTTCTTGAGTCGGTTGGTACGTGATCTCAAGATTTTGTACCTTTTTCTCGACAGATGAAGGTGGAAGAGAGAATGTCCGGGGTGCGTAGGGTCTTTAATTATGCTGGCTGCTTTGCTGAAGCAGCAGGAAGTGTAGACAGAGTCAATGGATGGGAGGCTGGTTTCTCAAGGAAAGAGACCAAAATTGTACACAGTACTCCAGGTGTGGCCTCACCAGCACCTTATACAGCTGCAACATAACCTCGCTGTTTTTAAACACCAACTCTCTAGCAATGAAGGATAAAATTTAATTTGCCTTCTTTATTACCTGCTGTTTGATTAGTTTATTGATTATTTCTCCTTTCTGCCTTAAATGGGGAAGCAGTGCAACAGTGAAATTATCACTGGACTAGTAATCCAGAGGCCTTGGGTAATGTTCTGGGGACCTGGGTTTGAATCTCACTATGGCAGATAATGAAATTTGAATTCAATAAAAATCTGAAATTAAAAGTCTACTGATGACCAATTGTCAATTGTTGTAAAAAATCCATCTGGTTCACTAATGTTCTTTAAGGAAGTAAATTTACCTGATCTGGCCTATATGTGATTCCAGACTCACAGCAATGTGGTTGACTCTCAAATGCCTTCTGAAATGGAGGGCAGTAGGGATGGGCACTAAATCCTGGCCCAGCCAGTGAAGCCCATATCCCATAGAAATAAATTAAAAATGTCTTGAAATCCTGTTGGTATCTTCTTGCAATGACACGTACATCATGTTAGTCTTCCTTGGTAAATATCAAGGCAGAGTACTTATTTAATGCTTCTATCATTACCTGCGGGTTTATCATCTGTCAACCTTAATGGCCAATTGAACTGAATAACCCAGTTCAGAACGATGAATATAAGTTCGTGCTTTCACGATTTGAGTTATGGGATTTTTTGGGAATTGAATTGCGATTTATATTTCGCGAGAGTTGTTTATGGATGTACAGGAACAAAAACTTCGCCAACCTTTAATTGTATTGAATATTCATGAAAAGGCCTTTAATTTTTGTACTTTCTTCTCCATGAGTGCTTCTCTGAACTTTTTTTTTGTAATTAAGCAGCTGGGGATTCTTAAAATAAACAAATAATTTGGTGAACGTTATGAATTTGGATTGGTTGCAGATTCGCACGTTCCTCCAACAATTCCCATAAGCACAGAGTCCTTCACTTCTTCTATGGGAGTGAACTCAGAATTTCCTTTCTCTAACAGGACCCAGAGGTTCAATAACCTCGACTAAAATTTCACTGCTTCTCACACTCATCGATCTTCAGCCACTCCAGAACATTTGGACATAAACCAGGTGAATAATTAAATTGACTTATTGTACAGTAAGGTAAACGTATAGAGCAATTGCCAGAATATGTGATTCAGTCGATACAACTTGGCTGCGCATAGCGATACATAAATAATACAATTTCAACACTATCCCATTTTGAAATGTCATACAATTTACTTAAAATAAAATAACCTCTGTCTTTTGTCCTATAATCCTGGTGTAGAATTTCACTGCAATTTATTTGTTGCCTGACTGCTTATTCAAGTTGTGTCCTTTTTAGATTGCCTTGTGAGTAGTACAGTCAAGTTTATTTTAAAGTTTATTTATTTATTAATCACAAGAAGGCTTACATTAATACTGCAATGAAGTTACTGTGAATATCCCCTAGTTGCCACACTCTGGCGCCTGTTCGGGTATACTGAGAGAGAATTTAGCACGGCCAGTCCACTTAGCCAGCACATTTTTCGGATTGTGGGAGGAAACCCACGAAGACACAGAGAGAATGTGCAGATTCCGCACAGACAGTGACCCAAGCCGGGAATCGAACCCAGGTCCCTGGCGCTGTGAGGCAGCAGTGCTAGGCGCTGTGAGGCAGCAGTGCTAGCTACTGTGCCACCATGCCACATTCTGCATTGTAGCTGAATGTTATGGAAACAAGGGACGGAAATGCTCATGTTTCGTTTCTAAATAAAAATGTCATATCAGCACCGATGCAAGAGCAAAGCTCTGTGGATGTTGAAAATCTCCAAGAAAAACAAAAGATGCTGGAATACTCAACAGGTCTGGCAGCATCTATGGAGGGGAAACAGTTAATGTTGGGCATAATTTTAAATCACTGTAAAATCCAGTCACATACACAGAATTGAAATCGGACCCAACTTTTTGAGTCTGTGACCCTTCATTAGAATGGGAATGCTTAGAAATGTAACATTTTTTAAAAGTTAGGCATGGGTTAGGCATCTGCCGATGGTAGGGCAGAAGGCATGAGAGATTAAATGGTCAAAGAGATGACAGTGCAAGATGAGGGTTGGTTATCTCACTTGGCTGGATGGCGAGAATGTGATGCAGAATGACTCCAACGGCACAAGTGCAATCCCTGAAGTGGCTCTGGCAGTTCATGGAAGTCTGCTTCCTTCCCTTGCTCCATGCTTGATGTGGAGTGACATCCCTCAAGCCATATAAGCAATTGTTCCTCTGTAATGGAGAGAGATGCCTATGGTCTATCATGGACCATAGCTGGTACCTAATAGTGAAAGGCTAAAATAGTCACATTCAGGACAAATAAAGAAACAAAAAATGTCCCTGGAGGAGATGTATATGGGAAGGGAGAATCACTGCCAATAGCTATCAAACAGAAAAAGACCTGTGATCATGATCTGAAATTGTTTGGCATAATGTTAACAAAGAGAAAGTGACCACTCACCAGTTCTGTTTTTATTTCAGATTTGCTTTTGGATGTTTAGCATATTAACTACACGCTGATCTGACAGATGTCAAGTGATTTTCTCAGTATATTGAAAGGAAGAGAGTAGCTAAAATAAACATTGATCCCTTAGAAGCAGAAGTATGAGAAACTATCATGGGGAATGAGGAAATTCTAAACGTATTGAACAAATATTTTGTGTCTGTTTTCACAGTAGAAGATACAAGTTCCATATCAGAAATAGAGAGTAACATAGACACTAATAAGAATGAAGAATTTAAGTTAATTAATATCAGCAGAGACAAAATATTGAAGAAACTCAAAGGACTAAAATCTGAAAAACTTCCTGGGTTGGGTTTTAAAAGAAATAGCTGCAGAAATAACAGATGTGCTGATTATGATTTTCCGAAATTCATAGATTCTGAAATGGTTCCATCAAAGTGGCAGGAGAGGGAGAGAAAACGAGGTCCATTAGTCTGACATCAGTTGTTGGGAAAGTGCTGGAATCTATTATTAAGAAATTTACTTAGCTAAACATAGTGGCAGCATTCTCCAACCTCGTCCATGACCACCCCACTGGAAGGAGAACAGTCCCAACCTTTCCATTCTATCCTCATAACTGAAGCTTCTCATCCCTGGAACCATTCTGGTGAATGAACTGTAAAAGTACAAATGCTGGATTTCTGATTACTCTGATTTTTTTATTGGTAAATAGGAACAGCCTGTGTCTGCAAACTAGTTGGTCACATATTACACACGTGAAATGTAAAGTGAATTTCAGTCCACACTATCTCATTAGGTACTTCCTGATCAAGTTATTGTTTACAGTCTAGAATGAAGAAATGAGGCCCATAGTGCAGTGCAAGACCATTTTTTGAAAAATTAGCTTTGAGTAGCTAGGTCAGGCAATAACATTTAGATTATTTAAATATTTAACACTAGTGGATTTTATATCTGTAGAATGTAGGAGGAATGTCACTCAGAGACTGCATTTGATACGACAGCTACACACCTACGCACCTCCATGAACCCAAACTGCATTGTTCTTCTCGACAAATGGCATCACCATTTTTCACATAAGCCCTAATTCACAATGTCAATTTTCAAATGTGATGAACAAAGCAAAAGAAATGAATTTATATGTGGAATCTTGGAGTTATGTATGACACTTGACCTGTTATTCTCGAAGTTGAGACCGATGACTCATGTGGCCAAATTATAACTCTGTGAGTTGGGTTTGAATGAGTTAAAATCTCGCTGCATAGTGTTTGGACACTGGAGAGATTCTGAAAAAGTGTAGGCTTATGGTTTGGAACTTCCTTTTAGCTATTTTGTTCTGGTTCTCGGTTAAGAAATATGATATATGGCAATGGAAATGTTGACAGCACTGAGACATATAGTGCACAAAGGTAGTAGACAACATTTTCCTGGGCTGTTGGAGACAGGTTCTGGTGCAAGTGGGGTGAGAAATTCCAGAGATTGATGTTGATAAGATCCTGTCCTCTTTCAGCTTTCCCCTGGTTGTTTTGATGGCGAGTGCCATTGAGAAACTGTTGTTCAAAGCATTTCTTACCTCAGCAAGTGCTTTCAATGCTTGACAGGTGATTGACAACTTCTGTGATGGCACTCTACTGCACTTTACCCACCTTCAATTGCACTCCAGGTCTTCACTATGGCATGGAAACAGCTTATGCAGCTCCAACTTCCACCTCTACTGAATAGAGCAGCAGCAGCAGCAACACCAGAAGCAACAACTTCCCCTTCTCCCCTAGTGCATGTCTCTCCATAGGAGAGATGGGATGGACACTAATATCCCACTAGAAGGAGTCAAGACACAGGCAGAGGATCAGATCTCCCGACATGTTTTAGCATCAGTGCCTGAGGAGGCACAAACTTTCATGCAGGTCATTGCTGACATCTGTAGCCCCTTGAAACAAGACCCTCTTCCAAGTGGAGCAGGTGGGTGCGGATTGTCAGTGTCGATAAAGTGCCAGTCACCATCCACGTCCCCCAAGCCTCTCCACCACTCTCCGCTACCTCTCATTCTACACCTCTTCCTTTTGTTAATTTGTCTGCTTTCCTGTCCTGGAAGGAAAGAAAGCTGAGTAGTGTTAATGGTCATCATGTCTTGACTGAAGAGAAGGAACGACACCACTATGGCAGGCATGGGTCCGAGAGAGAGCAATAGACAGAGGGTGAGAATGTTGGCTGTTCAGATGGGCATGTGAGGTGCCTGAATGGAGGAATGGAGCTGCACAAAGACCTGGGCAGCAAATTCCTAGTTTATCTTTCTCTTCCTGTGGGTGCTTCAGCCTCAAAGAGCCGAATTCTAGCGAGCAAATGAAACTCATGCTGTTGTTCCCTTAAATTCAAAATTTTTCTTCTGACAGAATGGACTCATCATCCTGATGGATGTTCCTATCTGCCGGGTACAGCCTCCAGCGCTTGCATCAAAAAATACATAATTTAAAGATTGTACACCTGAGAAAACTGACTGGAGCATATTGTATATGAGGAATATTCAGTATTTATTGAACTTATGCAGTGGGTGCCTCATTATCAAAACACTATCACTTCTGCCCTCTCTAAACGTGAGGTCATCCAAAGCTTTGTTGCCCATCTCGTACCTTGTTCCTTTCACCTATAACACCTGTGCTTGCTGGCCTACATTGGCCCCCAGTTAAGTAATACCTCAATTTGAAAATTCTCAACCCTGTTTTCAGATACCTCCATGGTGTTGTTCCTTTCTATCTCTGTAATCTCCTCCAGCCCCACAGACTTCCAAGGTCCCAGCGTTCCTCCAAACCTGGCCTCTTGTGCAATTCTGAATTTGATCCTGACATCACTGGTAAGCATGCCTATCAGTTGCCCAGGTTTAAGCTCTGGAATTCCCTCACTAAAACTCTTCACCTCTCTACTTCTCTTCCCTCCTTTAAGAAACTCCTTAAAAACCTGTCATTGACCAAACTTTTGTTCTGAGCATAATTTTGATTTGATTCATTATTGTCGCATGTATTAGTATACAGTGAAAAGTATTATTTCTTGCGTGTCATACAGACAAAGCATACCGTACATGGAGAAGGAAAGGAGAGAGTGCAGAATGTAGTGTTACAGTCATAGCTAGGGTGTAGAGAAAGATCAACTTAATATACAAGAGTTAGAGTACAGTTTTAAAAGCATAGAATGAGACTAAAGGATAGAATTAGAGGACATGCTGGGCACAGCTTGCAAGTAGTCACCTCACTTCGATGACATAATATCTGCTTGTGTGTTCAGAATCAAATTTTTGGTTGATAATGCTTTCATGATGCTCTTAGGGAACAAGTTTCCCTTTAATATTCAGTTGTGTGGGGCCCATTTTTGTTTAGAGCACAATCCTTTTAAATTCTTTTGTGCGTCCGTGCACATGGGTTGCTGATCTCAGATCAAGGCCTGCATGGCACCTCTCTGGCTGCTGCATGGCTGTGCACCACACCTGTGCAGTTTGAAGGGAACATTGCTTGGGATATTTTACTACTGTCATGCCAGTACAGGCATGAAGAAGATATTACAACTTTTAAAACTGTGTTATTTTTAAAATGGATACTGATGAACTGTCAATGTGGTGGCTGCCAAGAGGTCAGATGACCTTTGCAACTGCAACACAGTCTATGGAGCTTCAGGAAAGTTCTGAGTTGCATTATAATGGGTGAGAGTTTCCCCCTTGAGCGGCCGTGCTAAACAGCACTCCTTTGTGGAATTTCACGTTTGCTATTCTCGAAGCTTAATTCAAAACAGAGAGATAATGGAACCCAGGACTCTGTATCTTCAGATTTGCCACATAATGAAGGAAAGATGGTGAGGCCAGTTATCCACAAGTTAAATATAAAAGGCCACCCCACTTGCACCTTCTATTAATATCAATTTCCTTTTACCATGTGGCTGAAATCAGTCCTCTGAACAAAAAACAAAGAAAATTACAGCACAGGAACAGGCCCTTCAGCCCTCCAAGCCTGAACTGACCATGCTACCCGACTTAACTAAACCCCCCTACCCTTTTGAGGACCACATCCCTCTATTCCCATCCTATTCATGTACATGTCAAGACGCCCCTTAAAAGTCACTACCGTATCCGCTTCCACTACCTACCCCGGCAACGAGATCCAGGCACCCACTATACTCTGTAAAAAATCTGCCTCGTAAATCTCCTTTAAACCTTGCCCCTTCTACCTTAAACCTATGCCCCTGGGAACTCTTCCACCCTGGGAAAAAGCTTCTGACTATCCACTCTGTCCATGCCTTTCATAATCTTGTAGACTTCTATCATGTCGCTCCTCAATCTCCGTCGCTCCAGTGAGAACAAACCAAGTTTTTCCAACCTCTCCTCATAGCTAATGTCCTCCATACCAGGCAACATCCTGGTAAATCTTTTCTGTACCCTCTCCAAAGCCTCCACATCCTTCTGGTAGTGTGGCGACCAGAATTGAACACTATATTCCAAGTGCGGCCTCACCTCTGATACTGAAAGACCCTCCATCTATGTTCTATTATATATCTATGGCCATTGATCATGTAATTGAAACTGGCTCTCCAATACTGAAACTCATTCATCTCAAAACTCAAAGAGACCTGGGCAGTCTGAGGAATAACACCAACAGGCCGACAACTGCAGAGAAAGGCTGTGCTGCCTTCCCCTTTCAAGAACTGCTCGGCTTAAAAGTATTTTTGAAAGGCTCCCCTGACCTATTTTCAAAAGCTCTGCGTTCACCTGTAAAGAAACTGGACCTCCTGATACAACAGTCAATTTGAAGGAACCCTGCAGTTAATCCAGGTCTGACCCCAGCTCTCTGAACTCACCTGAACTACAATTCCAGAATGGGAAAAATCTCCCTTTGTCATTGGACTTTAACATACACATGAACTGTTAACTATTTTGTTGGGTTAATGCTTATGGAATGCACTTCCTTCTTTTATTACAGTTTTCTTGAGTGGGTAAGAGTGGGGAATGTGGGGATCAGGATATTGAATTCGGTGATCAAAGTGGATGGCGGAGCAGTCTCAAAAGGCCGAATGGCCTACTCCTGCTTCTAGTTTCGAAGTAAGGTATAAGTGACGTAGCATTTAGATTTCGCGAGGTGAGTGCGTGAGTGAATAATCCCCTTTGTTTAAATACACAAAAAACTCCTGCTGATGATTTTTAAATTTTCTACACGTTAACGCAGGTTTAGGAACACACATATCGAGCTTTTTAAAAATTAACCGCACTGATTACAGACAGAAGGAAAGAGGATTGGAGCTCCCAGTTTACCTCACCCCTTATGTCTGTAACATTCTGGGCAAGATTTTCCGCCCCCCTCCGAGCGAGCTTTCTGGTGGTAGAGGTGACTCGCCATTGGCTGCTGGCAGGACCTTCTGATCTCGTCGATGTCTACGACATCTTGCTCGATTCACCCTTCCCACCACCAGGAAACCCATGACTTGGGGGGGGGGGGCTGCCTTTGATGGGAACGGATGATCCTACTGGCGGGATTGGCTGGAAAATCCCAATCTACATTGAGAGGCGCTATCCAAAAACAAAGTTGTTGCTGCTTCCAGGAAAGCTTTTTAAGTTTATTGACACATATCAAAGTGTCCATTAGATTTCAGCAGCATTAAAACTTTGTCAAACTCTGTTCTGGCATCATTATGAATGCGTGAGACAGAAACAGCAGCAATCCCCATGAATCCTTTGAACCCTTTCCACTCTGTTCAACACAACTATCTTGTTGAATTCCAAAGATTTACAACCCTTTGAGTGAAGTAATTTCTCCTCACCTGAAACCTTAACGATCAGCCCTTTATCTTGGGACTATGCCCACATGTTTTAGATTCCCGGATCTGCGGAAATAATCTTTCAGTGTCTACTCTATCGAGACCCTTCAGATTACGAACAAAAATATTGGGAGCAGGATAAGGCCACACTCGGCCCCTCTGCCTGCTCTTCCATTCCATTGTTCTTTCTAACAAAGTAAATAACCTCACACTTCCTACATTATAATCTATCTGCCATGTGGTTGCCCAGTCACTTGACCTATCTATATCTCTGAGCAGCCTCTCTGTGTCCTTGCCAGATTATCTTTCCACCTACCTCAGTATCATCAAAGAACGTAGATATTTCACTCTCTGTTTGAGCAGGGAGAGGTAGCTGAAAGCCATCTTTGTCCCTGCGCCTCCTCTGCCCACCCCAATTCCCCCTCACAACCTGCGACCCACCCTTACCCACCTTCTGGCTTTTGGTTTCTAGCTGACCCTGGGTTTCTAGAAAGTGCATTACCTACAGCTTCCAGTGCTCTCAATGGCATTGATGGCAATTCGGAGCTGCTGTCCTCTGAGCAGCAGCTCTCGGCGGGCAAGATATCTGCCCCCAGGGTGCTCATACCTGGGCAAAGTCAGTTAAATGTCCGATGGATATTGCGCCTCCCCCATGGAACTGACTGGGGTGCCCCCATCCATTCTCCAACCTGTGGGCACGACCTCTGTCAGTTTGTTAAATCCCGCCCAATATAACTGGCTTCTTAATGATGCATGTTTGGGCAGAATAAAACCATTGAATAGAGGTGATCTTCAGAGGCAGAAAAGTTCCTAAGAGCACCTGGAACATTGCCTGCAGCTTTAGTACTGTTGACATGGGGAAGATTAGGTGCTGGTCTCTTTGAAGCAGGTGAAGTAAATGTTCCATGTTGATCTGAGGCCTGCAGCACCAATTTCCTACAGCCATTGCTTGGTAAGTGGGCCAAGGGTTTGCAATTCCAGTTAATGGGGGAAAATTGACTTGGTGCAGGCTGATCCTCCTGGTTTGCCTTCCTTCATCTACTTTCACTGCAAGTATGAAATACTTTAAGTCTTTCAAAGCAACTGACAAGAAACTAGGAACGGTTGTAAACATCCATCACGCATACTAGCCTCCCATCCAATGACTCTGTCTATATTTCCCGCTGCCTCGGAAAAGCAGGTAGCATAATCAAGAACCCCACGCACCCTGGACATCCTCTCCTCCACCTTCTTCTATCAGGAGAAAAATACAAAATTCTGAGATCAAGTACCAGCCGACTCAAGGACAGCTTCTTCCCTGCTGCCATCAGACTTTTGAATGGACCTACCATATATTAAGCTGATCTTTCTCTGCACTCTAGCTGTGACTGTAACACTATATTCTACACTTTCCTTCTTCCCTTTGTATTCTATGAGCGCTATGTTCTCTTTGTATAGCACTCAAGAAACAATACTTTCCACTGCATCCCAAAACATGTGACGATAATAAATCAAATCAAAAAAGACAATTTTAGAACAATAGCATTTTGCACTTGGTGTATCCAATAGTTAGACCTCATGGTGCACTTTGGGTGGAATGGATATTAGTGTTGCAGCTTTGCAGCTCCCATCTACCTGCAGAATCCCATCCAGTTCTGCAGAATTCTGGGGTGAACTTTTGTCCCGAAAAATTCTCCATGCCCTCTACTGAGGAAAAAGGGATTATATCATGAGGAACATTTTCTGAACATGGAAATGTGCACGCAACATTTTCTGGAAAATGGCTTTAAAATATAAATAACAACAAAGAGATAATTACAGCAACCAGGGAAAAGGTGGCAATAAAATTATTCAAACTAAAATCTGACAAGTCCCCAGGTCCTGATTGATTTCATCCTAGGATCTTAAAAGAAGTGGCTGCTGAGATAGTAGACGCTTTGATTTTAATTTTCAAAAACTCTCTAGATTCTGAAAGGTTCCATCAGCTTGTAAAATAATGAATATGACACCTCTATTCAAGAAAGGAGGGGAGCAGAAAGCAGGAAACTACAAGTCAGTTAGCTTAACATGTTGTCGGAAAATTGCGCGAATTCACTCCTAAGGAGAATATAACAGTTCACTTCGCAAATCGCAATGCAATCAGCAGAGTCAACATGTGAATGGAAAAGCATGTTGGACTACCTTATTAAGGTTCTTGGAGAAAGTAACAAGGATAGGACAGTACGGTGGCACAGTGGTTAGCACTGCTGCCTAACAGCACCGGCTGTTCAGTTTCGGCTTTGGGTGACTGTGTGGAGTTTGCACTTTCTGTGTCTGCATGGGTTTCCACCGGGTGCTGCTTTCCTTCCACAGATGTGCAGGTAAGGCTGATTTCTTAAGTGTCCCAAGTTGTGTTGGTTAGGGGGATTAGCAGGGTAAGTTCATGGGGTTACAAGTACAAGTAAGATGCCCTGCTGGAGAGTTGGTGCAGGCTCAATGGGGCGAATGACCTCCTTCTGCACTGTTGGGCTTCTGTGATTCTATGAAAGGGGAAGTTGTGGAATCTGTGCTGTACATACATTTCCAGAAGGCATTGAACAAGGTGCCATGTCAAAGGTCACCTTGCAAAATAACAGCTCATGGTGTACAGGCTAACATATTACCATGGACAGAAGATTGGTTAGCTAACGAAAAACAAAACATAGGCATAAATGTTAGAATGTAACTGGTGACAACATTTTGTTGGATGTAATGTGACCAATGGGAACAAGATGTAAGGGTCAGCTGACCCAGGAAACTATGGAACCAATTGCAGAGTGATGTAATAATTAGCTGACTCACTATAAATAAGAACCTGTTTAGAATTGTGGGAGTTTGGAGTGGCCCAGGGTGAGGAATAATGAAGTTTCTTTATTAAATCCTTTCTTTGATTTATAAGTTGGAGTAAGTTTTGTTGTATTTTCATCATCTGCATTTTGAAGAGTTCCTTCTGAAGAAACGATAAATAGATCATTTTCAGATTGGCAGGATGTGACAAGTGCAGTGCCACAGGGATCAGTGCTAGAACCTCAACTATTTACAATTTATATCAATGACCGGATGAATGTCTGGTTGCTAAAGTTCATGATGACAGAAAGATAGCTAGGAAAGTAAGTTGTGAAGGAGATGTAAGGAGTTTGCAAAGGTACAAAGGGAGGTTAAGTGAGCCAGCAGAAATTTGGCACATGGAGTATAATGTGGACTTGGTCACTTTGGCAGAAAGAAAATAAAAGTAGTATATTTTTAAATGGAAAGAGGTTGCAGAACTCTGGAATACAGAGGGATCTGGGTGTCTTGGTACATGAATCAAGAAAAATTAGTAAGGAGGTACAGCAAGTGATTCAGAAGGCAAATTGAATGTTGTCATTTATTGCAAGGGGAATGAAATATAAAATTCGGGATATTTTGCTTTAATTATATGGGATGTTGGTGAGACCTCATCTGAAGCACGGCGTGTACAGTTTTGATTTCCATTTTAAGAAAGAATATTAAGATGTGAGAAGCAGTTCAGAGAAGGTTCATTCAACTAATACTTGGGATGTGGGTTATTTTATGAGGAAAGGTTGGACTGTCTGGGCTTGTAACCATTGGTGTTCAAAGGAATGAGAGGTGATCTTGAAACATATAAGATCCTGATGGGACTTGACAGGGTGGATGCTCAGAGGATGTTTCCTCTTGTGGGAAAGACTAGAATGAGAGGATACCGTTTTTAAATCAGGGGTCTTCCAATTAAGATAGTGATGAGAATATGTTTTTTTTCTCTCAGAGGGTCATGGATCTTTGGAACTGCTCTCCAAGGGAAAGTCGTTGAATATTTTTGAGGGAGAGTTAGATAGATTCTTGACAAGTGAATCAAAGCTTGTCGGGGCAGGCAGATAAGTAAGACCATAATCAGATCAGCTATGAACTTATTGAATGGCAGAGCAAGATTATGGGGGCAAATGGCCTACTCCTGCTCCTAATTTTCTGTCTGTGTTCAGATGTTCATGCATTTTAATGCCATTTTGATTTGATTTATTATTGTCACATGTATTAACATACAGCGAAAAGTATTGTTTCTTGCCTGCTATACAGACAAAGCATACCGTTCATAGAGAAGGAAAGGAGAGAGTGCAGAATGTAGTGTTACAGTCATAGCTAGGGTGTATCATAGAATCATAGAAACCCTACAGTGCAGAAGGAGGCCATTCGGCCCATCGAGTCTGCACCGACCACAATCCCACCCAGGCCCTATGCCCACATATTTACCCGCTAATCCCTCTAACCTACACATCTCAGGACTCTAAGGGGCAATTTCTAACCTGGCCAATCAACCTAACCCGCACATCTTTGGACTGTGGGAGGAAACCGGAGCACCCGGAGGAAACCCACGCAGACACGAGGAGAATGTGCAAACTCCACACAGACAGTGACCCGAGCCGGGAATTGAACCCGGGAGCTGTGAAGCAGCAGTGCTAACCACTGTGCTACCGTGCCGCCGTGTAGAGAAAGATCAACTTCGTGTGAGGTAGGTCCATTCAAAAGTCTGACAGCAGCAGGGAAGAAACTGTTCTTGAGTCGGTTGGTACGTGACCTCAGACTTTTGTATCTTTTTCCCGATGGAAGAAGATCTCTCAGCAGTGAAATTAAACCTGTGAAGGAGCATGGTGAATTGGGTAGCAACATCCTGATTTCATTTACTCATATACAGATATTGGAATTTGTTGTCCAGTGTAGTCCAAAGTAACAGTTGATTTATTAGTGTCACAAGTAGGCTAACACTAACACTGCAATGAAGTTACTGTGAAAATCCTCTAGTCGCCACACTCCAACATCTGTTCGGGTACACTGAGGGAGAATTTAGCATGGCCAATGCACCTAACCAGCACAGCTTTCAGATTGTGGGAGGAAACCAGAGCACCCGGAGGAAACACACACAGACATGCGGAGATCATGCAGACTCCGCACAGACAGTGACCCAAGCCCGGAATCGAACCCGGATTCATGCACTGTGAGCAGCAGTGCTAACCACTGTGCCACCGTGCCACATTCTGCATTGTAGCTGAATGTTACGGAAACAAAGGACAGAAATGCTCATGCTTCATTTCTAAATAAAAACAACGTCATATTAGCACCGATGCAAGAGCAAAGCTCTGTAGATGTTGAAAATCGTCAAGAAAAACAGGAAATGCTGGAATACTCAACAGGTCTGGCAGCATCTATGGAGGGAGAAACAGTTAATGTTTGACACAATTTTAACTCACTCTAAAATCCAGTCACATACACAGAACTGAAATCAGACCTAACCTTTTGGGTCTGTGACCCTTCATTAGAACTGGGAATGTTATCATTCATTGATCACGATAATTAGCTATGAATTAGCTATGAACTAAAATACTCCCTCGTTACAAAGTTCAGTTGACTGCTGGTGTAAAATTGACATGCAGTGCTAAATTCGGCAAGTGCATGTTACTATCATACACATTAGCACCAGTTTGTCAATCAAGGATGTCATATGTTGTATCTCAACAGTGTGTTTCTTCTTTAAATTTACATATTAAACTACACGGGTTAAATCAATAACCAAACCTTCCTGGGAAAATGAAGGTCGGGGTTTTGAATCAAAATGATCTTGTTCTTCCTTGTCACTGATATACAAGGAGAAATTTACTACTTAAACACACTTGGATGCATAGGTACTCCAGAAATAGCCTGCCTGTTTATGCTTTTGCTGATGTTGTGAAGAGAAAGAGGGATTTACCACCATAAAGCAGTTTCTGATCTATCCGAACCCTGAATCGCTCTGAACATTTGAATTACATTTTCTGAGTTTCACAACCTAATTCCAAAAAATGTTCATTTTGTTTCTCCTCTTTGTAAGTTTCTTCATTTTCCTCCCTTTGTTGAACTTCATTTTCTGGTAGACATGATGGGCTCTTGCAGATTTTCCTTTTATTTATTCATTTTGGAAAGGCTGTCCAAAGATGTGTAGGTTAGGTGGATTAGCCACAGTAAATGCATGGGGTTATGGGGATAGGGCAGAGAGGAGGGGCTGGATGGGATGCTCTTTCGGAGAGTGGGTGCAGACTTGATGGGCCAAATGGCCTCTTTCTGCACTGTGGTGGTTCTAGGGTTCTAATATTCTTTGCCCATTCTTGGTTTCCCTGAGGTCATGAAGAATAAATCACAAGTGTGAAACTGGAGTCAAATCAGTTGTAAAGCCTATCAAGAAAGATATGAGTGAACCAATGTTTTTTTTTCAAGATGGTGACACAGTGGTCAACACTGTTGCCTCATAGCACCAGGGACCCGAGTTCAATTCCGCCCTCGGGTCACTGTGTGGAATTTGCACATTCTCCTTGTGTCTGCGTGGGTTTCCATTGGGTGCTCCTATTTCCTCCCACGCTGTAAAGATGTGCGGGTGATTGACTATGCTAAATTGCCCCTTCGTGTCAGGGTAAATATGCAGGGTTACAGGGATAGGGGCTGGTTAGAATTGTTGTCGGTGCAGACTGGATGGGCCAAATGGCCTCCTTTTGCACTGTTGCGATTCTCTGATACAATCCGGTATTTTTAGAGATTGTTTTCTGGCACTAGCCCACAGGCTGCCAGGTTCACTGGAGTCAATGTCACAGCCTGCCACGATGCAAATGACAGCTGAAAATCCTCGGGTCATGCACGCACTACCCTAACCATGAGGCAACCTGGAGCCACTCCGGGGCAGAACTGCTAGTTTCTCACGAGTCCATCTATTCCTGATAAGTTTTTTCTCTTTTCCTGTGTAAAAGGTACTTAGCTTCCACGAAGAACACCCTTTCTATGGCAGAAAGAAATCAGAAATAAATGGGGAAGATGGTTGTGGACACAATGTGACTTTTGCTCATTTGTGGCACAGCAAGTTTGAGATTCTGACTGTGCCAGCCAAATCAAACGGCAAACACTGCATATTGTGAAATATTAGAAAATGTAGCTGCAAGCCATTATTTTCTGTTTCTATTTTTTTTTATAAACTGTTATCAGGTTCCAGGGGATTAGAAGTCAAAGGAGTTGAAAATTCTATATAACATTTAATAAAATAAACTGGAGGCAACTCACCGCATTAATTAAGTGCAATCTTGAAGAGTCTTTCTGGTAGCAATATTGCTTTAACGTGTAGTGAAATTGATTGGAGTGCTCTTCTCATGATCCCATGTTGCATTGCTGTTCAAATACTCAAAGTGTGGAAAGCTGCTCCGTACTTAACCCAGCCGTTCCGAAGCTGAGGAATTGGGGAATCGAGCCTATTCCGGCCGTTCGTACGGAATTTCAGTGGGGAATGTAATTAGCTGGTGTGGCATTTCATTTAATTCACTGAACACCTCAGATTAATTAACATCTGTGCAGTGAATTCCGAAACTTTGCCGAGGTCATGTCTGCCCTTTGGCAGACGCTTGTTTGGAGCTAGTGGCCGCGATGAGGCTCAGGAACAGGAAGGGAAGCAAATTTTCTGCACAGGGTAGGCTTTTCACTTGAAAAAATGATTAAACGCTAGCGTTTAATCTAGTTGTGTATCAGTTCTGAAATGGGCTTAGAACATATTGGGCCGGATTCTCCGACCTCAAGGCTGGGATTTTCCAGTCCCGCTGCTGTGAATGGAGATTTGGCTGAGCGCCAAATTATCTGTTCTTGCTGACAGTGGTAGCAGGGTGTGCGAGACCGGAGAATTCTGGCCATTGTGCCTATATAGCATTCCCTTTCATCGTGTTTTGGAGAAATAGGTCGAAAAGTATAACAAATAAAATGGAATGATATATTCCTGCACCAGGATTACTCGTGCAGTTCTACGCAGCAGTATTTAATGTTCTTGTGGACCTACAGTGTGGTCTGCCTCTCCTAATCCTTTTCCAGTGTATATATTGTTGAGTAAAATGTAGGGAAAAGATCAATGAGGCAATAGGTGAGATAGATGGAAGCAGTTATACAAATACAAAGATATTGTTAGTGAATTTGGACAGTGAAAGAAATGGAAAGAGCAAAACAACAAAACACAGATAATTCACGCCCACTCATAGTCTACCCACATGCACACACATCTCTCGATGTGTGCTGTACCACAGAATTAGCAAATCCGGTATGTGGCAAAAGAAAGACAGGGATCCCGATTTTGGGTTATGGGATTGGACACTGGCATCAAGTTAAATGGGGGTTCCGACCTCGCACTGTGTTGGGAGCAATCATCTGGCAGTGGTTTTTACCAAATTGGCCAATTCATGGCTGGAGGGGCAACTTGCCACCGGGCAGCATGGTGGCACAGTGATTAGCACTGCTTCTTCACAGCGCCAGGGACCCGGGATCGATTCCCGGCTTGGGTCACTGTCTGTGCGGAGTTTGCACGTTCTCCTGTGTCTGTGTGGGTTTCCTTTGGGTGCTCCGGTTTCCTCCCACAGTCCAAAGACGTGCTGGTTAAGTGAATTGGCCATGCTAAATTCTCCCTTAGTGTACCCGAACAGACATCGGATTGTGGCGACTAGGGGATTTTCACTGAAACTTCATTGCAGTGTGAATGTAAGCTGACTTGTAACGAATAAATAAAGTTTTTTTTAGTTTTAGAAGTTGGTGGGTCAACAGGAGGACTTCTTCCATGCAAGGAGCTGCAGTCCGCCATTAAAGTTTTAAAGTTAAAGTTTATTTACTCGTATCACAAGTTGGCTTAATTAACACTGCAATGAAGTTACTGTGAAAATCCCCTAGTCGCCACTCTCCGGCGCCGGTTTGTGTACACTGAGGGAGAATTTAGCATGGTCAATGCGCCTAACCAGCCGTCTTTCAGACTGTGGGAGGAAACCGGAGCACCCAGAGAATCCCACGCAGACACGGGGAGAATGTGCAGACTCCGCACAGACAGTGACCCAAGCCAGGAATCAAACTCGGGTCCCTGGCGCTGTGACGCAGCAGTGTTAACCATTGTGCCAACATGCCACCCATTGCAGATGAGAGAGAGAGAGAGAGGGCACCTCAAGCTTGAGATGCCCCTTTAGCATCTTTACAAAAATTGAATTGAGGAACGGCCAATGCTACCAGACAGCTGTTGTGGAGAGGAAGCTTCTCTACAGGGCAGCCTGTGGCCAGGTCAGAGGGCACAGCCTCAAAGTGATTCTGGAGATTTCACCCAATTCTATCATTCAAAGGCCTCATGCAGACATCGAATCGTAGAACAGAATCCCTACAGTGAAGAAGAAAGCTATTCAGCCCATCAAGCCTGCACCAACAACAATCCCACCCAAGCCCTGTCCCTCTGAAATGAAGGGGTAATTTAACATGGCCAATCCACCTGACCCGCACATCTTTGGACTGTGGGAGGAAACTGGAGCATCCGGAGAAAACCCCCGCAGACTCGGGGAGAACGTGCCAACTCCACACGGATTGTCACCTGAGATCAGAAATGAACCCAGTCCCTGGCGCTGTGAGGCAGCAGTGCTAAGCATTGTGCCACCATGCCACCCACAGGCAGATGGCCTGTTCTCAAAACAGTAGGGTCCTCAGTTAAGTGGCCTTTTGTTTACAATAATTCATTCCATCCCCAATCCCACCAACAGGAAAGTGACCTGTGGATGGGATGGCAGCAGCAATCTGACACGTGGGCCAGTGGTATGAAATTCCTAGTCCACCCGAGGACTCAATCCTTGCCCTCATTTCAGGGGGAAAATTCAGCCCAAGGACTTGAGGATAGGTCCACTAACCTCTCTGGTATGATTTATTTATTTCTTCTTAACGCTGAGTGCTTTTGTCCTGTTGGTCCTGGAGTTAGTTTAACCTGCTGCATTCTGCTGATTTCGCTTCGTTCAATTGTGATCTATTGACACTCTGTTGTTGTGATACCTATTTTTTTCAAAAAGCACAATGATGGTTTTGACTTGGCTGTTTGACAATTATAAACATGTTCGGCATGATAGCACAGTGGTTAGCACTGCTGCCTCACAACGCCAGGGGCCCGGGTTCAATTCTGGACTCAGGTCACTGTCTGTGTGGCGTTTGCACATTCTCTCCCTGTCTGCGTGGGTTTCTTCTGGGTGCTCCAGTTTCCTCCCACAGTCTAAAGATGTGTGGGTTAGATTGATTGGCCATGCTAAATTGACCCTAATGTTAGGGGATTAGCAGGGTAAATATGTAGGGTTACGGGAATAGGGAATAGGAATAGGGATTGTGGTTGGTGCAGACGTGATGGGCCAAATGGCCTCCTTCTGTACTGCAGGGATTCTATCATGATAATAGTCCCAATATGCTCCATCAATTGACAAGGACCAACATGATTATGGGAACAGAAAAATATCATTAGTCCAACCAACCCATCCTGTTTTCTCAACTCACCAGTATGCCAAACCCATCAAGTCTTTGGGGAAATGAACCTTATTCCCCTGATAGCTAATTTTACAATTCTGGCACAGAAATAGTTCCACTTGAATTCTCGTTTTCAGATATTAATTTTTAACCAGTACCAGCTAGTACTTGAAATTTTCACCATTGTCAAGTTTGCTCAGATCAATTTTACCAATTTCCTTTCTAATCTTGAAATATGCAATTAGCTAATTTGTGAATATCTTCATTTCCAAGAAAAATTAGCCCTTGTCCTTCAGACTCAATTTTACTTCCCCAGATCATCTTTATGCTGTTTTTATATTTAATGTTAATTTATCAGTATCCTAAATGTAAGCAAGTGCTTTAAAGTTAATTTATTAATATCACAACTAGGATTACACTAACACTGCAATGAAGTTATTGTGAAAATCCCCTAGTCGCCACACTCCGGCGCCTGTTCGGGTCCACTGAGGGAGAATTTAGCTTGGCCAATGCATCTAATCAGCACATCTTTCAGACTGTGGGAGGAAACTGGAGCACTCGGAGGAAACCCACACAGACACGGGGAGAACATGCAGACTACACACAGACAGTGACCCAAGCCGGGAATCAAACGCGGGTCCCAGCAATGCTAACCATTGTGCCACCGCGCTCCCCATGGTGCTCTCTTATTTGCTCTATTTATATAATGCCCGGGCATAGTGCTGTTTTCTTCATAAATTTATTCTTTGTATTTTTTTTTGATCAGTACACTGTACAACTATTTCATTTTACAAGTAATTCCGCTTTTAATTCCTTGCTTGCTACTGTTTACCTGTTAGATTGCATCTGCACTGTTAGCTCAGTTATTTAAAAGGTCTGAATTTTTCTTGATTGCTGACATGTTTTCCAGTTTTTCTCTTCTTGTTTGTTTTTTTAACCTTGTTTTAGCTCCCTTTGTATAGTTTTCCAAATCATCCTGTATGTCCTTAGGCAAGTGTGGAAAATATTCAACGACCTACAACTTTACTGTTTAAAGCCATTCTTAACTTAGCTGCCTTCTGTTACCCTCCAATCTGTTTTGGTTTGAGTGGAATTAATTTCATCATGAAATGATGATGCAAAAACTGATAGATTAATAATTGTGATATTAATCAGTGCAAGTTATGATGTACATCAAGCATCAGGCAACAATACTCCGGCAAAAGAAAATTTGAATAGTTCCTTTTTTTTATAGAATCCCGACAGTGCAGAAGGAGGCCATTTGTCCCACTGAGTCTTCACTGACTCTCTGACAGAGCGTATACCCAGGCCCTCTCCCCCACTCTATACCCTTAAACCCACACATTCGCCATGGCTAATCCATCTAATCTAGACATTCTGGGACATTGAGGGGCAATTTACCATGGCCAATCCACCTAACCTGCACAGCTTTGGATTGTGGGAGGAAACCAGAGCAGCCAGAGGAAACCCATGCAGATACGGGGAGAATGTGCAAACTCCACGCAGACTGTCACCCAAGGCTGGAATTGAACCCGGATCCCTGGCGCTGTGAGGCAGCAGTGCTGTGCCGCCTAATGTAAACTAATGGAAATTTGAGTGTGGGTAACAGGGAATAGTCTAACTTGGGGGTTTCTATTACTTATGTATTGTATAATGAACATCTGGTGGTGAATTATGAGCAGTCTAGTTGTGAGGTTCAGATTTGTATATATACAATGATGGATACTTGAGAATAATTTACATGCTGCAATCTAATCAATAAATCAGCATCTGTGGAGAGAATAAATTAATATTTTAGGTATAACCTTTCAGGAAAACTAGAGAAATACACATTTAAATACAATTGCCACAATGTTAAAGGGTAGCAGCATGTGAATAACTTAAGTAGTGTGTTCCGAGGACATGTTTTGTTTTTCCAAAAGATACAGAGCTGAATTTTCCCCAAAATTGGCAAATGCTGATAACGGGTGGGAAAGTGGCACGGAAGCTATCTAAAATAACAGCAGCTTTCTCTTCCAAATTGTCCAGGATTTAGGCACAAAAGGTTCAAAAGGTGGTTCCTACAATGTAGCACTGGGATATCAAAATGGGCAAAGGTTATTCATTACCTTTGACACATTTCTCTGTCCAATTTCTTTTCCAACTATCTTCCTGTTTGGTAGTGGTTGACTACGATTGAATAGTTTGTTAGATCTCTTCTGAGAGACCTAACAACGTTTTAAAGTCAGTGATGTCGGGGATAAATTTCATTTATCCATCTGGAAAGTGAAATCAGACAGGGTATAATGCAGTCAGCTATTCCAATGCCATCTTACCCCGCCATGTGAGTGCGGTTGAAAGTATCCCCACAGTGTGGAGCTGGAGTCACATCTAAGATGGCGCCAGAACGTGGCGACTTCTTGTGAGCTGTCCCCAGCACACCCTCTAATTCTATCTTTTACTCTCGTACTATGCTTTCAAAACAGTACTCTAATAAACTCTCTAACAATGCTCTATTTACCTTCTGTACCCAATCCTTTTCTTCTCCCCAATGTACTCTGTGTACGGTATGCTTTGTCTGTATAGTGCGCAAGAAGCAATACCTTTCAGTATATACCAATACACGTGACAGTAATAAATCAAATCAAATGTAAGTCAGAGCAGATAGAGCTGGCAGGCGTGCTGTCAGATTCACTGTTTGATTGAAATGCCTGGAAGTGTCATATCGAGTGATGAGACATTTAGAGCCCCATCTTACTGGCTGCTCACACCACGCTCCCGCTGCAGCGAGGTCGGAGAATTTGGCACCCAGTCAAATCTCCGTCCACTGCAGTGGGATAGGAAAATCCCACCAGCGTGAACAGCCGTAACCTTCTGGCCACTGGATAGCCTTTGGCAGCAATGCAAACTAGAAATATATTGAACGATTCAAATTCCGTAACAGCACAGTGGTTAGCACTGCTGCTTCACAGCGCCAGGGTCCTGGGTTCGACTCTCGGCTTGGGTCAGTGTCTGTGTGGAGTCTGCACATTCTCCCCATGTCTGCGTGGGTTTTCTCCGGGTGCTCTGCTTTCCTCCCACATTCTGAAAGACGAACAGGCGTTGGAATGTGGCGACTAGGGGAATTTCACAGTAACTTCGGGGCGATTCTTTCAAAAGTGCTGAATTAGCGAGAAAACTGGTCTAGATCACGACTGTTTTTTCAGTGGGAATTCAGACTCGAATCTCCGCACTCTGCAATACAGAGGTCCGAATCGTGAATATCATTAAAAACCCGGTGGGGGGTGGGGCAGGGCCTATTCGCGCCGGAGTCTGACAGTTCTGGAACTCTGCGCATGCGCAGTGGCCCCGATTAGTCTCCCCATTTGCTGGCCTGCTATATCGCTGGCCAGCCCGGGACCCCCGCAGCGCTGCCCTCCCGATACCACCATGGTCCGATCACGGCCCCCACGACAATTCCCACCCACACCCCCCCCCCCCCCCCCCCCCCAACCCCCCCAGCAGTGGCAATTTCCCTTCCTCCCACTCCTGGCAGACCAACCCTCCCCCCCCCCCCCAGAGAGAGAAAAACCCCTCCGGCAGAGCATCCCCTCCCCTCCCACCATCCCTCCCCGACTGCTGGACTCCCTCCAGCCCACGCCAATCCCCATGCAGAGTGGCAGCGGGACCTCCCATCCCCACCGATCGCCCCCTAGGCCCCACCCTCATTGGGCTCCGCCTCCTTGGCACTGCCCGATGCCAGCTGGGCAGTGCCAAGGTGCCCCCGGTTCTGGGCAATTTGCTCCTTGGGCAGTGCCAGGGGGCACAGGCCAATGGGGCACCAGCCACCCACCGCCCAACCCCCTTGGGGGCCCTGATTGCCCTCCCTTCACTCTGGTGGGGTCTCCCGCTAGCTCACCGAACATGGGGAGCTACTCTAAACTCCGCTGGAGATGCTATCTGGCCCGGCAAGTTCTGTGCTGGGCCCGAAAATGACATTTAAAATAGATTAAAAATATATCCAAAACAGATTAAAATCACTTACCTCCCTTCTCGCCGGTTTCCAGCGCAGTCCCGACTGCGCCTGTTCTCTGGCTCTGGGAGACGCGCATGTTTCGGGAATGCATGCGCGAATCTGGCGAAATGACCGACACGCGCATTTCCCAATCCAACCCACCAGAAAATTTGCGGGTCGCGATGGGGAAATCGCCCCCTTCCTTGCAGTGTTAATTAATATAAACTCTACTTGTGACCAATAAAAAAAAATAAACAGTGAAGCAATAGTAGTTTCATCAGGTCTCAGCCCGAAGATGTGTTACGTTTTGAAACTATGTTCCGTCTTGTGTTAATCCATAGAAAGGGAATAATTATCATACTTGACTGAGTTTATCAGTTTTAGGCTTAGATTAACACTGCAATAAAGTTACTGTGAAAATCCCCTAGTCGCCACACTCCAGTGACTATTCAGATAACACTGAGGGAGAATTTAGGATGGGCAATGCACCGAGCCAGCATGTCTTTCGGACTGTGGGAGGAAACCGGAGCACCCGGAGGAAACCGACGCAGACTCGGGGCGAATGTGCCAACTCCGCACAGACAGTGACCCACGCTAGGAATTGAACCCGGGTCCCTGGCGCTGTGAAGCAGCAGTGCTAACCACTGTGCCATCATGCTGCCCTACACCCATGAACCATTATGAATTAGTCTGGGTGTATAATGAGTGACCAAATTCATATTGATGATTTTACCCGGTCTGAAACTGACCTCAAAAGTGTGCTGGCTGATTTTGTTGGCTTTACCTTTAGCACACTTTAGATTTGCTGCATCTGTGTTTCAGAGCAGATAATACCCTTCACCAGCCGACTGCAATTGAATTAAATCATTTGAACTGAAATGCTACTGTATCATGTGATTTGAACTCCAGTGATGCCAGGTTTTATTTCACTACTTGTTCCTGGGGAGTTACATGCCCTGTATATATTGCACATAGGATAATGGATGGCTCACAGTGAGATACAAGACAGTAATTGAATGAAGGGTTTCTGATGATCTCATAAGCTGTGAAAGTGAAGCTCAAACAGTTCTCAACATCAGCAGAATGCTGCGATTCAATTAGCGTGTTTTCATCGCTGCCAAATATTTTATTCTTTGCCACATGTAGCAAGCAGTGTTTGTGCTCTCTTATCGATGTTCATTTTGTTTGTTTCTGTGTTTTGTTTCTCCCTCCCTCCTCAAGATTTACTCTCCATCTAAGTGGGAATGGAGTTTGAGAATGTTGTTTGCCAAAGGCACTCAAAGCACAGCTTGAAGGTGGTGGAGGAGGAATGGAGCGGTGTGACTAATGACAGGAGAACAGGGAGTGGTCGAGGGCACTCACAATGTACCTGCCCCCTTATCTCTGATCTTCGAGTGACCTACTGCCCCATGAGTCCTGTATCCTGAAGTTAGAGCTTATCTCCTCTAGGATGTGTGTGTGTGTGTGTGTGTGTGAGATCAGAAGGAGCGAGAGGAGAGCCAGTTGTATTCCTTGAAAATAAGGCAGGTTTTGTCAGAGTACCTTCGATCATTGTTCAGAATTGGATGAATATACTGACGTCATCACCAGGTAGACTGTAAAAGTGACTCAAGTTCCAAATGTTACACTGCACAATAAAAAACAAAACAAGTAATACTTTGTGTTAATATTGTTCAACACCAGTTTCCATCTCAATTGCAAATCTATTGTTAAAGTGCTTTGCTTGCTTTAGTTTTCATATCTCCAAACGCTCCTTTAGCTCTTTTCTCTGATCAGATTTTCACACAATCATCGGATGGTTACAGCAAAGGAGGAGACCTTTTGGCCTGTCATGCCCATGCTATCTCTCTGCAAGAGCATCTCAGTTAGTACCACCCCTGTGCCTTTTCCTCATCGCACGACGAGCTTTTTTCTCTTCAGATAATTATCCAATACACTTCAGAAAGACTCATTTAAATCTTTAAAACATTTTCCTCATGTCGCCTTTGTTTCTTTTCCCATTCACCTTCAATCATTGTCCTCTGGTTTCTTTCAGTCAATTGAAACCACGGAGATTGGGCTTTGTCTGTTCCACCTTCCGTCCTCATGGGAATGTATGCCAACTTTACCCAAACCATCTCCTCTTTAAAACAAACCCATTGTTTCATCACCGTTTTGCCTCCCAGATCTGTTCTCACCTGATTGAAACTGACCTCCTTCAAATAAATGATTTGATTTGACACTTCCCTCTGATTTGCTGATGTGCCTTTCATCTAACATTGGCTACCTAGCATCTCAAAGGAAGCCCTTCTTTTGAATTGTAATGCCAGTGCATTGATGAAAAGGTTCCAGGTGAGATGCATTGGCTAAATGACTTGTTTGCAGCAATAAGTTTCTGCCACATTATCTTATCCGATCTTATTTAACAGCTCAGTAATTTGACTCGAGTTCACCACCTGGAGACTTATTTATCACAAGCACAGCAAATAGTGAGAAGAGATTTTCCTGCAGCATTGGATTAAATATTTGGGGCGCAGTCCCCCCCCCCGCCCCCGCCCCCGGTGGCATGGGTTCTGGCAGCAGAGGCGGCTTGCCATTGGCCACTGGCGGGATCCTCTGTTCCCTCCGATGTCCACGGCGTTTGAGGTGACTCACACCCTTTGCTGCCGGGGAACCCACTGCAATGGGTCGCTATCGGCGGGACTGGAAGATCCCGCCAGCGGGAAGGGCCGGCAGATTCAACATTTGGTCTCACCTAAAGATCAAATATGACACCATGCTGACAAAAGAAAGAAGCAAAGTCACATGCCGATAGGTATCAGATGCAAGGAACATTGGAGTCCAAGTAAAAGTTTAAGGAGTAAATGGTTAGAAGTCTTTTGCTTGTCTTTGAGGTGTAGAATGTTAAAGATGTGGCCGAGTTAAGGCATCTAGTTCCTGGGTGCAGATAGATGGAGAAGATGTTAAAATTCATTCAAGAATTTTGTTCATTGGTAAATCTTGAGTGCACTGATTTCTTGAATCTGGTGCTGTGCTTATTCCCAGGGAGGGAGAGGGAGAGATCTCCAGCTTATTTCGCTGCTGAAGTCTTTTTCCAAAATCTCTTTGATGGTCCCTTTATGTCTTAGGAAACCCAGTTTGTAAAGTCACGCTCAAAATTACCATGGGCATAATTTTCTGCTGGAGTGGAAATTCCCACCTAAAACCAATGGACAGTTGGCTGTTCTCCAAACCTTCTGGTCCGCCTATGCAGATTCCCACCATGGGCACGGCAAAAACCTTTTGGCTGAAACAGTAACCACAGTTTGATGTTTCATCTCAGAAACTTTTGGCATGTTTCAAGACAGTAGAAGCCACAGGAAGTGGGATTCTTTCATCTTTTGCAGGGACTTGAGTGTCTGTGGATTGCATATTTTGACAGGCTAGCAGTTCCCCATTGTCTTGATGGATACTTGGTCTCCACTGGAGAGGTAAGCTGATAAAGCTGCAAATGACGACCGGAATTTTACCACCTCACCTGCCTGAGGCTCGTCAGATCCCACCCGATGCCAATGGAGAATGACGTTCTGCGAACCTCGCCCGTCCCAATTCCGGGGTGGGCGTGCTGGTAAAATTCCTGCCAACATGTCCATTTCTTTCAGTAGTCCTTTCTGAAATGGACCTTGACACCCCCCAAGTGTGAAATGTCATGGGCAACATGTCTGCAGTGCAATCCACATAGTAGCTTTCCAGATAAGATTAAATTGCAATTCTGGACATCAGGTGACTCGTGGCAGCCGTCTTTAGTCAGTGTCCTTTCTTTAAGAAAGCTGGCCCTTTTTAAACAGTTCAGTATGTTTTTTGTGCACAGGTGAAGTTTTGGATAGATGTTGTTGCAATTTCCCCTCATCGTGATATTCTTGATGTCAATCTAAAAATGACTTGGAAATGAACCTGTGGTGGGATTTTCCAGCCCTGACCATCAACGGGATCTTCTGGTCCCATCAAAGTTGACTGCTACGGTGGGTCCCCCAGTGGTAGGCGTGGTTGAGCCATATAAAAAGCTTTGGCAGGACAGGAAGATCCCATCAGCAGGCAATGGCACACCACCTCCGCCACGATGGGAAAATCCTGGCCTGTGTCTCAGTGTACTACTTCTGTGTTTAATTATTGCGGGTTAACCCTCCCTGTACCAATTTATTTATGGTCACCTGAGGCATATTTTTGAATGTGAATCCCTCCTTTCTGTTTCTTCAGAAGGAACTCTTCAAATGCAGACAATAAAAATAAAACTTACTCCAACTTACAAATCAAAGAAGAGATTTAATAAAGATACTTCATTACTTCAAACTTGGGGCCTCACCCTGGGCCACTCCAAGCTCCCCACAATTCTACACAGGTTCTTATTTATAGTGAGTCAGCTGGTCAGCTGACAAGTACATCATTCTTTAATTAGTTCCATGGTTTACTGGGTCAGCTGACCCTTACATCTTGTTACCATCGGTCATGTTACATCCAATACAAAGTTGTCACTGGTTACATTCTAACGCTTTCTTCCCTCAGAACCCAGATTTCTGAGATTAGATTTTAGTTTTGTGGCTCTTCAGCACCTGCCTGCAATACTTGAATGCCTTCTTGCTAAACAAACTACAACTTTCTATGACCAGAACTGGACACCAATAAAGGTAGCATCATAGTAAACGCAGTGTTTTCTTTCGATCACAACACGCATGCGCGTGCTGTTGATTAAGAGATCAAACCTGATAATACTCACAAACCAACATCATGGTCAGAATTCTCTGGCTGTTCACGCCAGCAGGATTCTCCAGTCCCACCGGCAACGCACCCCAGCCCGTGGATTTCCTGCCAGCATGGGATGACGTCAATGGGAATTCCCATTGACAGCCAGTAGGACCAGAGAATCCCGCTGCTGGCAAACAACATGCCACATCCCGTCGGCGGGAAACATGCGGCTGGGAGGTCGAAGAATCTCGCCCCACATATCTCATAGGAGTGGAGCTACCTCTCAGTAACTGATAGCACATTATTACAGTGCAATCTATATTATAATGCGGTTAAAGTGGAAACCCAGAAGGAGCCCCTGCGTAGAATCATGAAATAGAATAGAAGCATAGAATCCCTACAGTGCAGAAGGAGGGCATTCGGCCCATCGAGTCTGCAGCGACCACAATCCCACCCAGGCCCTATTCCCGTAACCCCACATATTTATTCTGCTAATCCCCCTGAGACTAGGGTCAATTTAGCATGGCCAATCAACCTAAGCTACCCATGTTTGGACTGTGGGAGGAAACCGGAGCACTCAGAGGAAACCCACGCAGACATGGGGAGAATGTACAGACTCCGCACAGACAGTGACCCAAGTTCAGAATTGAACCCGTGTCTCTGGCACTGTGAGGCAGCAGTGCTAACCACTGTGCCACCATGCCACCACTCTTCGTTGCCTTTCAGATCCTGTTTCTGCATAAACGTTGCTATTTCTTGTCTTTTCGCCACCCCGTGTGCTCCTTATTTCTACTGAGAAAGAAATTGGTCTCAGTTCCTTCCAGGATGCTTCAGCGCAGTCAGTTTTGTCTGTGCTAGACCTTTTCCATAAGCTGACAACTGTAAAAAAAATATGCTTCACAAGTTGGGCTTAACTTGTAACTTTTTGAGCTCCTGAGCTTTCTCTCGTCTAGATTTTGTAGCAAGTGTCTCTCTTCCACTTTTATCAATTCCCCTGATTATTTTAAAGCCACGCATGACATCTTACAGCTCCCCCCACGAGAATATATTTATCTCCTTGAGTCTTGTCACAGCTCACTGATTTGACTGCAAGTAAAATAGGAGAAGCTATGCAGGGCAGGCATCTTAAAACAATGCTTGACATGCAGAGCAACTTGTGGTACACGTGAATAATGGAACTGAGTGAGGGAGAAGGACAGCTTTATCTGAACAGAGAAGAGAGATCCCTGCTTGACCCAGCTCAGTGGTATCGCTGTCAAGTCACAAGCTAATTATTCACAAAATAGAGGCAATGGATCATTCATGAAGATAGAAAAAATATGCTTAGAATGCAACAAGGTTATTAGTTCACATTAGTGTAGTTTTTAATAATGTCAAAGTAAAATATAGTTCCTTGAGTCACAAAATTAAGAACAATGAATTGGGCTTTAATCTATTTTGGTCAGAGATTTATCAGCCATCAGATGGGTTTGGTATATCTACCTTCATTATTTCCACGCAGCCCCCCACCCCCCACCACCTCACTTCCCCATCTCCCCGGATTCTGCACAGCACATGCACAGCAGAATGCTTCCAATAAACATGCCATCTGTCCAAGCCTCAGGGCACCTAGATTTGATAGGTCAGGTCATCAACTTGGGAGGTCACACGGTTGGCACCTGGCAGGGCATTGTGCTGGGAAATGGGCACAGCAACGGAAGCACAGCTGAGGAAAGAACAGTGCTCAGAAGGCATCCAGGCTTGAACGACTGTTCAAAGGCTGTAACTGAAAGCTGATAAATTTAGATCTCCTTTTCCCTTGCTGCCTGACCTCCCTGCAGACCTATTGATCTGAGGGAGGGCGGGGGGGGGGGGGGAGACACGGTAGGCAGAAGCTTCACTGCAAGCTTCTTTAGCTGCCCTGGAAATGGATGACATTGGGATGAAACTTTCAAACGGTGTGGCTGGAAGGATCAGAAATGCACCTTTGTACCTCATTTCCATGGGAATATTTGGCCTGAAACTATTGTAGGTAATAGAACATAGAACATTACAGCGCAGGAACAGGCCCCTCAGCCCACGATGTTGTGCCAAACATGACGCCAAATTAAACTCATCCCTTCTGCCTGCCCTTGATCCATATCCCTCTATTCTTTGCATATTTGTGTGTCTATCTAAAAGCCCCTTAAAAGGCCTATTGCATCTACCTCCACCACCACCACAGGCAGTGTGTTCTGGACACCTGCCACTCCCCGTGTAAAAAAAAAACTTGCCCCTCATGTCCCCTTTGAAATTTACCCCTCCCACTTTAAGTGCATGCCTCCTAGTGTTAGACATAAGGGAACAGAGGCCTAGCATCACGAACCTGCACTCCATTCCTCTGCCTTATACTTATGGGGAATGGGTGGTTCTCCAAACACTGATCCCAGAAAATCAGCCCCATGGACTCTAGTAAGTAGAGAAACCCAGTCCAACGCCGGCATCTCCACATCATTCTAGTCAGTAGTCAGAGGCATACGGTGCAGAGAAGTGTCAGCTGGATCAAAACATCCGGTCCCAAAGAATGTGATTTGAATAGGCATGGTCATAACTTCAGCAGCATGTTATATTGCATTTGTGCATTGTGCAACTGAAGTGCAAAAGATTTCTTTTATGAGGTTGTGGACCATAGAGAGGTGATATATCACAGCACAGAGCGACAAGTTCTTGCAGAAATTCTTTAAATATTGACGCTGTTTTATTTGCAATTCCATAAAAATGAACAAGCATCATGTATTCTTCTTAAGCAACCAGCACCACTAATTTAACCCAGAACATAGAACATAGAACAGTACAGCACAGAACAGGCCCTTCGGCCCTCGATGTTGTGTCGAGCTTTGTCCAAAACCAAGATCAAGCTATCCCACTCCCTATCATCCTGGTGTGCTCCATGTGCCTATCCAATAACCGCTTGAAAGTTCCTAAAGTGTCCGACTCCACTATCACTGCAGGCAGTCCATTCCACACCCCAACCACTCTGAGTAAAGAACCTACCTCGGACATCCCTCCTATAACTCCCGCCATGAACCTTATAGTTAAGCCCCCTAGTAACAGCTACATCCACCCGAGGAAATAGTCTCTGAATGTCCACTCTATCTCTATCCCCCTCAACATCTTATAAACCTCTATTAAGTCGTCTCTCATCCTCCTCCACTCTAAAGAGAAAAGCCCTAGCTCCCTCAACCTTTCCTCATAAGACCTACCCTCCAAACCAGGCAGCATCCTGGTAAATCTCCTCTGCACTCTCTCCAATGCTTCCACATCCTTCTTATAGTGAGGTGACCAGAACTGCACACAATATTCCAAATGTGGTCTCACCAAGGTCCTGTACAGTTGCAGCATAACCCCACAGCTCTTAAACTCAAACCCCCTGTTAATAAACGCTAACGGGGTCACTTTTAACATTTAAGAAAAACTTGGACGGGTTCATGGATGAGAGGGGTGTGGAGGGATATGGTCCAAGTGCAGGTCAGTGGGACTAGGCATAAAATGGTTCGGCACAGACAAGAAGGGCCAAAAGGCCTGTTTCTGAGCTGTAATTTTCTATGGTTCTATGGTTCTATGGTTCTAACACATCTTCTTCACGGCACTATCCACTTGAGTGGCAACCTTCAGAGATCTGTGGATATGAACCCCAAGATCCCTCTGTTCCTCCACATTCCTCAGAACCCTGCCGTTGACCCTGTAATCCGCATTCAAATTTGTCCTACCAAAATGAATCACCTCGCACTTATCAGGGTTAAACTCCATCTGCCATTTTTCGGCCGAGCTCTGCATCCTATCAATGTCTCTTTGCAGCCTACAACAGCCCTCCACCTCATCCACTACTCCACCAATCTTGTTGTCATCAGCAAATTTACTGACCCACCCTTCAGCCCCCTCCTCCAAGTCATTGATAAAAATCACAAATAGCAGAGAACCCAGCACTGATGCCTGTGGTACACTGCTGGTAACAGGTCTCCAGTCTGAAAACTTTCCATCCACCACCACCCTCTGTCTTTATGAGATAGTCAGTTACTTATCCAATCGGCCAAATTTCCCTCTATCCCACACCTCCTTACTTTCTTCATGAGCCGACCATGGGGAACCTTGTCAAACGCCTTACTAAAATCCATGTATATGACATCAATTGCTCTACCTTCATCCACACACTTAGTTACCTCCTCAAAGAATTCAATCAAATTTGTTCGGCAGGACTTACCCTTCATGAATCTGTGTTGACTATCCCGGATTAAGCTGCATCTTTCCAAATGGTCATAAATCCTATCCCTCAGGACCTTTTCCATTAACTTACTGACCACCGAAGTAAGACTAACCGGCCTATAATTACCAGGGTCATTCCTATTTCCTTTCTTGAACAGAGGAACAACATTCGCCACTCTCCAGTCCTCTGGCACTATCCCCGTGGACAGTGAGGACCCAAAGATCAAAGCCAAAGGCTCTGCAAACACATCCCTTGCCTCCCAAAGAATCCTAGGATATATCCCATCTGGCCCAGGGGACTTATTGACCCTCAGGTTTTTCAAAATTGCTAATACATCTTCCCTCAGAACATCCACCTCCTCCAGCCTATCAGCCTGTATCACACTCTCATCCTCAAAAACATGGCCCCTCTCCTTGGTGAACACTGAAGAAAGTATTCATTCATCGCCTCTCCTATCTCTTCTGACTCCATGCACAAGTTCCCATTACAATCCTTGACCGGCCCCAACCTCACCCTGGTCATTCTTTTATTCCTCACATAAGAGTAAAAAGCCTTGGGGTTTTCCTTGATCTGACCCACCAAGGACTTCTCATGCCCCCTCCTAGCTCTCCTAAGGCCTTTTATTTTAGCTCATTCCTTGCTACCTTGTAACCCTCAATGGACCCAACTGTACCTTGTTTTCTCATCCTTACATCTGCTTCCTTTTTCCTCTTGACAAGACATTCAACCTCTTTTGTGAACCATGGTTCCCTCACTCGGCCATTTCCTCCTTGCTTGACAGGGATATACCTATCAAGGATTGAGCGGCACGGTAGCACAGTGGTTAGCACTGCTGCTTCACAGCTCCAGGGACCTGGGTTCGATTCCTGGCTTGGGTCACTGTCTGTGTGGAGTTTGCACGTTCTCCTCGTGTCTGCGTGGGTTTCCTCCGGGTGCTCCGGTTTCCTCCCACAGTCCAAAGATGTGCGGGCTAGGTTGATTGGCCATGCTAAAAATTGCACTTAGTGTCCTGAGATGCGTAGGTTAGAGGGATTAGTGGGTAAAATATATAGGGATATGAGTGGGATTGTGGTCGGTGCAGACTCGATGGGCCGAATGGTCTCTTTCTGTGCTGTAGGGTTTCTATGATTTCTATGATTTCTAAGGACACGCAGTATTTGTTCCTTGAACAAGCTCCACTTTTCATTTGTGCCTTTCCCTGACAGTTTCTGTTCCCATCTTATGTTCCCTAATTCTTGCCTAATCGTGTCATAATTACCCCTCCCCCAATTATAAACCTTGCCCTGCCGTATGGCCCTATCCCTCTCCATTGCAATAATGAAAGACACCGAATTGTGGTCACTATCTCCAAAGTGCTCACCCACAAACGAATCTAACACTTGGCCCGGTTCATTACCCAGTACCAAGTCCAATGTGGCCCCACCTCTTGTCGGCCTATCCACATATTGTATCAGGAAACCCTCCTGCACACACTGTACAAAAACTGCCCCATCCGAACTATTCGACCTATAAAGGTTCCAATCAATATTTGGAAAGTTAAAGTCACCCATGACAACTACCCTGTGACCTCCACACCTATCCATAATCTGCTTTGCAATTTCTTCCTCCACATCTCTATTACTATTTGAGGGCCTATAGAAAACTCCTAACAACGTGACCGCTCCTTTCCTATTTCTAACTTCAGCCCATATTACCTCAGTTGGCAGATCCCCCTCAAACTGCCTTTCTGCAGCCATTGAACTATCTTTGATTAACAATGCTACTCCTCCACCTCTTTTACCACCTTCCCTACTCTTACTGAAACATCTGTACCCCAGAACTTCCAACAACCATTCCTGTCCCTGTTCTAACCATGTCTCCGTAATGGCCACAACATCGTAGTCCCAAGTACCAATCCACGCTCCAAGTTCACCTACCTTATTCCGGATGCTCCTTGCATTGAAGTAGACACACTTCAACCCACCTTCCTGTCTGCCGGTACACTCCTGCGACCTTGATACCCTCCTCAGTACCTCATTACACTCAACACTGGCTTCTGGACTACAGCTCGTTTTCCCATCCCCTTGATAAATTAGTTTAAACCCCCCCCAAAGAGCCATAGCAAATTTCTCTCCCAGGATATTGGTGCCCCTCTGGTTCAGGTGCACCCCGTCCTGTTTGTACAGGTCCCACCTTCCCCAGAATGTGCTCCAATTATCCATGTAACTGAAACCCTCCCTCCTACACCATCCCTGCAGCCACGTGTTTATCTGCACTCTCTCCCTGTTCCTCAACTCGCTAGCAATTGATTGAACAATTCCATTTATCAGTGACCACACTGACCAAATTATTTAATTGTCTGACCATAGTGACTGCCGAACTGACTGCTACGCTGACGAACTGAATCCTTTGTTTCGGATAAAATGATTCCACGGTTCAGACACCACACTGACCGGACAATTCTTTTCTTGCCAAGACCCCCAGAGACTGGCAAATTATTCCATTGTACGGGAACCACACCCACTTCCACTGTTAGGAACAAAGCCAATTTAGTTGAGCAACAGCACTGAATGAACAATCCCCAAATCCAGGGATTGCACTAATTTAGGGATTCCCTAACTTTTCCAGCCATGGAACCCTTTTGACCTCCCTTGTGCACTGACCGAACCCCTGAGCAACCTTCTTATTTTGTTGAATAAATAAACCAATAAAAAATTATTGTTTTCATGCAATAGGTACAAACATACAAAATCCTAATTTGTGAAAGTCCTTTCTATTTCTTATATGTATAAGTTTATCATAATTAAAATGTTATTTTGTTTTAAAATGTACTTAAGTGTTGACTTTTTGCCATTTCTAATGGAAGAAGTAATGTTGCTCTTTTGGTTGAATTGGTTAATGGGAGGATTGTTGCTGGAAAGCTAGATTCTTACATCAGAAACACACACACACACACACACACATACACTCTCAACTCACTCTCAGACACGTACAGACACACACACACTCAATTCTCTCTCCCTTTCACTCTCACACACACAAACACTCATGCTCTCACATCCCTCTCTCTCTCTCTCTCACACATGCAAACCCATCTCTCTTTCACACACTCTCATCCCTCTCTCACACACACACATGCACACACACACACTCATCTTCCCCTCTCACCCACAGACACACCTCTCTCTCTCACACATGCTCATCTCCCTCTCACACGTAGACACACCTGTCTCTTACACACGAAGAGAGAGTTTCAGCCCTCTCTCTTACATGCTGGTGATCTCCATTTGCCCTGCACCGCAACAAACTCCCTGTTTTCCTCTGTACCAGCCTCTCACTCTCGCTCCATGGTCGCTTCCCTCAGTCCCACTCCAAGGCCCGCTTAACCTCTTACTCCCACTCTAAGACCACTTCCCCCAATCCCGCTCAGAGGCCCACTCGCCCTCTCACCCCTGTGAGACCGCTTCCCCACTCCCGCTCCAAGGTCCACTTCCCCCCATTCCCGCTCCGAGGAGGACCGAATCATTGAGAACAATTTCTGGGTTTCACATTCACCCAAGGCTGCTGTCAGTTTCAATGGAGCATGCACTGAGAGATTGTAGGCGCAATCTTACTGGCTGTTCATGCCCTGCTGCTGTTGCAAGCAGGGATGAAGAATTTGATGCTCAGCCAAATCTCTGTTCACTGCAGCAGGACCATAAAATCCCACTGGAGTGGATGACTGGAAAATTCCACCCCCTTTCTTTATGTTCCTTCATGGGATGTGGGCATCACCTGCAAGGCTAGCATTTGTTGCCTTCAAGGAGGCACATGAGGTTGGTCTCTTGGAGTATGAGCTCTCTGATTGAAGTCATAATTGCCTGCTCCATCAGGGAGTCTTACATGTATATGAATATGGGAGTGGCAGGTCGACTGGCACTCCGGATTCTGACTGTGCACCTGAAGCTCATGAGGAGTGATATAGAGTTTGTAAATAATATAATCTGTTGAAGGGACACTGGCCTCTAAGGAGTTATTTCATTGCCCATCTCCAATTGCCTGTGAACTGAGTGGCTTGCTCGGCCATTTCAAAGACCAGTTAAGAGTCAAGGGGCTTTAGTGAACAAGGGTTTTTTTAATTACAATCTAATGGTCACCATTACTGAGATCAGCTTTATTTTACAGATTTATTAATTGAATTAAAATTTCACCATGGTGTGATTTGAGGCTTGGGCCTTGGACTACTAGTCCAGTGACATTACCACTAAGCCACAGTCTCTCCCGTCTGTCACGGTCAGTGCATAATGTGACCTATTAGGACAGGAGATCGAATGCTTAGTCGGAGGAGCATCTTTACTGAGGCGTGAGAGGTAGAAAGGTTTAGGGATGGAATTCCAGAGCTTAGGGCCTAGGTAGCTGAAGGTATCGCTGCAAATGGCAGAGTGATGGAAATCAGGAATGCACAGAGGCCAAAACTGGAGGAGTGGAGAGATCCCAGAGATTTATAGTGCTGGATAAGGTCACAGAGAAGGTGGGGAGGGCAAGGAGAGATTTGGAAATGAGGATGAGAACAAAATGTTGATATCCATTGAAGGATTGCAGAAAATAAATTAAACGTTGTACCTTGTACAGCTATAATTGCACAAGAGTGACAAAGTATCTTGCTTAACGGTGATAAATAAAACAGTGATAATGATGCAATGCGAGGAAAGCTTGTATGTATTGAAGAGTGCACGAGATAGGGAGAGAGAGAGAACTGAAAATATTGAACAAGCTCACATTTGTTCTTATTGATCTGAAAATTTAAGTACTTTCAAAGAATGCTAAGGTCACTGAACAATTAACTCTTTAATGAAGATGAATTGAACCCAACTTCTTTTTAAAAGTCTGTCAGCTTTTGCCAAGGAAGTAATGAACAACTAGCTCGAATGAACTGCTTTTATCTTCTGCACCTTGACAGTGGCTCGCTTTTCTCACAGTTTTTCCAAGGGAATTTGCCAAGGAATTTGCATATCAATTACTAAAAGTCTGAGACACACTGCTGATCAATAATGCTGTCAAATGTGCACGTGCATGTTTAATGTGGCAGTGCAGAGTTGGACCATATGAACCGTGGCCCTGTTTGTCGATGCAGTTTTTCATATGTCACTGTTCTGATTATGCTACTGTTGAGGTCAATGCCACAAAATTGCCTTTCTTGAAAGGAACTGGCTAAACATAAGTCCGGGCGTCAAGAAAGTGCAACAGTGTGCTCACACTTTCACTTTTGGGCAGACGGTGGAGACAGTGAAAATGTATGATTTTCTTATCTCAAGGTGAGTGAGGTCATTAGTGAGAAATGTTCTTAACCTCTGCATCAGAAGTGAGCTCCCACATGTCAGGCATAGTATTTGTAAGAGACAAAATTAGCCCTCCCTACAGTTCTACAACAATGCACCTGAGCACAAGCACAGAAGATGCTGGTGACCTCTGTTATATTTGTTATACTTAATGATAACTGAGTCGCACTGTCAACTATTGTCTTTTTTTGGGAAGTTTTTGCAATGTAGTTTTGTATTCAATGGAATGGGTTCAAGGCTTTTCCTGATTAATTCATGGGATGCGGGTATGTCTGGTAGGGCCAGCATTTACTGGCATTCCCTAATTGCCCTTGAGATGGCCCTTAATGGGCAGCACAGTGGCACAGTGGTTAGCATTTCTGCCTCACAGTGTCAGGGATCCGGGTTCAATTCCGGCCTCGGGTCACTGTCTGTGTGGAGTTTGCACATCCTCCCCGTGTCTGTGTTTGTTTCCTCTGGGTGCTCTGGTTTCCTCCCTCAGTCCAAAGATGTGCAGGTTAGGTGGATTGGCCATGCTAAATTTTCCCGTGGTGTGTAGGTTATGTGGATTAGCCATGCTAGATGCACTGGGAATGGAGTAAAGGTTTGGGTCTGGGGTGGGTGCTCTTCAGAATGTTGCTGCAGACTCAATGGACCGAATGGTCTCCTTCTGCACTAAAGGGATTCTATGAAGATGGTGGTCTGCTGCCTTTTTGAAATGCTGCAGCCCATTTGGTGTGGGCACACCCATAGTGCCATTAGGGAGGGAGTTCTAGAATTTGGGCCCAGCGATAGTGGAAGAAAAATGATATATTTCCAAGTCAGGATGCTGAGTGGCTTGGAGAGAAACTTGCAGATGGTGGGGTTCCCATGTACCTGCTGCTCTTGTCCTTTTAGATGATAGAAATCATGGGTTTGGAAAGTGATGTCAAAACCGCCTTGGTGAGTTGCTGCAGTGCATCTTGTAGATAGTACGCACTGTTGCCCCTGTGTGACGGTGGTAGCGGAAGTGAATGTTCGAGATCGTGGATTGCACAGTGTAATAACTCCAAGGAGGCAAAAGTCCCGTCACCAAGTTACTTTATTTACACCATACATCTGTCCACAGCCAGCTCTCCAGTTGCTTCCTGCTGAATGCAGGCTGGGGGTCTGACACACCTGCTTTAAATAGGGAGCATGAGGCTCCCTGATTTTACCATCAATTAAGACTCATCAGGTATTTCTTTCGATACCAATCAAGTAAACGAACTCAAATTAACTTAGGGACAAAGTAAAAGGGGCAGCTCCCCAAAAGGAAGGGGGGAACAGCCCGAACCAAAAACAAAGTCGAAAGGAAACTTAAAACATCAAACTAAAATGTGATAATCGGAGTCAATAACACACCCCAGCTCCTGCGGTGCCCAGTGGGCATGGAAGGCGTCAACTGTGCCCGTGGACACCGCATGCTCCCTCTCCAGGGACACCTGGCTGCGAATATAGCCGTGGTAGAGGGGCAAACAGTCAGGATGGACGACCCCTTTGATCGCCCGTTACCTGGACCTGTTGATGGCGCGTCTCGCCAGGCCAAGACTCATCAGATAGTTCATACTCGAGCAAGCCAACCTCATTAGACTGGCTGAAGTCATCACACACAGGGAGCTTAGAAGTTACCGTTGTCAATATTTAAAAACTCTTCACTATTTTAATGCAGGTATTAATTAAACTACTAAACCAATCCACTAAACATAGGAGGCAGAGGATTATTGTTCAAACCTGTTAAGCTCTTTTATTGTAACATCAATTTTAATTCCTAAGGTAAGGTCATCAGAAAGAAGTGATTTTCTGTCAAGGTTTTCCTTCTTTGCAAGCTTTTTTGCATGATGAAGGTATCGTAAGTCATTAATATTTGATTTCATTTGAGATGAAGAGTCCCTGAGGTAAAAAGGACAATGCCGGAATCAACTGTGCCACCTGTGCAGTTGCATTTTGACAGTGAGTTAAAGTTAAGGCCCCAGTGCACTGCAGATATTGTATTTAAAATACTTTGCTTTGGGTAATTACATCAATCTGGTCACTTGTGGACAACAGCTATGAAGTGGCACGGTGGCACAGCAGTTAGCACTGCTGCCTCACAGCGCCAGGGGCCCAGGCTCAATTCCGGCCTTGGGTCACTATCTGTGTGGAGTTTGCACATTCTCCCCATGTCTGCATGGGTTTTCTCCGGATGCTCCGGTTTCCTCCCACACTCTGAAGATGTGCTGCTTAGGTTGATTGGCCATGCTAAATTGACCCTCAGAAGGATCAGCAGGGTAAATACATGGGGTTACGGGGATAGGGCCGAGGTGGGACTGTTGTCGGTGCAGTCTTGATGGGCCGAATGGCTTCCTTCTGCACTATAGGGATTCAATGATTCCACTGGAGCTTTGACTGTTGGTTTAAGTAGGTTTTGCAGCGTAAGACATTTGCACTTGGCTGAATTAAATTCAGGGAGAAGGACTAGATTTAATGGAAGAGGTGATCCAATTTCTGGCAATACTTTCGAGCACATGTACAAGTGGCTATAACTGTCTCTGGGGACCCGGGTTCAAATCCCACCATGGCAGGTGGTGAAATTTGAATTCAATAAAAATCTGGAGTTAAAAGTCTAATAATGACCATAAAACCAATTACCATAAAAACCTGTCTGGTTCACTATTGCCCTTGAGGGAAGGAAACCTGTTGTCCTTACCTGGTCTGGCCCACATGGAACTCCAGGTCTGCAGCAATATGATTGACTTTTAAATGCCCTCAGGAATGGGCAACAAATGCTGGCTCTGCCAGTGATGCCCGTAACCCATGAATGAATAACAAAAATCTGTGCAATCGTCTCAGAAATTGATTTCTTTCTCCTCCCCAACAAGAATGAACAGGATGTGAGAGATTTAATTCTGGGTGGACAGTGTATGTGTAGAGGGCAGGGTGGGGTGGGAGATGGCAGATGCACGCACGCACACACACACACACACAAACACACACACAGAAAATAAAGAAACAGCTGAAGGTTTTGTCAGTAAAAATCCTAGATATTGAGTTTGAAAGGGATAAGTTGATATTTGTAATGTGATTGTGGAGATTTGCAAACCAATAGTTACAGCAGTGACCCAACACTTAGCATAATCCTGGGAACTGGAGGTTTGAGAGCTTATTTTTCCCTCTATGATGCAGCTGGACCTAAAGTCTGCTGTCCCTATGAAGGAAGGATTAAATCAGTTTGTCCCTGATCCAAGCCATTTGCACAATCATAATGATCCCCTGACAAAGGCTTTCCTCTGCAGATCAGCCATGCACTTCTGCTGTAGGTTAATGCAGAGAAAAATAGAGCTGCAGGCTCAAGGTGTGCTCCTGGCCACTGGCAGTGGGAGAATAACAGCCAAAAGCAAGGATATACCTGGAAAGAGGGGAGACTTAATATTAGCCATTCCCCCTCTTGTTTCTTCATGGAGATCCCAGGGCCCCAGCAGATCTCTGATTGACAAGGATCACATTGCCAGGTTCCTTGAGACAGCCTTCCATTGGGTAGAGTCAGCGGCAATGAGGAAAGAACTTGGGAAATTCCCTTCACCAGATTCACATTACGCTGCTGTTCTGTATCTATTCCTGACACTAACCCATTCACATCCATTTAGTGGAACTAAGAACATAAGAAATAGATGAAGGACGAGTGTAAGCTCGCTAGTAATATAAAAGAAGAGAGGAAGAGTTTTTTTTCAAGATGTAAAGATAAAAGAGTGGCAAACATAGACATTGGACCACTGGAAAATGAGACTGGAGAAGTAATAATAGGAAACAAAGAAAGGCAGAGGAACTGAATAGTTACTTTGCATCAGTCTTCACAGTGGAAGATACCTGTGGGATGCCAGAGCTCCAGGAGATTCAGGGGGCACAGGTGAGTGCAGTGGCCATCACTAAGGAGAAGGTTCTGGGGAAACTGAAAGGTCTGAAGCTGGATAAATCACCTGGACCAGATGGACTACACCCCAGGGTTCTAAAAGAGATAGCTGAGGGAATTGTGGAGGCATTGGTGGTGATCTTTCAGGAATCACTGGAGGCAGGGAGGGCTTGATGTGGAGATGCCGGCGTTGGACTGGGGTAAACACAGTAAGAAGTTTAACAACACCAGGTTAAAGTCCAACAGGTTTATTTGGTAGCAAAAGCCACACAAGCTTTCGGAGCTCTTAGCCCCTTCTTCAGGTGACCCTTCTTCAGACTCACCTGAAGAAGGGGCTAAGAGCTCCGAAAGCTTGTGTGGCTTTTGCTACCAAATAAACCTGTTGGACTTTAACCTGGTGTTGTTAAACTTCTTACTGGGCAGGGAGGGCACCAGAGGACTGGAAAGTAGCTAATGTAACACCGCTGTTTTAGAAGGGAGGGAGGCAGCAGGAGGGAAATTATAGGCCGGTTAACCTGACTTTGGTCATTGGCAAGATTTTAGAGTCCATTATTAAAGGTGAGATTGAGGAGCACTTGGAAATGCATGATAAAATAAGACTGAGTCAACATGGTTTCATCAATGGGAGGTCATGTCTGACAAATCTGTTAGAGTTCTTTGAGGAGGTAACAAGGAAGTTAGATAAAGGAGAACCAGTGGACGTGATTTATTTAGACTTTCAGAAGGCCTTTGACAAGGTGCCGCATAGGAGACTGGTAAATAAGTTAAGAGCCCATGGTGTTAGGGGTAAGATCCTGGAATGGATGGAGGATTGGCTGACTGGCAGAAGGCAGAGAACGGGGATAAAGGGGTCTTTTTCAGGCAGACAGCAGACGAGTGGTGTGCCTCAGGGGTCAGTGCTGGAACCACAACTTTTCACAATATACATTAACGAATTGGAAGAAGGAACTGAAGACACTGTTGCTAAGTTTGCAGATGATACAAAAATATGTGGAGGGACAGGCAGTATTGAGGAAGCAGGGAGGCTGCAGAAGGACTTGGACAGGCGAAGAGAATGGGCAAAGTGGCAGATGGAATACAATGTGGAAAAGTGTGAGGTTATGCACTTTGGAAAGAGGAACGGAGCATAGACTATTTTCTAAATGGGAAAATGCTGAGGAAATCAGAGGCACGAAGGGACTTGGGAGTCCTTGTTCAAGATTCTCTTAAGGTTACCGTGCAGGTTAAGTCAGCAGTTAGGAAGGCAAATGCAATGTTAGCATTCATATCGAGAGAGCTAGAATACAAGAGCAGGGATATACTTCTGAGGCTGTATAAGGCTCTGGTCTGACTCCATTTGGAGTATTGTGAGCAGTTTTGGGCCCTGTATCCAAGGAAGGATGAGCTGGCCTTGAAAAGGGTCCAGAGGAGGTTTACAAGAATGATCCCTGGAATGAAGAGCCTGTCGTATGAGAAATGGTTGAGGACTCTGGGTTTGTACTCATTGCAGTTTAAAAGGATGAGGGGGGATCTTGTTGAAACTTACAGGATACTGAGTCCTGGATAGAGTGGACGTGGAGAAAATGCTTCCACTGGTCAGAAAAACTAGAACCAGAGGGCACAACCTCAGGCTAAAGGGACGATCCTTTAAAACAGAGATGAGGAGGAATTTCTTCAGCCAGAGAGTGGTGAATCTGTGGAACTCTTCGAGTTGGGCAGTGCCAAGGTGCCCCCGGCTGGCACTGTCACTGCTCATGGGGCACCACCCCCCCTGCCTCCGACCCCCCTGGGGGGCCCCGATTGCCCTCCTTCACTCCAGCGGGGTCTCCTACTAGCTCCCCGCTGGAGTGAATTTGTACTGACAGGGTGGGAGATGATATCGAGCCCAGAGTATTCAATCCCGAGTCCAATAATTATATTTAAATCACATTAAAATAAGATTTAACTTACTTACCTGCTGGCCCCACTGGTTTCCTGCGTGATCCCGACCGCACTGGATATCCGGCGCTGGGAGATGTGTGTATCAGGAACGCATGCACGCATCCCACGAATCGGCACACACACGATTCTCCTGGCCCAACCCGCCAAAAAATTAGCGGGTCAGAATACGAGGTTTGTCCCCAATACTTTTCACTGTATACTAATAATAAATCAGATCAAAATCAAATCAAAAAAGAAGCATTTGCAATAAGGTGGATGAATTAACCGCGCAGACAGTAATGAACAGATATGATGTAACTGAGATCATGGAGACCTAGCTCCACGGTGACCAAAGATGGGAACTCAACCTCTAAGGGTATTCAATATTCAGGAAAGATATATGGAAAAGAAAGTGGGGTGGGGTTGCATTGCTGATTAAAGAGGAGATTAATGCAATAGTAAGGAAGGACACTAGCCTGGACAATGTGGAATCTGTATGTATGGAGCTGCGAAACACCAAAGGACAAAAATTACGAGTGGGAGTGTGTACAGAGCACCAAATAGCAGCAGTGAGATTGGGGATGACATCAAGTGGTAAATTAGAGATGCATGCAGTGAGGGTACAGCAGTTATCATGGGTGACTTCAATCTGCATATTGATTGGGCTCACCGAATTGGTAGCAATGCGATGGAGGAGGATTTCTTGGAATGGATAAGGGATGGTTTGACCAGTATGTCAAGGAAACAACTAGAGAGCAAGCCATCCTAGACTGGGTATTGTGTCATGAGAGAGGATTATTTAGCGACCTTGTGGTGCAAGATCCTTTGGGGAAGAATAACCATAATATGGTAGAATTCTTCATTAATGTGGAGAATAACACAGTTAAGTCTGAGACCTGTACTTGAGGAAAGCTAACTTTGATGGTATGAGACGTGCTTTGGCTAGGATAAGCTGGCAAATGATACTTAAGGGGTTAACAGTGGATAGGTAATGGCAGACATTTAAAGAAAACATGGATGAACTTCAACAACTGTACATCCTTGCCTGGCGTAAGAGTAAAACGGGGAAGGTGGTTCAGCCATGGCTAACAAGGGAAATCAGGGATAGTGTTAAAGCCAAAGAGGAGGCAGATAAATTGGCCAGAAAAAGCAGCAAACCTGACGACTGAGAGGAATTTGAAATCCAGCGGAGGAGGACAAAGGGTTTAATTCGGAAGGGGAAAATAGAATACGAGAGTAGGCTTGAAGAAAACATAAAAACTAACTGTGAAAGCTTCTATAGATATGTGAAGAGAAAAAGAATGGTGAAGACAAATGTAGGTCCCGTACAGTTAGAATTAGGTGAAAACATGATGCGCAATAAAGAGAAGGCAGACCAGCTGAACAAATACTTTGGATCTGTCTTCACTAAGGAGTACACAAATAACCTCTCAGAAATACTGCGGGACAGATGGTCTAGCATGAAAGAGGAACTGAAGGAATTCTTTATTAGTCAGGAAATTGTATTGGGGAAATTGCTGGGATTAAAATCCAATCAGTCCCCAGGTCCTGATGCTCTGTACATAAGTTCACAAGATAGAGGAGCAGAATTAGACCATTCGGCCCATCGAGTCCACTCTGCCATTCAATCATGGCTGATAGGTTCCTCATCCCCATTTTCCTGCCCTGGTTTAATCTACCAAAATGCATCACTTCAAGGTGATACATTTTGGTAGATTAAACCAGGGCGGAACTTACTCAGTTAATGGTAGGGTGCTGGGGAGAGTTACAGAACAAAGAGATCAAGGGGTACATGTTCAAAGCTCCTTGAAAGTGGAGTCACAGGTGGACAGAGTGGTGAAGAAGGCATTCGGCATGCTTGGTTTCATCGGTCAGAACATTGAATACAGGAGTTGGAACGTCTTGTTGAAGTTGAACAAGACATTGGTAAGGCCACACTTGAAATACTGTGTGCAATTCTGGTCACCCTATTATAGAAAGGATATTGTTAAACTAGAAAGAGTGCAGAAAAGATTTACTAGGATGCTACTGGGACTTGATGGATTGAGTTAAAAGGAGAGGCTGGATAGACTGGGACTTTTTTCTCTGGAGCGTAGGAGACTGAGGGGTGACCTTACAGAGGTCTATAAAATAATCAGGGGCACAGATCAGCTAGATAGTCAATATCTTTTCCCAAAGGTAGGGGAGTCTAAAACTAAAGGTGAGAGGAGAGAGATACAAAAGTGTCCAGAGGAGCAATTTTTTCACACAGAGGGTGGTGAGTGTCTGGAACAAGCTGCCAGAGGTAGTAGTAGAGGCGGGTACAATTTTATCTTTTAAAAAGCATTTAGATAGTTACATGGGTACAATGGGTATAGAGGGATATGGACCAAATGCGGGCAATTGGGATTAGCTTAGGGGTTTTTAAAGAAATGGCGGCATGGACAAGTTGGGCTGAAGGGCCTGTTTCCATGCTGTAAACCTCTATGACTCTAAGACCTTTCAACCCATTACCAATTAAAAATCTGTCTAACTCCTCCTTAAATTTACTCACTGTCCCAGCATCCACCGCACTCTGGGGTAGTGAATTCCACAGATTCACAACTCTTCGGGAGAAATAGTTTCTCCTCAACTCTATTTTAAATTTGCTAACCCTTATCCTAAGAGTATGACCTCTTGTCGTAGAATGTCCCACCAGCGGAAGCATCCATTCCATGTCTACTTTATCCATACCTTTTATCATCTTGTATACCTCAATTTGATCTCCCCTCATTCTTCGAAATTCCAGAGAGTATAGGCCCAAACTGTTCAATCTCTCTTCATACGACAAACCACTCATCTCTGGAATCAATCTAGTGAACCTCCTCTGAACTGCCTCCAATGCCACTATATCTTTCCTCAAATAAGGGGACCAAAACTGTGCACGATACTCCAGGTGCGGCCTCACCAATGCCTTGTATCGTTGCAACAATACTTCCTTACCTTTATATTCTATTCCTTTAGCTATGAGTGCCAACATTCCATTCACTTTCTTTATTATCTGCTGTACCTGCATTCTTGTTTTCTGTGACTCATGAACGAGGACACCCAAGATCCCTCTGCACTGGAGTACCTCGAAGTCTCTCTCCATTTAGATAAGAAGTCACCATCCCATTTTTCTGACCAAAATGCATGACTTCACACTTTTCCACATTAAACTCCATCTGCCACATTCTTGCCCACTCTCCCAACTTATCTATATCCATTTGTAAGGTTCTCATTGCAACTTACTGTCCCACCTATTTTTGTGTCATCTGCAAATTTTGCTATTGAGCCTTTTATCCTTGTATCCAAGTCATTAATATAGATTGTAAATAGCTGGGGCCCAAGGACCAAACCCTGAGGCACCCCACTAGCTACTTCTTGCCATCCAGATAAAAACTAATTGATCCCAATTCTCTGTCTTCTGTCCATCAGCCAGTTACCTATCTGAGCTAATAAATTACCCCTAATTCCATCTGATCTAACTTTGTGAATTAACCTTTTGTGCAACACCTTATCAAATGCCTTCCAGAAATCCAGATATATTACATCTGCAGAATCCCCATTATCCACTTTGCTTGTTACACCCTCGAAGAACTCAAGGAAATTAGTCAAACATGAGTTTCCTTTCATAAAACCATACTGACTCTGATGGATAGCGTTTTGACTTTTCAAATGTCCTGACATTGCTTCCTTGATAATTGATTCTAACTTTCCCAACAACAGATGTTAAAATAACTGGTCTGTAATTTCCCACATTTTGCTTCCCTCCCTTTTTGAAAGGATGTTACATTCCAATCCATTGGAACCTTTCCTGTGTCCAGGGAATTTTGGAATATTGTAGCCAATGGGTCCACTATCTCCGCTGCCACTTCCTTTAATACCCTAGGCTGTAGACCATCAGGCCCGGGGGACTTATCTGCCCTTAATCCCAATAGTTTGCTGAGTACCTTTTCCCTATCGATGTTGATTGTTCTAAGTTCTACCCTTTCTATTACCTCGGAATTGCCCGTTCCTATAGGAATGGTACAAGTGTCCTCCACCGTGAAAACTGAGGCAAAGTATTGATTTAGCATCTCTGCAATTTCAGTGGTCCCCACTATTAACTCTCCAGCTTCATCTTCCAAGAGACAAACATTCACCCTAATCACTCTCTTCCCTTTTATATACCTGTAGAAGCTTTTGCTATCCTTGCTTTTTGCGCTAGTTTTCTTTTGTAATTTACCTTAGCCCTCTTTATTACATTTTTCGTATCTCTTTGTTTATGTTTGAAAGTTTCCCAATCTTCCAGCCTGCCACTGGCCTTTCAATATGGTATACCTTAGTTTTTGTCTTCATATTGTGCTTGACCTCCTTGTTTAGCCATGGATGTTTTTTTATCCCCCTTACCATCTTTCTTCCTCACTGGGATATATTTTAGTTGTGAGGATTTGAGTATCTCCTTAAACAACTGCCACTGCTCATCCACTGTCCTACCTTTTAACCTTCCTGCCCACTCTACTCGGGCAAAATCTGTCCTTGTGCCTATGTAATTTCCTTTGTTTAATTCCAGAACACTAGTGTGGGACTCCACTTTCTCGCCCCCAACCTGAATTTTGAATTCTATCCTACTATGGTCACTACTCCCTAGAGGATCCTTAACTATGAGGTCATCAATTAATTCTTCCTCATTACACAATACCAAATCCAGAGTAGCCTGCTCCCTGGTTGGTTCCATAACATACCGTTCCAAGAAACAATCTCTAATATGGAGTGGAATGGAAATCTGACGAAGGAGCAGCGCTCCGAAAGCTAGTGGCATTTGCTACCAAATAAGCCTGTCGGACTTTAACCTGGTGTTGTTCGACTCCTTACTGTGTTTACCCCAGTCCAACGCCGGCATTTCCACATCATATTAAATGCATCCAGAGTACTCAAGGAAGTGGCCCTAGAAATAATAGACGCATTGGTGTTCATTTTCCCGCATTCTATAGACTCTGGAAGAGTTCCAGTGTATTGGAGTGTCATGAATGTAACCCCACTTTTTAACAAAGATGGGAAAGAGAAAACAGGGAATTATAGACTGGTTAGCCTGACATTGATGGGGAAAATGCTGGAGTTAATTATTAAGGATGTAATAACTGAGCATTTGGAAAGTGGTGACAGGATCGGTCCAAGTCAGCATGGATTCACTAAAGGGAAATCATGCTTGACACATCTTCTGGAATTTTTTGAGGATGGGACCAGTAGTGTGAACAAGGGTGAACCAGTGGATGTTGTGTATCTGGACTTTCAAAAGGCTTTTGACAAGGTCCCACAAAAGAGATTAGTGAGCAAAATTAAAGCTCATTGGGGGTAATGTATTGATATGGATAGAAAACTGGTTGGCAGAAAGGAAGCAGAGAGTGGGAATAAAAGAGTCCTTTTCAGAGTGGCAGGCAATGACTAGTGGGGCACCGTAGAGTTCGGTGCTGGGGCTCCAGCTATTCACAATATACATTAATGATTTGAATGAACAAAGAACAAAGAACAATACAGCACAGGAACAGGCCCTTTGGCCCCCCAAGCCCGCGCCGCTCCCCGGTCCAGGATTGAATCCAGGATCCCCGCCCAATTTTCCAGCCTATCTACATACCAATATCCTATCCACCGAGCTGTCCCTCACAGCTACGATGCTTTGTTCATTACAACCTATTAACTTACCCCCACCCCCCCATTCCAGACCATGTGATCTCCAGGGAGAGGCGAAAACCCAGAGTGAAAAACCCCAGGGCCAATATGGGGAAAAAAAATCTGGGAAATTCCTCTCAGACCCCCTGAGGCGATCGAAACGAGTCCAGGAGATCACAATGGCCCCGATCGGAAAATGCTTCCCAACCCTAGTCATTTCCACTTCCACGAACACCATATGAATTCCCTGCCCCCGAGACAGGTTCCCAACTATCCGCAGTAAACATGAAGGAACTGAATGCAATATCTCTAAATTTGCAGATGACACTAAACTGGGTGGCATTGTGTGCATTGAGGAGGATGCTAAGAGGCTGTAGTGTGACTTGGACAGGCTGGCTGGCTGATCAAATACTTAGCAAATGCAATATAATGTGGATAAATGTGAGGTTATCCACTTTGGTGGCAAAAACAGGAAGGAAGATTATTATCTGAATGATGACAGTGTAGGAAAAGGGGAAGTGCAAAGTGACCCGGGTGTCATGGTAGAACAGTTGCTGAACTGCACCTGGTGGGAAAATCGTATGAGGAAAGGCTGAGGGGCTTGAGGTTGTTTTCGTTAGAGAGAAGAAGGTTAAGAGGTGACTTAATAGAGGCATACAAGATGATCAGAGAATTAGATAGGGTGGATAGTGAGAGCCTTTTTTCTCGGATGGTGATAGCTAGCACGAGGGGACATAGCTTTAAATTGAGGGATGATAGATATAGGACAGATGTTAGAGGTAGGTTCTTTACTCAGAGAATAGTAAGGGCGTGGAATGTCCTGCCCGCAGCAGTAGTGGACTCATCAACATTAAGAGCATTCAAATGGTTATTGGATAAACATATGGATGATATTGGAATAGTGTAGGTTAGATGGGCTTTAGATTGGTTTCACTGGTCGGCGCAACATCGAGGGCCGAAGGGCCTGTACTGCGCTGTAATGTTCTATGTTCTATGTTCTATGAAGATTAGCCTGCAGGTACAACTGTGAGGAAAGCTAAAAGCATGCTGGCCTTCATAGCAAGAGGATTTGAACTAGGAGTAAAGATATCTTGCTGTAGTTATACAGGGCCTTTGTGAGGCTACACCTTGAGTATTGTGTGCAGATTTGGTCTCCGAGTCTGAGGAAGGACATTCTTGCTATTGAGGGAGTCCAGCGAAGGTTCATCAGACTAATTCCTGGAATGGCAGGATATGAAGAGAGACTGGATCAACTGGGCTTGTACTCACTGGAATTTAGAAGAATGAGAGGAGATCTCATAGAAACATTTAAAATCCTGATGGGACTCAACAGGCTGGATGTGAGAAGAATGTTCCTGATGTTGGGAAAGTGCAGAACTAGGGGTCACAGTCTAAAAATAAGGGTTAAGCTATTCTGGACTGAGAAGAGGAAGAGCTTCTTCACTCAGAGAGTTGTGAGTCTGTGGAATTCTCTACCACAGAAAGCTGTTGGGGCCAGTTCATTAGATATATTCAAGAGGGAGCTGGACATGGCTCTTGTGGCTAACGGGATCAAGGGGTATGGAGAGAAAGTGGGGGTGGGATACTGAAAGTGCATGATTAACCATGATCATATTGAATGATGGTGCAGGCTCAAAGGGCTGAATGATCTACTCCTGCTCCCATTTTCTATGTTTCTAGGTTTCTATGTTATACTACATCAAAACCTTCCAGAAATTGGTCACTGGCAATGCCAGACATCATTCGACTTAGGGCAGCCATCTTCAGTCAGCGTCTTTTCTCATCTTTAAGATATCCTTTTTCACAGCTCAGTATATATTTGGTCAGTCAGTGAAATAATAGATTGGTATCACTCATATACAAGTCACCCCACTGTGGTAGATTAATTCCCTGCCAGCTTGAAATTGCCCCATTTATCACCACTCTATGCTTTCTGCCCATTAACAAATGCTCTGGCCATGCTAATATATTTCTCTAACTCCCTGATCCCATATCTTGCATTAATCTTTTGTGTGGCACCTTATTGAATGGCTTTTGGAAATCCAATTATACTACATCTACTGATTCCCCTTAATCTATCCTACTAGTTCCATTTCTCAAAAAAACTCTAATGATTTGTCAAACAGGATTTCTCTTTTGCAAAATCATGTTGACTATGCTTGATCATACTTTGCTTTTCTAAGCGTCTTAGTGTATTCTTAAGACTTTTGTCAATAATAAATTCCAGCATTTTCCCAATGATTAATGTCAAGTCTTGTGTTTCCATTATCTCATTTCAGAAGATAATGTAGGCCATCATGTCCTGAGACTAGTTGGCTCTTATTTCCTTAAGTTTCTCTGCTACATTTGATCTGTTGATATTGATTATTTAAACTTCCTCATTCTTATTAGCCCCTTGGTTACCCTTTATTTTTGGTATGTCATTTGTGTCTTCGACTGTGACGACAGGCACAAAATATGTGTTTGATGTCTCTGCAATTTGTTCATATCCCATGATACTTTCTCCTGTTCCTGCATCTAAGGGATCTACATTTATTTTAGTTATTCTCTTTTTTTTATATACTTGTAAAATCTCTTACCATTTATTTTTGTATTCCTGGTGAATTTATGTTCTTCACTTTTTATCACATTTTTATTTGACCTTAGCTGGTTTCTAAAATCATCCATTCCTCAGAATTGGTCAGATTTCCACAATACAAAGAGGCTCTTAGGAACCATACAATGCAGAAAAAGGCCATTCGGCCCATCGGGCCTGCACCGACAACAATCCTACCCAGGCCCTATCCGTGTAAGCAACATATTTACCCTGCTAATCTCCTTGGGGCAATTGAACATGGCCAATCCACCTAACCTGCATATCTTTGGACAGTAGGAGGAAACCAGAGCATCCGGAGGAAACCCATGCAGACACTGGGAGAACGTGCAAACTCCACACAGTTAGAGGCTGGGATTGAACCCCATAGCAAGGCTAACCACTGCGCCAATGTGCTCTTTTTTAGTTCAGTACGATTCTTAACTTCCCTGGTGAGCCACAGATACAGCTTTCTCATCGAGTTTTTGTTCTTGAATGGAATAAAAATATTTTTGTTGAATAATTACTTTAAATGTTTTCCGCTGTTTCCAATGTTACCGCCATAACTTTTAGTCTGCTCACCTGTCAAATTTAGCCAACTCTCACCTCATGATAATTTTTAATTGGCTTTAAGTTTAATTTGAAGGTTCTTGTTTTGGGCCCAACTTTGTCACTCTCAAACTTATTACAGGACTCAATTGTATTGTGATCACTTTTTCCTCAAGGATCTTTTACTATGAGATTACTAATTAGCCCTCCCTAATTACCCAATACTATGTCTGAAATAGCTTTACCACTGGTTAGTTCCTCAACATCTTGGAAGCTTTTGTGAAAACATTCTACAAATTCATCTGGAGTGGCAGCAGTCCAATATCAGGGAGCAGATTGGAACAATTCGCCATCCAGATTTCCTCTTCACTGCATTTGGGAAGCGAACATTTCAGGGATGCAATAGAGGGGAAAATTCTTCCCTTTGTCTTGATTTACCAAGAAACATGTCAATACGTTATTATCCATTCTTAATGCGAGTTAGAAAAGTGAAATCACGGCTGTTGCAAAAGCGTATAGATAAAAATCCCTAGATAATAGAAAATCATGAAAAACAGGCCATGCCGTACAGACACTGGAAATTTTTAACTCAGTTACTTTGAGAATATAACAAAGTTGTCTGGTGTTGATGTGATTGTTTTGCATCTTAATTTTTGCAAGACATTTGAAAAAATGTGGCTGGATTGAAAGATCTTCTTGTGAAGGATGAGATTGTAAATTTCAACAACGTGAAATTAAATGGAAGGAAATAAAGGGGTGATCAGTTAAGAGTATTGCAATTGGACAATTTAACCAGTGGCTTTTTCCAGGGCTATATCCCTTAGTTGTTTTTATTTAAAGTAAAGTTTAAAGTAAAGTTTATTTATTAATCACAAGTAAAGCTTACATTAACACTGCACTGCAGTGACTTTTTCCAGGGCTATATCCCTTAGCTGTTCTTAGTTAAAGCAAAGTTTAAAGTAAAGTTTATTTATTAGTCACAATAAGGCTGACATTAACACTGCAATGTCGCCACATTCCAGCGCCTGTTCGCGTCAATGCACCTAACCATTTATACATTATTTAACTATTTATACAATACATAGATGAATTTGTTAAATGTAAAATATCTAAGATTATAACTGATATTAAGTTGCATGTACAAGTGAGGATTTTGGAGAAAAGGGCGAGAATGCAAAGAGATTTACATTGAGCTACTAGTTATGGAGATAGATTCAATATTAACAAATGTATAATTAGCAATGAAAAGTCAGAATTCAGTGACCAAACAGTGAAAACATCATCAAAGCGTACGCTGGCAATATTTCAGACAAATCTAGTGTTAATGTGTATAGATGAAAAAGCGACTCTGATATTCTGAGTTAAAAGAAATGTAAAAGAAGATATTTGAAGAATTATGATCCATTGTGAGTGTGAGATACTTTAGGAAAATCCATAAAGCATTTGAAAGGACTGAATGAGATGAATCCAGGTTTAAGATATTAAGCTCTGAAGAGAAACCAAAGAAGCCAAATCTGTTCTCATTATAATAAAAGAGATGTGGATTGGACATGATCCAAGATGTCTTCTGTTTAAATAAAAGATAGAGTTTCCACTTTGGGCTCAATTGACTTTAAATTGCAGCAAGATTCTGCTCGGTTTAGGAACTGTTTGATAGTCTTCAGATTTCTGCTCAAACTCATTTGCATGTTGCTAAATGTAAAATTTGACATGAACCAGCACTATCAGGCAATGTTTTAGAATGTTGTCTTTTAAATAACTTCCTTGGAAATATTTCTTCATATATTGATGAATGGTAACTTGGTGCAGATTGATTAATGCAACTGAAAATGGATTGTCATGGTTGCATCATATGATTGTAAAACCTATGAGGAAGATAAACATTTTTACTTTTAAAAGGCATCCTGAAATGTGGACAATCACCTTCACTAACTGAACTCTGGAGAGTCAGATTTGTGGTTTCTGCACAGACAGGGATTAGCTTCATGTCTGGACATACCTCTGGAAAGACATTAACTTGTAGATGACCTTGGAGTGCTTACCATTGAAGAGACATAAAAGAACGATAACTGTTAGACTTGCTGGCCCCATGAAGATGGAATTACAAATAAATATATTTTGGAGTCTATTCATGGCCTGAATTGACAGGTTATCAAACACCCTCCATTGTGTAGGGAATTGATTGGTCATCAACCCATTATGCCAATAACGGAAAGAAATTTATACTGTTGTCACAGGACAGAAACATGCTTGTGATGAGAGATATCTAGTAATACCTTGTTAATCTACAAGGACAGGCCAAGGCAGGTCAGTCTCGGACACAGCAAGGAGAGAGAAGCCATCTCTCACCGAGCGTAAAGAAGTATCCTGGCTCAAAAGTCATCTTAGGCAGAGAATTGGGGATCCTTCTTTTTACATGCACCACAGGGGCTCAAGAACTTCAACTGGAACTCCAAGATGTACTGGCCTTTGGGATATTCCAAATACATGTCCCAAGCAGTACAAGAGTTTGTCCGATCTGTGCTGATTGAGCAGATGTCTTCTGAACCAGCAAACTCCACCAGATTCAAAGCTGGGGAGAAGTGGCAGGGAGGGATCTTAGTGTATGTGCTGGGATTCAAACGACACTGTTCTCCTCTATTAACCACGTCAGAGTGAGTTGATCTATGGTACCAATTTAATTATGCAGTAACAATGTAGGTTGTGGAATTAAAAGATCTCCAAAACTTGCACCTGGCATAAGATACCTATTGGGACATGTATTAGGAATATTCCACAGGCCAAAGTTTTCACTGCGACTTGTCCATTGTGAAGGGATGCTGAAACCCTCCAGAAAATACTATTTTGATACCTTAGCAGCTTACTATGAATTGTGGGGAGGGGGGAAAAGAAATCCCAACCTCAATCTTTGCAGGATCGTGTCCTGGACACTCCAGGTGGGTGCTGGAAATAATATTCACAAAGCCAGTAAACCCCATATGGAAACTTCCTGGGCCAGATTTTTGTGGTGAGCTGAGGGATGGAGAGGAGGCCAACAAGCCTGGAATTTCCAGCCATTGGCTGGTTTGCTGGCATGATTCAAACCTGGAATCATTTTGAAAAAGGCCTCATCAGGGTCAGAACTACCTGCCCATCAGGGGTGAGCAGCCAATAAAGCTGATTAATGGACCTTTCAGCACTTACTTCACGCACCGACAACTTTCCAGTCTACAGGCAGGTTTCGACCATAGATGAAGCATGCCCGGTGAGAGGAAGTGGCAGATCAGAGGCACAGAGCTACAATGGGCTTTTTAAGTGTCACATCTTTCCCCAACCCCGCAGTTGCCAACCATGCTTGTTACAGTTATGGCCTCCTGCTCCCTAGCCTATGGATGTGTGGACGACTTCACAACTATAGTCTTTTTTATTGTTATATTTTTTAAAAAACATTTAGCTTATGGTCATGTCAATAGCTTTTCAATGTAAAGTAACAATTCAAAGACCTTATGATTCCCACGTGAGTCTCAATAACTCAATATTTTCATTAAGCCTACAACATATAATAACATGGAGCTGGATTGAAAGTAAGCCTGAGGTATTGGCTGAATCTGGCTAGCAGGCCCCAGTGAGGGGTGTGAGGAAGATTAGGAGGGGAGATGTAAAGAGGGGCACAAGTGGGGTGGGGTGGGGTGGGGTTGGAGAGATGCCTCTAGTAGGCACAGGGGACCCTAAGAAGGTCCCCGTCTCACTTCTTGCCTGACACCAGCTCTCCGAGCAGAACCTGCCAAGCTGTCCACTTGGTCTGACCCTCCCCTGCCATGGGTAAAATAGCGGGGATGGGGTGAGGCACCGAAGTGGTAATTAATGGCCGCTGAGAGCCCCCTCCTTCCCCTGTAAAATGTCAGACAGGCTGGGGATGGACAGGAAGGTGGTGGGGAGGCCACATTCTGTACTTTACGAGCTTCACCCATTTACCTCCACACTGGGGGCGGGGAGGTGGTGGGGGTATAAAATCTGACCCACGGTCTCAATGCCCCCAATATTTACGTAAAGTTAATAGCACTTGAATGTCTGCAGGAATCCAAATAAACTCAGAGTGCAAGCTAACACCTCAATGCTCCGAGCACATTATAATTTCTACAACTCTGTCACAGATACTCAATTCTGTTTCTGAACTGTAAGAGTAATTGTAGCCTCCTGAGTCCCAGAGAACAGAGTTATGCTGCAGTGGTGACACCACAAGATCCTTCCCCACTCTATTATATGTCATTTCAGCAATACTTCCAGCTATCCTTATCAGGGCACCTGTTTTATACAGGCCGTAATGCAGATGAAAAAAATACAATAATAAGGCAGCAGAGAGCTGGTAATTTGATCTCTGGGGGTTCTGATGATGTCCATAAACCCACTCGAGCTTTGTTCTCATGGTTTATGGCATCATCTGAACCCCTTGATTAAATTCCAGCTTTATTACTCATTCTGTGATTCTATATTTAACACATACACACAAAGATCTGTGGCTCTTTCCTGCTGTGCCATTCCTTTTAAAATTCTGGATTCTCTGTCACCTTCATCAGTCAGATTGAGCTTTATTTCTGGGGGTGGAGTTTTAACCCATCTTATTTGTTGTGCTTGCAGCGAGTGCTGGATTGCAGCTGATAGGGAGGAGTTTGTAACCTGGGTTTCCACCTGGTGAAAATCGCTTCTGAAGCGATCTATACCCACCGTAAGGTGCTTCCCACTGTTTATACTGGCAAGTGCTTTGTAAAGAGGATTTCAGCAAGACTGCTCTGGCAACATTTTAGCCGGATCGCCTTGCACTCTCCAGGAAGCTATGCAGCATTCTGCGAAGGTTACCTTTCTGGACTCACTGGGGTTAACGGCTTGCAATAAAATCTTTTAGCAGATCAGAAGAATATGTTTGATTCCTGTGGATTATTATCACACCACCATTGCCAACCTCCCCCCTTTCCCTTGCCCTGCATTGGTACAGCCCAATTTGCTATGCATGGGTGCTCCTGGCTCTAAGCACAGGATTGGATGTCATCCTCCATTCAGTCTGTGGCACTGTTTTGGGTTGAATCGGAAGAAGGTTGTATACACTAGCTCGGTCGTCCGTAATGTTTGAGCTCACCTAGTGAGTAACATTTCACGCTGCAGCTGGAGCTGACAATATCTCGGGGGTTTCCTTGTTTTTTTTTGTTTCAATTATGATTTTGCCAGCTTGTCTTTCCTTTCAAATGTTATATGTAAAGGACTGATTCACTGCAGAGAAAAAAAAAAGTGGACAAACTTTGATTCAGAAGCTAGGAAATAGAGGAAGCAAGTCGGTCGTGGTGAATGGAGTGGTAAGGAATGTTAAGACTCTTGTAGAATTTTTAACAGATGATTCCAGATGTACAAATGTTTTTTTTCCTTTCAAGGTTCTCGCTTTCTGACCGTCATGCCTGCTTTGAGGTGGCAATATTGAGTGGAGTACAAATGTACCGGAGAAGGTGAAACAAGGCTGATCTGGAGCAGGCAGAGAGCTGATAAAAGGGCTTCGCTGCTTCCCAGTGTATGCTGATGCACTCTGTAGCTTTGCTATCATTCAGGGAGCATGTGCTGGAATGCAAAGACAGGGAGATCACTGTCATAAATTGTTCAAGCTGCTTTTTAACGCTCTAACCGTAGGAATTTTCAACATCATACCTTGTTGCCTGTGTCATATACAATATTAATTATTATTGTTTTCTAAAATACATAAATAGGCAATTTCCACATGCTGTCAGGCTTGTGTTCCCCCTCATCATCATTATCATCATCCTCTTCCTCATCAGTAGTGATTTACAAACCAGTTAGGTCAAAGAATAATTTAACTTGTGTGATGTTAACACTTCCTCAAGTCATTACAGTCTATACCTGATTTGCAATAATTGATCTTCGGTGGGTTCTATGTTGCTATCGAGCTGTATGATTTAACCCAGGGTGCTAAGGAGCTAGCTTTCCAGAATACAAAGCCATTCTTTTGATTTCCCTGTGACACTTAGAAATCCAGTTCTCTGACTATTTTTTTTTTCTAAATCTCTCTCTCTCTCCTAAAGCAATTTGGAGCAATTCAATGCGTTGGTTGTCCTGCAAAGTAAACTTTAAATAAAATAAGGAGGAATTGTAACCCTGTTGCAGTCTCTGATTTTGCTGCAGCCTTGCTGCTGCAGTCCTCCGAGGGTTAAAGCAATGATTTTTAAATGAAGCGAGGTATTTATAGTGTAAAGCATGGCTGTAGTAGTAGATCTACGATTGTGAGGACAGCATTTAGATTCAGCAACACAGCTGCCACTCACCGGGAGATTGCCTCTTTTAAGGTTATTTTGACCATTTTCCCCAAGGATATTGGCCATTTTGTCAATCTGTAATTACTTGACACAATGCAAAGGGATAAGGATAGGGTATAAAATTATGTAAGATATGTTCCCCCACTCAATTTCTCGACTTCATTCTCTTTACGATGTATTTTAGGATTGATACAAAGTGCAGTGATCAAAATACCTGGTGGTACTCTAGTGATCTGCATTCGAGCACTTTATCACGACCTGTGCCCTGTTTTTTTTAAATTGAGTATCAAGAGCTTGAAGATAGACACGGCTATCCGTGATCGTCCTATAGAGATCTGAGTGTAAAGAACCATTGACTTCTGACCAGCTGCCTTCAGTCACTGTGGCACAATTAATGAGCAACACCTTCACTGGATCTTAAGGGCAACTAAATAATGTATGGGGTATAAAACGATACAATATAGTGCTCAAGGGCTAACAAATGATTGCCAAAAGGTTGTTCAATTACAACAACAAGGATTTACTAAAGCTCTTAGTTAGGAATCTGTGAAGAGCATTTTAAATGAAACTTGATTGAGCGGAAGTCAAAGACAAACAAAAGTTTCTTCCTGCCTCAGCCAAACAGTCTCCTAGCAGTTAGCTGATGAAAGTGCTTAAAATGTGGATTTCAGGTGTTTTAAATTCTCAACTTGATAATTACCTCGAAGGGTTCTGATTAGATTGTGCCCTTTCTGTCACGTCAGTCCCGGTGAGGAATGTCGACATGTCAAGCCTCGGTGACAAGAGGTTCTCATGCCTGTTTGCTTGGCGCAGAGTTTACAAAAGAATTAGCAAGTAGAAGCTAAACTCATATTGTATCTCTTGTATAATCAGGTTTCATTTTGCTAATTCACTTTTTTGAAGCTTCTTGGATTGATACAACAGTTGTAGAAATGCTGCATAGGATGATAGAATGTGCTTTGGTACATTGCTTTTTTTTTGACATCAGGACATGTCAAAGCACTTGCAGATGATCAGGTATCTTTGAAGTGTAGTCACTGTTTGTAGTGAAGCTACAGCAGCTAATTTGCACTGAGCAAGGTCCCACAGATGACAACCTGGTAGTCTACTTTAAAATGACGTTGGTTGAGGGACAACTGTTTTCCTGGACCCTGGAAGAGCTCCTTTGCTCTTCTTCAAATGATGCCAGCCGAGAGGGCAGACAGAACTGAGACAGTTTAATGTCTCATAGGAAAGACAATATTTCTGACAGCGGGGCGCTCCCTCAACACTGCACTCAAATATCAGCATAGATTATGTGCTCATCTTTCTGGGATGTGACTTGAACCCAAGGCCTTATGACTGAGAGATGAGAATTCCATCACTGAGCCAAGTCTGACAAATGACTTGTGCCTATTAACCACTAACAGCCCATAATGTGTACACTGTCACTGTGTGAGTGGTGCATTGAAACAATGCAATATACACATGGTAAGCCTACCACAGGTCATTTATTTGGTTGTAATATTTGACAAGCTCAACAGTGTTTCTCAATGGTTTATTATGGTGAGTATTCGCATTAAGAATAGAGGTTTTCCTTTCGAGCTGATGTAAACTACATACCAAAATATTTTCAGTGACCTGAAGTGTGTTAGACCAAACACATGTGGTTTAGTGTGGTAACCCAAGAGAAAATTCCACAAATTCTATTTTCCTGTGTGGCATGATTTGTTGCCTGAGTATTCCTGGATGACACTGAAAATCCTAAAGCCAGTCGAAACTGGTTTCTGAGTAGGTTTGAGAAATATCAGGTCACTTGTTGAAAGAAACCACTTGACCCAGTAACAACTAAAACTTAACAAAGATTATTAATATTATTACTGCAGGAATGTATTTGCTACTTGAGGTATACTGGTGCCTAAAAATTGCCATTAGAATGTAATTGTTCTGGCTCATTTTTGTCTTTTGTCTTGACAGACAAATGATCAATAAAATCTAAGGCAGTGTAGACAAAACAGAAAGGTCCATTCTTTCCACGCACCATACACAAATGACATACAGGTACTTCCTAATTTACTGAATTGCCAAAGAATGATAAGAAGTCTCACAACACCAAGTTAAAGTCCAACATGTTTATTTGGAATCACAAGCTTTCGGAGCGCTGCCCCTTCATCAGGTGACTCACCTGATGAAGGAGCAGCGCTCCGAAAGCTGGTGATTCCAAATAAACCTGTTGGACTTTAACCTGGTGTTGTGAGACTTCTTATTGTGCCCGTCCAAGTCCAGCACCGGCATCTCCACATCATGGCTTTCAATGAATGGAGAATGGCCATAAGGTATAACTCCCAGAACAGACAAAACCCTGAACATCCTGACCAAACACATCCTACAGGTAAACTTTGGATCAGTGAGCTTCATTTGTCACCCATTCATCTGCTGATCCAAACTTGCTGGAGGCCTGTGAAAGGCAGCTGAAATTCTATTGTGTCATATTACTTTAGTGCAGCAACCCGTGCCAAGAAAGTAGAGAAAGTGGACTCGCACCCATGCTCACCATTTCAGGTATTCCACTTCAAACCGTCACCAAATGGAAGCCAAGCATTTACCCATCAAGATGGGAAGGATGTTGGAAAAAAAGCCAATACTAGGCAATCCTTGTGTGTGTCCTTATGGCTTAGCATGATGCAAGGGGAAACCTGGCACCAGGTTGCTTGCCACACTTGTTCAAGCTCTCAGGTGTAAATAGTACATGATGTGCAGAGGGAAACTTGAGAGAAAAAAACAGAGAAAGTTCTGTCCTCAAATTAAAAGTGAAGTCAATTATCGTGTTTATTGTACAGCCAGAACAAACCATTGGGTTCTAATGCAGCAAGTTCAGCCTGACATGGTTGGCACAGTGGTTAGCACTGCTGCCTCACAGCGCCAGGGACCCGGGTTTGATTCCCAGCTTAGGTCACTGTCTGTGTGGAGTTTGCACATTCTCTCTGTGTCTGCGTGGGTTTGCTCTGGTTTCCTCCCACAGTCCAAAGACGAGCTGGTTAGGTGCATTAGCCATGCTAAATTCTCCTTCAGTGTCCCCGGGCAGGTGCCGGAGTGTGGCAGAGTGTGGGGATTTTCACAGTCACTTCATTGTGGTGTTAATGTGAGCCTACTTGTGACTAATAAATAAACGTTACTTTACTTTTATTGCCACCATTTATCCACTTCACTTTGTTGTGAATGAATTGCAAATAAGGTGCTTTTCAGATCAAGTCTTCCTTATCCAGTTGAAGATCTTTATTCTCAAGTTGTTAGTGTAGTAACTGCTTCAGTATGGACAGCCGCTGGATGAGGTGACTTACGGATTTTCATCAGCACTTGAACATTTGATCCATCTGCATTTTCATACCTCTGTGATTGTGAGGAGTGGCGCCTATTATTTCCCAGTAGTTACATGTGCTCACAATGGAACATGAAGTTCAGAGGAATGAGAATGAAAACATCTGTCCTTACACATATTGTAATCACAGACTCGCTTTTGTGGAATGTCCCAAAGTCCATTAAGATGAATTATTTCCGAAATGTAATCATTGGTGTTCTGTATGCAAATCCGACAACCAACCTAGGCATAACAAAGGAGCAAATTATATAAATGACCAGTTGATCTATTTTTAGGAGAATTGGTCAAGAAACAAACGGTAGTCAAATAACTAGGAAGCTCCTCTGCAAATTGTACTACCCAAACACGGAGATAAGGCCTTTTTTTAACAGCTTGCCCAAAAGACACCACTGTTGACAATGCAACACTTACTCAGTACTGCACTGAATTATCAGCTTGAGTTATATGGGTCTGAAAATTCAGGATGGCAAGAGTTCAGCCCACACCATCCAAAAAGTTTTTAGGAGAACACTTCCACAATGCTATATTGCACTCTAATAAGCATTGATTTGTATAAGGCGGGACTTCCATCTTTCACACAGGAGAAGGCCCTGCATTGGAGAGTTGCAGACCTATCAGATTAGCCCGCAGCTCTCCAGACCCTCCAGCAACAGCACTGCAGTGGCCGGAAGAGGCACTGCATGGAGCTGCCTGGCGCCACCAGGGGATGTCGTGATCAGGGTGCCGGGGCTTGTGTGGAAGGGTGGTCCAGAGGTTGCCAGGCACTGAGGGGAGGCTTCTAATGGAGGCACCCCCCCCCCCCCGCCCTTCCCATCTGAGATCCAGTTATGTTCATTTGTGCAGTCTGCCCCGCACCTGTCCTCCCCCCTGAGCTGTCGTCCACCTGCCAACCTAAAAATTAAGGCTGGGAGGGAAAAGGCCCTTAAGTGACCATTAAGTGAATTTGGGCAAGGGTGTACTTCCTGAATGATGCCCTACCCACCCCAACATGAAACCTTTACCAGGTAGGGGCAGGCTGGAACCCAGAGAAAATCCCCTCCATACAATTTCATGCTGCTCCATGCTTCAGAACCCACCGTGGGGATGGAACGTAAATTCTGGGCATTGTTAAGTTCTGGAATCCACAACTTTTTGATTCTACCCAATTGAACCAAGCTGACCAAACTATAGAACAGATATATTGATCAAAATAGCTAGGACATGCCATTCATACATGTATTAAGATCATTGATTGATTCACATAGGAATTTCAATGATGTGCCTACATTCATTATATGCTCTTATATGTGCACTTCCAGCTGAGTTCTCTGCTTGGCAGTCACACTGGTGCCTTGGCTGATATTTTTAACATTGTTCAGTGTCTCTAATCTAAATGCATGGAAGTAATTTGCAGCAACCTGATCAGACTCCAGTTGAGATCAAGTGGGCCAGCACAGACCAGGAACTGAAGTTGGGACATTCCTGACCTGTTAAGCTCCCCCTGCTCACTGCCCTCAACAATTTTGTGATCTATCAGGCAAGTTCAGCCATCCTTGGTTGGCATATAATTATTAGAATTCTGTTTAGGTCATGTTTCTGTTTGCAACCAGAAAGTGATACAATCAGATAGTGGGAAACAAAGTTAAAGACAATGAACTAAAACAAGATCACAGTGGCACAATGGTTAGCACTGCTACCTCATAACGCCAGGGACCCAGGTTCAATTATGGCCTTGGTTCACTGCGTGGAGTTTGCATGTTCTCCCCATGTCTGCGTGGATTTCCTCCGGGTGCTCCAGTTTCCTCCCACACTCCAAAGATGTGCAGGTCAAGTTGATTGGCCATGATGAATTGACCCTCAGTGTCAGGGAACTAGCAAGGTAAAAATGTGGGGTTGCGGGGATAGGGCCTGGGTGGGATTGTAGTTGGTGCAGGCTCGATGGGCCTCCTGCACTATAGGGATTCGATGATTCTATGATTCCAAATCAACTCAAGGAAAATTTAACACAAGCTGCGAGAGGGTTGAAGTGGGGGAATGATAGGAGATGGAGAGAGAAGATGCAATCTGGTAAGGCCACACTTGGAGTACTGTGTGCGGTTCTGGTCACCCTATTACTGAAAGGATATTATTAAACTAGAAAGAGTGCAGAAAAGATTTACTAGGATGCTACTGGGACTTGATGGTTTGAGTTATAAGGAGAGGCTGGATAGACTGGGACTTTTTTCTCTGCAGCGTAGGAGGCTGAGGGGTGATCTTATAGAGGTCTTCAAAATAATGAGGGGCACAGATCAGCTAGATAGTCAATATCTTTTCCCAAAGGTAGGGGAGTCTAAAACTAGAGGGCATAGGTTTATGGTGAGAGGGGAGAGATACAAAAGTGTCCAGAAGGGCAATTTTTTCACACAGAGGGTGGTGAGTGTCTGGAACAAGCTGCCAGAGGTAGTAGTAGAGGGGGTACAATTTTGTCTTTTAAAAAGCATTTAGATAATTACATGGATAAGATGGGTATAGAGGGATATGGGCCAAATGCGGGCATTTGGGATTAGTTTAGGGGTTTAAAAAAAAGGGCAGCATGGACAGGTTGGGCCGAAGGGCCTGTTTCCATGCTGTAAACCTCTACGACTCTATGCTCCCAAATGAAATAAAGACTTGCATTCATATAATGTCTTTCCCGACTCCGTATCAGCCCCACAGCAGTTTAAGCACATTTGAAGTGTGGTCACTGTCATAATCTAAGCAATGAGAGCTACCAATTTATGCACAGCAATTTCTCACAAGGAGCAAATAACTAGCTCATCTTTTTCAGAATGGAAGCAGCTGCTCTTTGAGGAACATAGGCCAAAGTTTTCCAGCCATTGTCACCGGCGGATCTTCCAGTCCTGCAGATGGTGCAACCCCCGCCTCAGCAGATTCCCTGGTGGCGGATGGTGCAAACAGCAGGAAAACCCGTTGACAGTGGCGGGACTGGGAGATCTTGTCGCTGGCCAATGGTGGGCAAAACACTCCGCAGGGGGAGGGGAGAGGCGGAAAATCCCACACATAGAAATAGGAATAGGCCATTCAGCCGCTTGAAGCTGCTCCACCAGTCAGCTCGTTCGTGGCTTATCTGTATCCTAATTCCACCTGGTCAGTCCGTTGAATCCAGTTTGGAATCATTGATTTACTTTATCCGACCAAGTGTGCTTTTTATCCCAAAATGCTCACTGAACATTTAAAGAACTGATGCAACCTAAAAACAGCTGCAACCGTAATACTCACTTTTTGACACTGGGCCAGTTAACGATTGTGTACAATGGAGCTAACAAGATTAATCAAATGTCACATTAATAAAGGTCAGACGAAGATGGGATGCCTCTGAAAGGTGCTAAAGTGGGAAATGCGATTTATTTGCTTAACTAATGTTGCTTAGTCTCATTGATAGCCCAGTAATCATTTAAGATAGATTTCTGAATGCGCTGAGGGTTAGACGTAGTTTATTAAGTCCTGTTAGTGACAGTTGAATTCATTCAGTTGGTAAAGGTTGGGGGAGAGAGACAGGAGATTGGTTTTAGCTTTGAAAGAGGACTCTCGGATTTCTCTGTGACAGCAGCAATAGAATTGCCTGCACCAAACAAGAACAGGGAAATAGGGGTGAAAAAAAATCTTTCTTCCTTTATGAGGCTCAAGCTGCTTTATCATGGTTATCCTCTTTCGGTTAAAGCTAGCAAAGCTAGACATCATTTCTCTGCTGCAGGAGTAAGTGAGGATGTTGTCCTTCAAAACAGCAGGAAAATCCACAGAGAATTTTTTGTTATTGTCAGACCATTCAACATAACAGAAAAGGCATTACAAGTCTGACACAAATAACCAAAGACAGGTCTGGAAAAATAGAACAAAGACAAAGAATGAGTGATGGTTATTACTTGATATAAATATTCATAATGGAGCTGTGTATTTTGCAGTTTTAAAAACAGTCCAAAACATGCTGTGAGATAATTCCCACCTTCCACATAATCTCTCCTAATTTTGCAGCGTTACCAGCTGTTTTCCTTTCTCTTCACTTCTTTTCTCACATTCTTTCATCGCGTGGCTGAGAATATTGGGGGAACGTAGCCACAAAGTGATTAACAGTATTATTGCTGCAAACAAGTGGTGTGTCCCAGGAGCAAGATGGATAGCCTCGCTCACCTCTCACTGAGCTCATCCTCAGGGTGATGGGAATATCTGATTTCGAGTGTCAGTCCCTGGTTGATCATATCAGAACCTTGAGGCTAAAGGGCAAGTGAGCACTTTGTTTCCCTTATTCTGTCTCAAGGACACAAGGCAAGTGTCCACTATGCCTCAGTATCACTGCGGATACAAAGTAAGTGGGCATTGGTTGATTCATCTTCTCATTGTATGTCAGTGTGTGTGATTCAAGACGAAGCTGCACTATTTACTTCCTCGCTCTTGGCTCAGGATACACAAGACAGCACGGTAGCACGGTGGTTAGCACTGCTGCCCCACAACGCCAGAAATCTGGGTCTTGGGTGCTTGTCTGTGTGGAGTTTGCACATTCTCCCTGTGTCTGCCTGGGTTTCCTCCGGATGTTCCGATTTCTTCCCACACTCCAAAGACGTGAAGGTTATGTGAATTGGCCATGCTAAATTGCCCGTTACTGTCTAAAGATGTATAGGTTAGATGGATTAGCCATGGTAAATGTGTGGGGTTAACGGAATCGGGTGGCAGAGAGGGCCTGGGTAAGATACTCTGTCAGAGATTTGGTGCAGACTTAATGGGCCGAACGACCTCCTTCTGCACTGTGGGGATTCTATGATGATTAATCTTTAACAAAGTGCATCCCTCATTGGACCTCACAGTTAGACACCAAGCATGTTGCATTATGTAACTGGTGAAAGATAAGCCTGAATTCTACATATGTAGGACACAGCTGTAGGGGAAGGGGGAGGGGTGACTAGCGTGAGATATTCTTGCGTCATTTACGAAAAATGAAAATGACTGTGCAGTATCATTGATTATTGCAAACAAAATCTATCTGGACCAATGAATGATTTCTGCTCCAGTTTCCTAATCGACTTTCTCATTAAGTATCTATTTCAGAAAATGATGCTTTGCAAGTGCAATAGGCTAAGGGTATAGAACGTTTCTTGTGTTTGCTGTACTATAGAAGAGAGCCTGGATACTATGTTACTATGTGCAGGCTCCGGGAGTGTGGAAGGAAGTTCGGGAAGCAAGTTTCTTGATGTTCAGAAGGCTCTTTCTGTCATTTGTCATAGTTGTCAGCCCCTCGAAACGAGCAGGACGTCTTCCCACTCTTATGGTTTGTGTGCCCTCACCTGACTCATGTCTTTGGTCAGAGAGGGCAAGAATTGCCCTGAGGAAAGAGTGTTCTCGAGCTAGGGTTCTGCGCTCTCTCCACTTTTGTCACTTATTCACTGTGTAGTTTATGTGGTCAGTTTCTGAGTGTGTTACAGTTTTTAAAAAATTCATTTTATGGGATGTGGGCATCGCTGGCTAGGTCAGCATTTATTGCCCATCCCTAACTGCCCTCCATTTCAGAAGATATTTGAGAGTCCAGCACATTGCTGTGACTCTGGAGTTACATGTAGGCCAGACCAGGTAAGGACACAGATTTCCTTCCCTAAAGAACATTAGTGAATCAGATGTGTTTTTACAATGATTGACAATGATTTCATGGTCATCATTAGACTTTTAATTCCAGATTCTTATTGAATTTAAATTTCACCATATGCCTTGGCGGGATTTGAACCCAGGTCCCCAGATCTGGATCTGGGTCTCTGGATTACTAGTCCAGTGACAATGTGACTGCACCACTGCCTCCCCATGGAGTGGATGAAGTGCTGCCACATGTCGTGGTTCGTGACAAGTTCCTACCTTGCACCAAGGTCAATTTGTCCATCAGACAGAGTAGCTGAAGTAGGCCATTCAGCCCATCGAGTCTGCTCCACCATTCATTGAGATTATGGCTGTTCTGATGTGATAATTCTCAACTCCAGTTTCCCACCTTAACCCTTGATTCAATGACTGATCAAAAATCTACCCATCTCAACCTTGAACATACTTAATGGCCCAGCCTCCACAGCCCTCTGTGGTAAAGAATTCCACAGATTCACTATCCTCTGAGAAAATACATTCCTCCTCATCTCATCTCTGTCTTAAATGGGTGGCCCCGACTCTGAGATTATGCCCTCTGCTCCTACACTCTCTCACAAGTGAGAACTTCAAAATGTCCTTAAAACATTTTCTCTGCCCTCCTTGAGATCAAGTGCCATCCTTAAGTTGTGAAAAGTATCTGCTTCAGAAGCTGATTATACGGCGTGCGGATGCAGTGTCCAGCCCACTGGAGCTGACTTTGTGTGATCATGCTTGCAATGTTGGAGGAATTGGCTTGGGTGAGGATGCTGGAGTTTGTTCGCCTGACTTCCCACTTGACTTTGAGTATTCTACAGAGACGCTACTGGTGTCATTCGTAGAGACATTGGAGTCGAGTACCTGACAGAGTGCGTTTGGGGAACCAAGCATCCAGGCTCACACCAGTGGAGGGAGGTTGTTTTCACTGCCTCTATAAATGGGGAAGAAGTAACTGTACGAATTGCTAAGAAAGGTGCATGAGAATTTTCTTCCTCCCTTTAGTTCAGCAGATATGTGACCCAGTGGCAAATAATTTCTATTCTGCAGGTCCACATTCATTTCTTTAAAAGGGTTTATATATACATGTGCAAAAACATGAATTTTACAATTTAGTCTTCCCAGTGGAGTTGAATGCATACATTTTATAAAGAATTCAGGTGCGGCGTTCATGGGACCTGTTTCTTATCCCATATGGTTTTCAACAACAGCTTGAATTTATGTATCACCTTTTAATGCAACACAATTTTCCAAGGTGCTTCTCAGGAATGTAATAAGACAATCAGTGACAGCAAACCAAAGTCGGAAACCTTAAGACACATGATCAAAATGTTTGAGGAGGGAAATTTTGAATTATATTTTGTTTCGCAACTTGATAGGTCACTTCAAAGGATGGTTAGTTGTTAACCACATTGCAGGGTTTGGAATCATATGTAGTCCAGACAAGTAAAGATGGCGGATTTCCCTCCTGAAGGACATTAGTAAACCAGATGGATTTGTATGACTCTGTGGTGTTTGGCTGGTCATCATTAGTAATACCAGGGGCTGGATTTCGTCTTCATGGCAGGGGTCCCACAAACAGTCCTGTAAGTGAAAAACTTTGGCACTGTGTGGGACTCAGGTAAGCGGCAGTGTGTATTAGGGATGATTGCACACTGTCCAGAGCTGCTGGAGATGCAGAGGTTTGACAGGTCAGCAGTCTGAGTAACATGACTGGGTGCGATGATTAATGCTCGGACTACACCTGGAACAAGAGGGCACAATGGAAGGTTGGCACCCCCCTCCCCCCAACCAGGTAGGAAGGGTCTGGGAGCAATGGGGATCAGTCAGTAGGCCCTGGTGTGGATTGGGGTATTGGTGCGGGCAGGCAGCACCCTTTAGAACCATAGAACCATAGAAAATAACAGCTCAGAAACAGGCCTTTTGGCCCTTCTTGTCTGTGCTGAACCATTTTTTGCCTAGTCCCACTGACCTGCACTTGGACCATATCCCTCCACACCCCTCTCATCCATGAACCCATCCAAGTTTTGCTTAAATGTTAAAAGTGATCCCGCATTTACTACTTTATCCGGCAGCTCATTCCACACTCCCACCACTCTCTGCGTGAAGAAGCCCCCCTAATATTCCCTTTAAACTTTTCTCCTTTCACCCTTAACCCATGCCCTCTGGTCTTTTTCTCCCCTAGCCTCAGCGGAAAAAGCCTGCTTGCATTCACTCTATCTATACCCATCAAAATCTTATACACCTCTATCAAATCTCCCCTCAATCTTCTACGCTCCAGGGAATAAAGTCCCAACCTATTCAATCTCTCTCTGTAACTCAGCTTCTCAAGTCCCGGCAACATCCTTGTGAACCTTCTCTGCACTCTTTCAACCTTATTTACATCCTTCCTGTAATTAGGTGACCAAAACTGTACACAATACTCTACATTCGGCCTCACCAATGCCTTATATAACCTTACCATAACACTCCAACTTTTATACTCGATACTCCGATGTATAAAGGCCAATGTACCAAAGGCACTCTTTACGACCCTATCCACCTGTGACGTCACTTTTAGGGAATTCTGTACCCGTATTCCCAGATCCCTCTGTTCAACTGCACTCTTCAGAGTCCTACCATTTACCCTGTACGTTCTACTTTGGTTTGTCCTTCCAATGTGCAATATCTCACACTTGTCTGCGTTAAATTCCATTTGCCATTTTTCAGCCCACTTTTCTAGTTGGTCCAAATCCCTCTGCAAGTTTTGAAAACCTTCCTCACTGTCCACTACACCTCCAATCTTTGTATCATCAGCAAACTTGGTGATCCAATTTACCACATTATCATCCAGATCATTGATATAGATGACAAACAACAATGGACCCAACACCGATCCCTGCGGCACACCACTAGTCACAGGCCTCCACTCAGAGAAGCAATCCTCCACAACCACTCTCTGGCTTCTTCCATTGAGCCAGTGTCTAATCCAATTTACTACCTCCCCATATATACCTAGCGACTGAACCTTCCTAACTAACCTCCCATGAGGGACCTTGTCAAAGGCCTTGCTGAAATCCAGGTAGACAACATCCACCGCCTTCCCTTCATCCACTTTCCTGGCAACCTCCTCGAAAAACTCTAATAGATTGGTCAAACATGACCTACCACGCACAAAGCCATGTTGACTCTCCCTAATAAGTCCCTGTCTATCCAAATATTTGTAGATCCTATCCCTTATCACACCTTCCAATAACTTGCCCACCACCGACGTCAAACGTACTGGCCTATAATTTCCCGGATTTCTTTTGGAACCTTTTTTAAACAACGGAACAACATGAGCCACCCTCCAATCATCCGGCACCTCCCCCGTGAATACTGACATTTTAAATATGTCTGCCAGGACCCCTGCAAGTTCAACACTAGCTTCCCTCAAGGTCCGTGGGAATACCCTGTCCGGTCCTGGGGATTTATCCACTCTGATTTGCCTCAAGACAGCGAGCACCTCCTCCCCTTTAATCTGTAAAGGTTCCATGACCTCCCTACCTGTTTGCTCTATTTCCGTAGACTCCATGCCCGTTTCCTCAGTAAATACGGATGCAAAAAAACCATTTAGTATCTCTCCCATCTCTTTTGGTTCCATACACAGTCTACCACTCTGGTCTTCAAGAGGACCAATTTTATCCCTCACTATCCTTTTGCTCCTAACATACCTATAGAAGCTCTTTGGATTTTCCTTCACTCTGTCTGCCAAAGCAACCTCATGTCTTCTTTTAGCCCTCCTGATTTCCCTCTTAAGTAGCTTCTTGCACTTTTTATACTCCTCGAGCATCTGATCTGTTCCTTGCTGCCTGTACATTTCATACAACTCTCTCTTCCTCTTAATCAGTGTTACAATCTCCCTCGAGAACCAAGGTTCCTTATTCCGATTTACTTTGCCTTTAATCCTGACAGGAACACACAAACTCTGCACTCTCAAAATTTCTCCTTTGAAGGCCTCCCACTTTCCATTTACATCCTTACCAGAGAACAGTCTGTGGCAATCCACACTTCCCAGATCCCTTCTCATTTCATCAAATTTGGCCTTTTTCCAGTTCAGAACTTCAACCCGAGGACCAGATCTATCCTTATCCACAATCAGGTTGAAACTAATGGCATTATGATCACTGGATCCAAAGTGTTCCCTCACACTCACATCCATCACCTGCCCTAACTCATTTCCCAATAGGAGATCCAATATCGCATCCTCTCTAGTTGGCACTTCTATATACTGATGTAGAAAATTCTCCTGAACACATTTTACAAACTCTACCCCGTCTAAACCTTTAACAGTATGCGAGTCCCAATCTATATGTGGAAAATTAAAATCCCCTACTATCACAACTTTGTGTTTCTTGCAGTTGTCAGCTATCTCTCCGCTGATTTGCTCCTCCAATTCTCGCTGACTATTGGGTGGTCTATATACAACCCCATTAATGTGGTCATGCCTTTCTTGTTTCTCAGCTTTACTGCAGGCTCACTCTTTGGGCCAAAGGAATGTCCACCACTGCCACCATCCCCACCCCCCACCCCTCAAACCTGGCAACCTCACCCCCGAACCCACTGGGAATCTGCCACGGTTTAATGCAGCAAAAGCACCCCCCGCCCCCAGACACCCACCACCACTGGTACAATCCAGCAGGAAGAGGCTCTTACGTGGCCTTTGGACAAGGGGGGTTGTCTGCTACCTTCCCTGCCGCTGGCAAGATATGGGCCAGAATTTTGCAACTGTTCATGCCAGCGGGATTCTCTCATCCTGCTGCAGTGACTGAAGAATTGGTTGAGCGCCAAATTCTTAGTCCTCGCTTGCAGCAGCGGCAGGGCGTGAACAGCGAGGAAATTCCAGCCTTGATGGCAAGGAAAGCAGTGGGCAAGACACCACCTACCTTACTGCGCTATAGACCCCTCCATCTGCCAGTCCATCCCCAGGGGACTGTTAAATTCCTGTCCCAGATAATTTTTCTACATTTATTATGTTAACCAAATTTTAATTCTCCAGCTACTTGGTGGGATTTGAACTCATGTCTCCAGATCCTTAATATAAACCTCTGGATTACTGGTCCAGTGACATTTTCACTCTGCTCCTATTCCGGTAATTTTATATCTTAGGGACAGTGAAGGCATATGGCTGCCACTGATAAAGTAAAGGAAATTGTGGATCCACAAGGCCAGGAGGTTTGTAGGACTGGAGGAGGATACTAAGATAATGATCATTCATTTAACTATGAATGTGTGCCTTTGACTTATTGGAAAATCCAACAGCAAAGGTTAGATGGATTGGCCATGCCAAATTGCCCCTTAGTGTCCCAAGATGTGTAGGTTAGAGGGATTAGTGAGGTAAATACATAGAGTTACGGGGATGGGGTAGGAAAGATGGGCGTGGGTAAGATGCTCCACCAGAGAATCGGTCCAGTCTTGATGGGCCAAATGGCCTTCTTCTGCACTGTAGGGATTCTATGAAATGCTGTCAGGTAGGAGTGGGAGCAATCGCTTTTCCCACATTGGCAAATTGGATACTAATACACTTCACATGTCTTGAAAATGCACTCAGTGTTCATTGCCTGCCTAAGAAAATCACCCACACATAACCACACATTTGACAGAACACAAAGTGGTCAGTTATCCCACACCACTTGAGTAAAGAAGTCATGGCTGAGTTGAGAAACAGTATCAATTGGTATTGGCTCAATATCTGACACCACCGTAGTGGGTCGGATCTCAAACAATGTAGAGGAATGAGACAGAGAATCTGGTGAACTGGTGCGGTGACAATAATCTCTCAATGTCAACAAAATGAAGGAGATTGTCATCGACTTCAGGAAGCATAGAGGAGAACATGGGCGGCACAGTGGCACAGCGGTTAGCACTGCTACCTCACAGCACCAGGGACCAGGGTTCGATTCCCAGCTTGGGTTACTGTCTGTGTGGAGTCTGCATGTTCTCCCCATGTCGTGGGTTTCCTCCCACAATCCGAAAGACGTGCTGGTTAGGTGCATTGACCCGAACAGGCGCCGGAATGTGGCGACTAGAGGAATTTCACAGTAACTTCATTGTAGTGTTAATGTAAGCTTTACTTGTGACTAATAAATAAACTTTACTTTAACATGCCCCTGTCCACATCAACGGGGATGAAGTAGAAAGGGTCGAGAGCTTCAAGTTTTTAGGTGTCCAGATCACCAACAACCTGTCCTGGTCCCCCCATGCCGACACTATAGTTAAGAAAGCCCACCAACGCCTCTACTTTCTCAGAAAACTAAGGAAATTTGGCATGTCAGCCACGACTCTCACCAACTTTTACAGATGCACCATAGAAAGCATTCTTTCTGATTGTATCACAGCTTGGTATGGCTCCTGCTCTGCCCAAGACCACAAGAAACCAAAAAAAGATTGTGAATGTAGCCCAATCCATTACGCAAACCTGCCTCCCATCCATTGACTGCACTTCCCGCTGCCTCAGCAAAGCAGCCAGCATAATTAAGGACCCCACGCACCCCGGACATTCTCTCTTCCACCTTCTTCCATTGGGAAAAATATACAAAAGTCTGAGGCCATGTAACAACCGACTCAAGAACAGCTTCTTCCCTGCTGCTGTCAGACTTTTGAATGGACCTACCCTGCATTAAATTGATTTTTCTCTCACCCCAGCTATGACTGTAACACTACATTCTGCACTCTCTCCTTTCCTTCTCTAGGAACAATATGCTTTGTCTGTATAGCGCGCAAGGAACAATACTTTTCACTGTATACAAATACATGTGACAATAATAAATCAAATCAAATCAAATGTAGCATGTTATTGAAAGTTATTCATCAAATAGGAGGAACATGAGGAAAACCAACAGGTTGCAGGGTGCACAAAGATAAAATATGTGGGTAAATCTTGGCTTCACAGCATGGACATTAATTCCACAGAACAGATTGTTCACTTGTTCATAGAAAACGTCTGACCTTAATGCTACTGAAATCAGTGGAACACTGATAAGATTATTCAGCTCCTCAAGCTTGTTCCAACATTCTGTCAGACCAGAGCTGATCTGTGCCCCATCTCCACTTACCTACCTATCTTAATGCCTTTGCCTAACAAATATCCGTCAATTTGAGTCAGAAAAAATGTAAATGGCTCAGCATTTTTGAGGGAGAAAGTTCCAGATTCTCAGAACCTTCAGAGTGGAAAAAAACTCCTCCTGATTTCACTCCCACCCCTTTATCATCTTAATTACCCCCACAAGGCCACCCAACCCCACTGGCCAGCCTTCTAAACTCAAGGGAATATGGACAAGTTTATGCAACTTCATCTCATGTTTAATCCTTTTGGGGAATCGTCACTGTGCCCCACTTCAGGTCAATACATCTTTCTTGAGATTTGTTATCCAAAAGTGAAAGCGGTTCTCCACATCTGGTTTGACCAGGGCTTTGTACTGCTAAAACTTCACTTCTTCACTTATGTAATCCAGCTCTTTTGTAGATAAAGGTCATCATTTCAACACACATTTTGAATATATTTTGCAGCTGTGATCTGTGGGCGTCACGGTGGCACAGTGGTTAGCGCGGCTGCCTCACAGCGCTAGGGACCCAGGTTCAATTTTGGCTTCGGGTGACTGTCTGCGTGGAGTTTGCACATTCTCCCCATGTCTGCATGGGATTCCTCCGGGTGCTCTGGTTTCCTCCCACAGTCCAAAGATGTGCAGGTTAAGTGGATTACCCATGCTAAATTGCTCCTTAATGTCTAAAGATGTGTAGGTTCGGTGTATTAACCATGCTAAAATGCATGGGGTTACATGGATAGGGCAGGTGAGGTGGACCTGGGTAAGATGATCTTTCGGAGAGTCGGTGCAGACTTGATGGGTTGACTGACTTCCCTCTGCGCTGTAGGGAATCTATGGTTCAATGGTGCACATGAACAATTAAATCACTCTCTTCCTTCACAGCTCTGAGTTATCTCCAGTTACATAATATTTGCCTTTCCTGGTTCCAACTTGGAAAGTATTGTGATACATCAGACATTCATTTTCCCATTTTTTGGTCTATTTGCCTCCAAGTTCCTGCCCTCATCTACACAAATGAGTCTACCTTTATCTGCAAAATGGGTTTATGCTCAAGCCCTTCAGTGAAGTCATTAATATATTTAGTGCAAGGTTGAAGCCCTTGTATAGATACACCCTGCCAATCAGACAATGGTGCCTTTATCTCTACCCCCTGTCTCCTACCTCCCAATCAATGTTAAAAATTACTTCCCATTCCATGCTCTTTCAATTAATAATCTGCAAGTCCGTATAGACAGAAACATTCTGGACATGATGTTCAAATCGGCGTGGGGAACCCAATGCCTGGATAATTTCCAGTTCCGACCCACTCAGGACCTGAGTTGCTCACACAATTCTATCCTTAAATGGGGGCCAGAATCGAGCTTGGCATTCAATTAGTGGCACCGGGCACAACTGGGAGGCAAGAGCGGCCTGTAGATCATGAGCAGCAAAGGCAGATGTCAGTCATAAGGGGGCTTGCCACCGCCTTGGGGAAGAGAGGAGGCAGAACATTGCAGGGCCAGCAACCTCACCAAGCCCAAAAAAAGCTAAACAGCCAAATGGAAAGTAAAGCGTACAATCTGTGCAAGATACAGCAGCTCCCAAAATTCTTCAAACCAAAAGGAAGTTTCACTGCTGCCCAGCTTGAGCCCATGAGCTGTGAACGAACGTGGAGAAACTGTTTGGATTTAATGGTTTCCACTTGCAAAATTTGGTTCTTGCCCTCCACAGCCCATTAACAAGCATCTAAAGGAGCTTATTGAACCATTAGTTGGAGTGTAGTGGATTGCCTATCCTCCCCCCTCCCCCCTACCCTCCATTTGAAAATTTCACCCGGTTCCAGGGGTTGTGGGACCCAGTGCCACCCTTGGGAATATGATTTTTAAATCACAGCTGCACCCGCTCCTGATGCCACCAGCAATGAAGAATCCCAGCTGTTATGACCCTTGATCAGATCCCCAGATTAGTGCTAGGATTCAGTTAGGGACCAGCACTGTTTTGATAAAGTTGACAAAGTTTGAGATTCAACACATTTGTTCAGTGAATGAAGCCACAAGGTTCCGCAGATTTTGATGAGACAACAATAAACTTTACAAGGTCAGAAAGACAAAACAATTTACAACATCTATCCTATATTTTAGTATTCTGGGTAAAGAAAGATACCTGTGAATTAACAGACAACCTATGGTCGAGCACAACACACAGCACAATAAATGACAGAAGCAACCAAGACAGGTTCCACAAATTTCTCAACACCCTCCTCAGATAGCAGTGACACCGTGATCCAACCAATCTCGTTGAAACTCTGTCTCTCTCACAAGGAATCCCAGTCTTCACAATCTTCACTTTGGAATTCTCTCCAAAGGTTATTCCAACTCAGATGGCTTCAACAACAGTCTAGTCTTGTCTCCTGAGACTCTGTTCCCCTGAATTCTTAAATCTGCACTCAAGCACCAACTTGTAAGCAAAACTTCAGCTTTTCGGCTGTGCCAAGCAAAGTACCACTGTTCTAAAGGAGCAACCCAATGGCCCACAGCATGGAGGCAGCGACATTCTGCTGCCAGCTTCAATTGCCAGAGCTTCTCCTGAGCCTTTGTCACTTAAGGTCTACTAATAGCAGCCCTTTTCCTGTTTGGAGCCTTTTTTCTTGCTCCTCTATTTTTAACTGAACTGGGACCCTTTCCTGTCCTTGCCTAGGACTCTTCTTTCGGGAACTTTCCCTGTCACATCTCCCATTGGGAACTCTACATATCCTCTCTCCCTTTGGGACATGTCCCTGCCCCCTCTCTCTGTCCCCTCTCCCTGCCCCCTCTCTCTGTACCTTCTCTCTTTGAAACCTCTCCCTGCCCCCTTTCCCTTTGGGGCTTCTCCCTTTGGGATCTCTCCCTGCCCCCTCTCCCCTCCCCCTCTTCCTTTGGGACCTCTCCCTTCCCCCTCTCCCTTTGGGACCTCTTCCTTCCCCCTCTCCCTTTGGGACCTCTCCTTTCCCCTTTCCCTTTGGGACCTCTCCCTTCCCCCTCTCCCTTTGGGACCTCTCCCTTCCCCCTCTCCCTTCCCCCTCTCCCTTTGGGACCTCTCCCTTTCCCTTCTCCCTTTGGGACCTCTCCCTTCCCCCTCTCCCTTTGGGACCTCTCCTTTCCCCTCTCCCTTTGGGACCTCTCCCTTCCCCCTCTCCCTTTGGGACCTCTCCCTGCCCCCTCTCCCTTCCCCCTCCCCCTTTGGGACCTCTTCCCACCCCTCCCCCTTTGGGATACCCCCCTGCCCCCAACCTGGGACTTGTCTTTGATGGATTTCCACTCTCAGTCACATGACCTGATATTTTGTGCCATTTTCCTTTGTGCATCAGTGCCGGGCCCAAAGAAATCAAAAATTCAGAACTGTACACGTGCTCCCGGCCTGAGCATGCATGAGGATTCCAAGGTCTGTTGCGATTTGGAGTTACCAACCCTCTTTCTCATCTCCATAGTTGACAGTCATAACACAGCTCTGTATCTACCATAACAGTGACCTCCTCAAAAGATTCAACTAGATTAGTCAGACATGACCTATCCCTCACAAATTTGTGCTGACTCCCTGCGAACAGTTCATATTTGTTCAAGTGTTGTGTTCCAGTAACTTCCTCACTTCTGATGTTAAGATGACAGATTTACGGTTATCTAGTTTCTCCCTCCCTCCTTAAATAATGGGCAAATATTTCCAGTTTTTAAATTAATTTCCTGAATCAGAAGCCTTTGGAAAATTACAACTTGCACTTGGTAACTTCCTCGAGTGGTGCTTTGAATACCTGGAGGTGGAAGCCATCAGGTCATGGATATCGGTGCAAATTAAATCACATTATTCTTTCTGTTACTTGTGGAAAATTAGACAGAATAGCTACAGTGCAAAAGGGCCCATTAGGTCAATCGAGTCAGCACCGACTCTCCGACGGAGATTCTGACCCAGGCCCTGTACCTGTAACCCCACATATTTACCCCACCAATCTTGGGACACCAAGGGAGAATTTAGCATGGCCAATCCATCTAACCTGCACATTTTTGGACTGAGAGGAAACCGGAGCACCCGGAGGAAACCCACGCAGACACGGAGAGAACATGCAAACTCCACACAGGCTGTCACCAAAGGTTGGAATCGAACCTGGGTCCCTGGTGCTGTGAGACAGGTGTGCTAACCACTTTGCCACCGCGGGTTCCATCAAATGATGATCCACTCCACCATATTACCCCCTGATGGTGAAATTTTGCCCCTTGTGTTTTTGGCAATCCTGTATTTCAAACTTGGTGAATAAACAGGGACTATGAATTAAAATAATGCATGTAAAAAATGTTAATGGAGTAAAGAAAAAAGACTACACTTACAGGTTTAAAAATATTGATTAAAAATTGAAACCAAAACGTGCCACAATTTAGCATCATACTCAACTGGGGCATAGGGATTTAATTCAGGAGAATCTGGGTAGCAGGCTGAGGAATCATTCAATGCCTATAGCCAAAACCACATCAGCTTTAAATGCTAGATGACCATTAATTAATATTTAATAATGTCTCCATTGTAATACATTAACAAAGAGAAACAAGCCTGGGGAAATAGCAATAAAAAATAAAATACAGTAACTTAAGAAAAATGATTACAGGTGTCCTGCAGGACAGTGTTGCCAAGGTTCCTCACCCCCTTACCCTTCCCAGATATATTTTTGCGTGAGAAAGGAGGTCGATATGGAGCCAATCACGAGTTTAGCTCCTTATCCTCCTTGCTTTTGTGCCTTCCTTTTGTGTTCTCATGCTACTCAATCAACCCTCTGCGATGTCAAGGTAATGCAATTAACAGTGCCATAGTTAATGGGCGTAAGAGAATTGTACCTATAGCAGATGGACCGCAGCGGTTCAAGAAGGCAGCGCAGCACCATCATCTCAAGGGCGTTTTGTAATGAGGATGCACGATTTTCTTTACAAAAAGCTGGAGGGAGTGAAACGACTTCAGAACTTTAATGCAAGGCGGCTCTGTTAAGAGCACAAATAATAGCGTATTTTGTTTTGGATTTATGAAAATCCCAATGAGATTTTTACTGGAAACACCCCAAAAAAAAATCAATCAGTCATGATGTGCAAGGAAGGGATGAAAGCAAAAGGCATTTGGTTGCACTAATCAGAGATAGAGTAATTCTGACAATTGATTTCGGCACTGACAAATCTGCTTTGTCAAACTTGTTTGTCAGATTTAATGGAATGATTTTTGCAATAACAGAATTCAATTTTGCCTACCATTTTATTTCTATTTGTGGCAGGAGTTAATATTATGTTCAATCCTAATGCAGTATTTAAAACGAAAACAGACAAGAGGACAAGATAGAGAACGCAATAAAGGATTTGACCTGGCTTTGCTGAACAGATGTGAGAAGCAGTTGCGGTGTCTGAACAGGTCTTAGCATCAAGGGACTTACGCCAGGCCCTTTTAATAAACCGTTTATCCCTTGTGCACTCACATGCAGTGGGTACTTACGCAATCCAATTTTGGAGGTTAGTCATTCATTCAGCCATTACAATTATTATATTAAAAACTTAAACAAACTCCACAAAATAAAAAAAATCTGCTTGTTTGATCTGAAGTACTTCAACCTAATATCAACTACAAAGCGTGCAGCCAATGCTTATTATCATGAAGCTCCAGCAATGCTGCAGCAAAATTATCCAGTTGTTATCTAAAGCATGTTTGATTCCTGGTCTGTTGGGTGTTAGCTGCTCCGTCTCTTGTTCAATAAGTTGGATTATATTTGCTTGCAAGTTTCAGCCCAGTCCAAAATTTGGCCACTCATTCTGCAAATCAAATTTAAGTTCAGGTGGCACAGTGGTTAGCACTGCTGCCTCACAGCACCAGGGACCCTGGTTCAATTCCAGCATTGCGTGACTGTCTGTGAGGGGTTTACACGTTCTTCCTGTGTCTGCATGGGTTTCCTCTGGGTGCTCCGGTTTCCTCCCACAGTCCAAAGATGTGCAGGATAGGTGCATTAGCCATGCACCTTAGTGTCCCAAGGTGTATAGGTTAGAGGGATTAGCAGGGTAAATGTGTGGGGTTATGGAGATAGGTAAGATGCTCTGTCAGAGAGTTGGTGCAGACTCAATGGGCCGAATTCTGCACTGTATGAATTCTAAGTGCATTATTCAAAGAATGCTGAATTACTAACAGCAGTATTTGAAAGGAGCAGTGTAGCTTCTCCCCATGTCCTATCCAACATTCTTCTCTCAATCGACATTAAGAATGAATACATTACATTGCTCAGTCATTGCATTTGCTGTTTGTGAGACCTTGCTGTGTGAAAAAATGGCTGCTATATTCACTGATGGAACAGTAATAACTGCACGTCTAAGTAGATAATGCACGTGAATTTCTTTGAGGTTATTCTGAGACAGCACAAAGGAAACCATTCAGCCCATCAATCATGTGGCAGCTGGATTTTCATCCTCGAGGTGGGTCGCAGGAGTTCGGAAATTGCCTGACTCAGCATGCTTGCCTTGGGAGAAAATAGTAAGAGTTTTAACAACACCAGGTTAAAGTCCAACAGGTTTATTTGGTAGCAAATTAGCTTTCGGAGCACTGCTCCTTCGTCAGATAGAGTGGAAATCGGGCCTGCAACCTCAAAAAGAATTCAGAGGCAGCCACAGGGGCATGTTGGATGTCAAGGTGGGCTGTTTAAAAGTCTCACCTTGGTACTCGGGGACATTGTCCCAGTTACAATAAAACCAATAGATCAAAAAACAGCTCCCTAGCCCTCACCCTTCACACCACTTCATTCCCTACACACGCCTCCATGCTCCATCCATGCTAGTTCATGTAACCTTATACAACCACCCACCCCAATTGCATCCCCCATAAGCTTCCTTCGACATTTTTCATTGTTGAAACAATCATGTCCAGGGACAACATTGCTTGATTGACAGCTCTTGCTCTGTGATCTATCCTGTCAATTGCACAATGAATATTTCCAAAGGATAAAGAGATGTCAAGTGCTTACAGATTCTGCAATTGATGTTTTAATGGGTCTGGATGATTGGCACTTTTATAGGGTTGTGTTAATAGCAGCGTTTTTACGAAAGTTATGAATGAATGAGTGGCTTTTTAATAAAATATTCTTCACACATCCTGCTGTTTCCATTGGGATGATTCGTACAGTACAGAGTTTATAGTGGTTTTATGTGAATGGAGCACATGAGGAGCCATGAGGTGCTAGTGGATGGAGGGGCATAGCTTGGCATGAAGGATGAGGTGCAATGGGGGTGGATGAAGGGACATAGCTTGGCATGGGAGGCAAAAGTAAGACCTTTTGAACTTACCTTTCAAAAGTGCCTCTCTTCCAGGGTGTGGGTCATGAGATCTCTGATGGGCCATGAACATACGTCCTTTAAAGGTTAGCACAATTCCATGAAATCTGTGGAGGGGGGGGGGGGGGAGGGGGGATGGGGGGGGCGGGATGGAATGGTTAGGAAATGCCTATCCCCACGATGGAGCCAACCAGGTGTGCACCAGCCTGCACCCTTAACCCACAAAATTGGGGTCACCCAGAATGTGGTCCTGGCTGCCATTTCTTTCACTTCCACAGAGTCTCCCCGAAATCATGAAAATCCAGCCTTTGAAGCGCAATTGTGAGAACTTTGTTTCATTAAGCTTTTCTTAAGTTTTGTCTGACTGAACCAGTACTCTCAACAGGGGAGGTGACAGCCTAGTGGTATTATCGCTGGACTATTAATCCAGAAACTCAGTGAATGTTCTGGGGACCCGGGTTCGAATCCCATCACGGCGGGTGGGAATTTGAATTCAATTTAAAAATCTGGAATTAAGAATCTACTGATGACTATGAAACCATTGTCAATTGTTAGAAAAGCCCATCTAGTTCACTCATGTCCTTTAGGGAAGGAAATCTGCCATCCTTACCTGGTCTGGCCTACATGTGACTCCAGAGCCACAGCAATGTGGTTGACTCTCAACTGCACTTGGGCAACTAGGGATGGGCAATAAATGATGGCTGGCCAGTGACGCCCATTTCCCACGAATGAATTTTTCAAAATTGTTGCCGAATTGGCAAGAAGGCAGTATTACATTCTGAATCTTATTGGTATCAGGAAAGAAATAAAAGGGTTCGTCTGTCTTTTCTGCATTATTCCTGCTATGCCCTTCAACAGTATTCCCAGCAACATTCCCCATATTATTGTTGTGTCTCCTTGACAATATTGTCCTCCAGCAGTAAATCAGTTTGGATATTCTCAACTCAGCTCCTAGTTGGCACAAGTCCACGGAAAAAAAGTGCTACCCGTGGTTTGGCAATAAGTAACTCCAAATTGAAATTTCAATCAAAGGGCACACAAGGATAGCTGGTGATAAATGGGAAATGTCAACACTGGTGCAGTATGTGCAGTCTTCTGGAGCTGAAGTTTAATGTATAAGGGTCAGCTGTTGATGGGGCAGCATGGAAGAAGGTTTACTCTGTGCAATTCCTGAACTATGAGTGTTTCATGGCTGTAAAAGTCAAATGCATCTGAGTTTCTGCCGTTGAAATCTCTCGCTTTGACAACACGTTTCTTGCGGAAGTGGAATTGGAGGGAGAAAAAATGATTATGGTCTGCCTTGTACGTTCGAATGGCCATATTGGTAAAACAAAAAATTATAATAGTAATATTGAACAACACAGACGTTGTACCCATCACCTTCCTGCATCGATCCGAAACAAAATCCAGATCTTGGAACAACCAAACCTGTGATGAGTCACAGCTTCCTATGGAACATTCTGCTTTGGGGTAAGTGCAGTTTAGCATTCATTTAGGAAGAAAATTCAGTTAAGTCTGAGGATAGAGCAGTTAAGGAAGCTTTATTTTGCATCTAATCACAGTTGCGCTGACCTGTGAGTGCTTCATGTTGAAGAAGCTGACAGCTCAAGATTTGATTGTATTCCATTCCCCAGCATTAACATCTTCCACTCTGAGAATAAAACTCAAATGTATTATAGTTGAAAAAGGACTCTTTGGAATGTTGGAAATCACATCTCTGATCATTTTTTCAAAATGAGCTAATGGACATGTACCAATTTAGCAGCAAGCACCAATCATGTCAATGGAGTTAATCATCTCAATTGATTTTATTGTGAGATATTTTGTAAAATGAATAGCCTCATCAGGCTGTGCTCTGGAGTCACTGTATACTTGAAATTACGTCTGAGTTTTACCATTAATTGCCTCTGTCTTTGTGGAACATCAGATGTTATTATCTCAGACAGGTCTCCTTCACTTTATAAATATATCAAAAAGTTGAATGCATTGCTTCCTCTGAGATGTGTCTTTCCTATCAAATGACTGATTTGAGGTGGGACAGGGGAAAGGTGAGGCAAAGGGTTGTAATTACAATTGCAGCTGAAGTGTAACTCATTTATGTTAAAGTAATTCAATGGGGGAAGCCTTCCTGTTGTGGCTAAAGCAATGCAAGTACAATGCACCTTGACAATTGTTACCTTTTAGCCTTTTCACTATTCTTTTTATCAAATGTCGGTATATATGTTTTTAAAATTTGCATCAAAATACTTGAAAATCTGAAATAATAATCAATAAAAGATAGCTTGGGTAAACACAGGATAAAATGGCCCTTGGTGTCCTGAAGTGAGATCATTGTCAATTGTTTTTTCCCAGGGAAGCCAAAGGTTGGTTACTTTACACTGAAGTCAATTCACAGACCATAATTTGGACAGTTCAGTGCCAGAGGTATGGAGTGAGCCAAAGAGTGGAATTTTCCTGTCTCGCCCACCACAGGAATCATAGTGGCGGGACACGGACCATGCAATGGTCTGTTGATGTTGGGCAGACTTTTCCGGCCTTGGGGCGAACGTAGCCAAAAGATCCTGCCCAAAGAGTTGGTCAGCTTGATGTAGTTGCATTGGTTCTCTAGTTGAGTAGAGGGTCTGTAAATGATGTCTTATTGCCTGCTTGTTAGGAGGAGTGTGTGAAGAGAGGTAGCTGAGTGACTGGAATGACTTCCTCAATCATGTAAACATAAGCAATAGAAGTACATAGAACATAGAACATAGAAAGCCACAGCACAAACAGGCCCTTCGGCCCACAAGTTGCGCCGATCACATCCCCACCTCTAGGCCTATCTATAGCCCTCAATCCCATTAAATCCCATGTACTCATCCAGAAGTCTCTTAAAAGACCCCAACGAGTTTGCCTCCACCACCACCGACGTCAGCCGATTCCACTCACCCACCACCCTCTGAGTGAAAAACTTACCCCTGACATCCCCCCTGTACCTACCCCCCAGCACCTTAAACCTGTGTCCTCTCGTAGCAACCATTTCAGCCCTTGGAAATAGCCTCTGAGAGTCCACCCTATCCAGACCCCTCAACATCTTGTAAACCTCTATCAGGTCACCTCTCATCCTTCGTCTCTCCAGGGAGAAGAGACCAAGCTCCCTCAACCTATCCTCATAAGGCATGCCCCCCAATCCAGGCAACATCCTTGTAAATCTCCTCTGCACCCTTTCAATGGCTTCAACATCTTTCCTGTAATGAGGTGACCAGAACTGCGCGCAGTACTCCAAGTGGGGTCTAACCAGGGTCCTATAAAGCTGCAGCATTATCTCCCGACTCCTAAACTCAATCCCTCGATTAATGAAGGCTAGTACGCCATACGCCTTCTTGACCGCATCCTCCACCTGCGAGGCCGATTTAAGAGTCCTATGGACCCGGACCCCAAGGTCCTTCTGATCCTCTACACTGCTAAGAATGGTACCCTTCATTTTATACTGCTGCTCCATCCCATTGGATCTGCCAAAATGGATCACTACACACTTATCCGGGTTGAAGTCCATCTGCCACTTCTCCGCCCAGTCTTGCATTCTATCTATGTCTCGCTGCAACTTCTGACATCCCTCCAAACTATCCACAACACCACCTACCTTGGTGTCGTCAGCAAACTTACCAACCCATCCCTCCACTTCCTCATCCAGGTCATTTATGAAAATGACAAACAGCAAGGGTCCCAGAACAGATCCCTGGGGCACTCCACTGGTCACTGACCTCCATGCAGAGAAAGACCCCTCCACAGCCACTCTCTGCCTTCTGCAGGCAAGCCAGTTCTGGATCCACAAGGCAACAGCCCCTTGGATCCCATGCCCTCTCACTTTCTCAAGAAGTCTTGCATGGGGGACCTTATCGAACGCTTTGCTGAAGTCCATATAGACCACATCCACCGCTCTTCCTTCGTCAATGTGCTTGGTCACATTTTCAAAGAACTCAACCAGGCTCGTAAGGCACGACCTGCCCCTGACAAAGCCGTGCTGACTACTTTTGATCATACTAAACTTCTCTAGATGATCATAAATCCTGTCTCTCAGGATCCTCTCCATCAACTTACCAACCACTGAGGTTAGACTCACCGGTCGGTAATTTCCCGGGCTGTCCCTGTTCCCTTTCTTGAATATAGGGACCACATCCGCAATCCTCCAATCCTCCGGAACCTCTCCCGTCTCCATCGACGATGCAAAGATCATCGCCAAAGGCTCCGCAATCTCCTCCCTCGCCTCCCACAGTAACCTGGGGTACATCCCATCCGGTCCCGGCGACTTACCAACCTTGATGCCATTCAATAGTTCCAACACATCCTCTTTCTTTATGTCCACATGCTCGATCCTTTCTGTCCTCCGCAATCCAGCAGTACAACCACCCAGATCCCTTTCCACCGTGAATACCGAGGTAAAGTATTCATTAAGCAGCTCCGCCATTTCTAACGGTTCCGCACAAACTTTTCCCCCTTCACCTTTTAAGGGTCCTATGCCTTCACATCTCATCCTTTTACTCTTGACATATTTGTAGAAAGCCTTGGGATTCTCCTTAATCTTACCCACCAAGGTCTTCTCATGACCCCTTCTCGCTCTCCTAATTTCCTTCTTAAGCTCCTTCCTACATCGCGTATACTCCTCTAAATCCTTAACACCTCCTAGCTCTCTGAACCTTCTGTACGCCTCTCTTTTCTTATTCACCAGGTTCATCACAACCTTCGTGCACCACGGTTCCCGTACCCTACCAACACCCCCCTGTCTCATCGGAACGTTGTCATGCAGAGCTCCAGACAAACATTCCTTGAAAATCCTCCACTTTCCTTCGGTACTTTTCCCCAAGAATGCCTCCTTCCAATTTACCCGTCTAATTTCCTCCCTGATGACACTGTATTTCCCTTTACTCCAGAGAAACACTTTCCTAGCCTGCCTGACCCTATCTCTTTCCAATGCTATCGTGAAGGAGATAGAATTATGATCGCTATCCCCAAGATGCTCACCCACCGAGAGATCCTCCACCTGTCCAGGTTCATTAGCCAGCACCAGATCAAGAACAGCCTCTCCTCTAGTAGGCTTATCCACATACTGTGTCAGGAAACTCTCCTGGACACACCTAACAAACTCCTCTCCATCCAAACCCCTAGCCCTAGGGATATTCCAATCTATGTTTGGGAAATTAAAATCTCCCATCACGACAACTCTGTTATTCCTACATCTCTCCAGGATCTGTTTCCCCATCTGCTCCTCAACATCTCTGTTACTATTCAGCCCCTGGAGCATGCTCCACCATTCCTTATGAACCTGGTTGATATTCAACATCAACTTCACTTTTCTACCCTATCCCCATTTCCTTTGATTCCCTTGGAATCCAAAAATCTATCAATCCTTGTATGAATCTGCTCAACAACTATGCTTCCACAGTCCTCCTGGGAAGAGAATTCACAAGTCTTTACTGAAGAAATTACTCCTCATCTCAGTCCTAAATTGCCAAGACTGTCACCCTGAATTCTGATGTGGAGATGCCGGTGTTGGACTGGCGTGAACACAGGAAGAAGTCTCACAACACCAGGTTAAAGTCCAACAGGTTTATTTGGTAGCAAATACCATAAGCTTTTGGAGCGCTGAAAGATTATGGTATTTGCTACCAAATAAACCTGTTGGACTTTAACCTGGTGTTGTGAGACTTTACCCTGAATTCTGGACAGCCCAGCCAGGGGAAACAGCCTCTCAACTCTGTCTGTTAAGCCCTTGAAGAAGTTTAAAGACTTTAATGAGATCACCTGTCATTCTTCTAAACTCTGGAGAGTATAGGCCAATTCTACTCAACCACTCCTCATCTCATTCAAGGAATCAATCTAATCAACTTTTGTTGCACTCCTGTAAGGAAATGATATACCTCTTTAGATAAGGAGACAGAGAGCTTTACAAAGTACTCCAGCTGTGATCTCACTAAAGCTAAAGATTAATGTGGCAAGACTTTGGGCTGAATTTTATGGTGCACCAGGTTTCCTGCCACCCCCTCTGACTAAAATGTCAGTGAGTGGGTGGGACCGGATAGCCATCCATGATCCTGACAGCTGCCCCATAGCGATTTAACACTGAGAGCAGCACGAAATGCTTTAAGGCAAGACTTCCATCCCGATCTCAGGACAAGGGCCTGTGCTGGAGAGCTGTCAGCCAATCAAATTGACTGGCAGCTCTATAGACCCGCAGCGTCAGAGAGAAGCAATAGCCATTGGTGGAACAATGCACCGTTCCACCTTGTCAATGAACCTTGGAAAATCAAGGGTCGGCGATCTCCGCGAGCTGTTCAGGAAGGTGGGGAGCATTGTTCATGAAGCCAGGATGGGAGAATGACTTAGCTGGGCTTGCCTCGGATGGTACCAGGGGTATTCACAAAGGTGGTCCTCCCCCACTTCCCCGACACCAACCCACACTGCTAAAGCTGTCAGGCTTCCCACATGGCGTGGGCCATCCCTAGCTAAAGTACGAACGATGGCAAAATGAGATCCTTAAATGGCTGTTCGTTGGGCGTCAAGGCAGGTGGGCTCACCATTGCCTCCCCTGCAACCCATAACATTTTAGACAGGTCGATTGGCATCAGCAGGCCACCTGCTGAATTTTACAACTGCTCTACCTTCAAACATGCTGGTGGGTGAGTGTAAAATCCAGCCCTTGTTAATCTTTTATTCCCATGCCTTTGTATCAAAGGCTAACATACAATTTATATTCCTAATTGTCTGCTCTACCTGTGCGTTAACTTGCTGTGATTTGTTCACAAGGACACCAACATTCCTCCACATTCCAAGTTTTCTCGTAGCTCACCATTTAAAAAATAATAATTCTACTTTTCCAGCAGAATGGTTAATTTTCCTGCATTTTTATACTGCATCTATTATCTTCTTCCCCACTCTCATAACTTGTCTATATCCTTTTGTTGTCTCTTTGTATCCTCCTCACAGCTCACTTACCCATTTACCTTGGTATGGTAATCACTGAACATTTACTTATCCAACGTTAATAGATTGGTGCTTTAGAACAACGATATGGAGATGCCGGCGTTGGACTGGGGTAAACACAGTAAGAAGTTTAACAACACCAGGTTGTGTGGCTTTTGCTACCAAATAAACCTGTTGGACTTTAACCTGGTGTTGTTAAACTTCTTACTGCTTTGGAACAACCCATAGGATTAAATTAATTGCCCAACTGAATCAGTGAATGTCGGCTCCTGGGATCAGAATGGAATGAATGAATATCCTCTTCACTATGAGTGCAAATGTCCACTTTGCTCTATAATGAGTCATCAGTTTTGAAGAAGACCTTTGAGAATTCATGAATTGGAACCAGTGCTAAAATGCTTGGTTACAGATCCTATCACCCACATAGTTCTCAATCCATTCAAAGCACTCTGCATTAAATCTGTAGTTTCAGATCTCCCCTCCACCACCCCTCTCTTTCTTTTGCAGAAGCAGGACAGGTAAGTATGTGAGCCGAGACATCACAGCTGGCAATTTTACTGGATAAATGCTCCAAATTGATTCTTTTGTCCACTGTTTAAAATAAACAGATTGATGTCTGTGTTAAAACGGTTACTAAATGAAAGTCATTAGAATGCATCACATGTTTCTGTTAATATTACCCACTGTCATGTCTAGGCTACAGTCATTTAATTGTTGAAAATGAAAAAAAAACTTCCAGCTATTTCATTTAATTGCTGTCGATTTGGCAGTCATATGGAATTGCAGTGAGCTAGTTTTGTGTTGTAAGAAATCTGAGTGAGGGTTGCTAGGATGCAGAGGCTATGGGCAGATAGCCTGAATCTATATGTTTGCCCCTCACTCTTCCAGGTCGATCCATTCATCTGTCCCTCCAGTTCCTCCAAGAAAATCTGACACCATGACTGAACATGTGACCGATAAATATGGACCACAATCCCATGGTACTGTTTGTCGTGATTTCCAGCAATAGGGCAATCTTAAGTTTTTGAGTTTATTTATCAGTATCACAAGTAGGCTTACATTAACACTGCAATGAAGTTACTGAGAAAATCCCTGAGTCGCCACATTCCAGCGCCTGTTGGGGTACACTGAGGGAGAATTTAGCACAGCCAACGCACCTAACCAGCACGTCTTTCCGCTGTGGGAGGAAACTGGAATTCCCGGAGGAGACCCACGCAGACATGGGGAGAACATGCAGAATTCACACAGATTGTGACCCAAGCTGGGAATCGAACCTGGGCCCCTGGCGCTGTGAAGCAGCAATGCTAACCACTGTGCCACCAGAATCTGACTGTTAAATTATACAAGGGTAGGAAAGGCAGCCTCCTTGACTCTAACAAGCCATCCGGAGGGATTCCCCGTCGATCCGAGAGCCTTCCTGCTCAAACCCTCTCAATTTTTCTTTTAAATTGAGCTCTTTGAGGGCACCCCCATGTTTGAGTTGCTCTCTTGATTCTATACCCGCGTCAGCAGCACCCACCTCTCCCTGGAGCTGCCAAGGCTCCAGAGCTGCCAAACCTCTGATGAAGGAGCAGCAGCGGGAGTCCACCCTAACTGTATGGTGATCGCCAATATCTCCAACAATAATAAGGGCGGCACGGTGGCACAGTGGTTAGCACTGCTGCCTCACAGCGCTAGGGACCCGGGTTCGATCCCCGGCTCGGATCACTGTTTGTGTGAAGTCTGCACATTCTTCCCGTGTCTGCATGGGTTTCCGCTGCGTGGTTTGGTTTCCCCCCGCAGTCTGAAAGACGTGCTGGTTAGGTCCATTGGCCATGCTAGATTCTCCCTCAGTGTGCCTGAATAGACGCCGGAGTGTGGTGACTGTGGGATTTTCACAGTAACTTCATTGCAGTGTTAATGTAAGTCTACTTGTGACAATAGTAAATAAATAAATTTCTCTGCGCTGGGCTCGTCTCGCTGCTGGGAAGGGTGGGCTCAGGACCCCATTTGGTCCCAACCTCAGGGTCCAGAGCTGAAGGAATAGTCAGCCAACCATATTAAAATGTTCTAAATCCTTCTTTTAGTGCTAATAAAGTTATGTTCTATAGTTAAATCATCAGCCGTAATACATGTTCCTCTCCAACTTGACTCTTTCTTTGGTTTCTGTTTTGTTTCTTTGTCACAACATTACCGCATTCCCTTTGGTGAAGGAAAAGTTCCAAAATTAATATTCACACAGAGGCTGCTTCATAATACAAAGTCCTTTGTAACTGTTGTTGAATTTGTCTAGAAATGAATTAGACTATCGTTTTGCAAATGAGGAACATCGAAGGATTAGAAGACGGTGATTAGGCAACATGGCAAATGCAAAGAGAAACGGCAATCTGCACTGAATGGGATGAATGGTTTTATAAGGAGCATCTTAAAGGAGAAAGGTGAGGTGAAGAGGTGTATCATCCAGAGGTTGGGACCTAGGCAGTTCAAGGAACAGCCGCCAGTGGTGGAGCAGTCAAAATTGCTGATGCCTCGGAGGCACGAATTGGAGCAGTGCAGGTATCTCAGAGAGTTGTGGGGCGGGAGGTGATTGCAGAGATAAGGAGGGGCAAAGCGTTGAAGGTCTCAGCTTTTGTAGTTTGTCCACACCTTTCACTCCTGGTGCCATTTTAGTAAATCTCATCTGCGCTCTAACTGAGACTTTAACATTCATCCTAAATGTGGTGCCCCAGAATTGGTTCAAACACTCCTGCTGGGGCTAAACCAATTTAAAAAAAAAGATTTTTGCCTAACGTCCCTGTGTTTGTCCTCCATACCTCTATTTATAAAGCCATGGATTCTGTATGCTTTAATTAAGTAGTCTTCTCAACTTGTTTTGCCATCTTTGAAGGTGCCATCTTTGAAGGGTGGCAAGGGGTGGCAAGGGGCGGAATGGTGGCACAACGGTTAGCACTGCGACTCACAGCACCAGGGGCCTGAGTTTGATTCCCGGTTTGGGTCACTGTCTGAGTGGAGTTTGCACATTCTCCCCGTGTCTGCATGGGTTTCCTCTGGGTGCTCCGGTTTCCTCCCACAGTCCAAAGATGTGCAGGTTAGGTGCATTGGCCATGTTAAATTTTCCCTCCGTGTACCTGAACAGGTGCCAAAGTGTGGCAACTAGGGGATTTTCACAATAACTTCATTACAGTGTGAATGTAAGCCTACTTGTGACAAATAAATAAACTTATATGTCTGAACACCCTCAGGGCTCTTGGTTCTTCCACCCTCTTTAAAATTGTACCAGTTTTAAAATTTTTATTCATTCATTCGTAGGACATGGGTCTCGCTGGCTGGCCAGCATTTACTGCCCATCCCTTGTTGGGCATTTGAGAGACAACCACATTGATGTGGCTCTCGAGTCACATGTAGGCCAGACCAGGTAAGGACGGCAGATTTCCTTCCCTAAAGGACATTAGTGAACCAGTTGGGTTTTTCCGACAATGGTTTCATGGTCATCAGTAGATTCTTCATTCCAGATATTTTTTATTGAATTCAAGTTTCACCAACTGACATGGCGGGATTTGAACATGCATCTCCAGAACATTGGCTGGGTTTCTGGATTAATAGTCTAGTGATTATACCACTCGGCCAACAGCTTCCCCAGTTAATTTAATTTATATCATCTCCCACCATTCCTATTAAAATGAATTATTTCACACTTGTCTGTGTTAAATTGTATCTGCCATGATTCTGCCTATTTCACTAGTTTATGTTCTCCTGACATTTGTCGCCAAACTCCTCATGGTTGACCACGCTTGCAAGTTTTGTGTCAGCTGCAGTTATGCCCTGTATACCCAAGTCCAGATCATAATGAAACAAGGCAGTAATCGGCAGAGTATACCACTGCACACTTCCCTCCACTTTGAAAACAACTGCTCACCAGTACTCTCCAGTAGCTCTGACCAAGAGTCATCCAAACTCAAAACGTTAGTTCTATCCTCTCTCCACAGCTGCTGTCACACCTGCTGAGATCTTCCAGCATTTTCTGTTTTCGTTCACCAGTACTCTGAACAAAGAACAATACAGCACAGGAACAGGCCCTTCGGCCCTCCAAGCCCGTGCCGCTCCCTGGTCCAAACTAGACCATTCTTTTGTATCCCTCCATTCCCACTCTGTTCATATGGCTATCTAGATAAGTCTTAAACGTTCCCAGTGTGTCCGCCTCCACCACCTTGCCTGGCAGCGCATTCCAGGCCTCCACCACCCTCTGTGTAAAATATGGCCTTCTGATATCTGTGTTAAACCTCCCCACCTTCACCTTGAACCTATGACCCCTCGTGAACGTCACCACCGACCTGGGGAAAAGCTTCCCACCGTTCACCCTGTCTATGCCTTTCATAATTTTATACACCTCTATTAAGTCTCCCCTCATCCTCCGTCTTTCCAGGGAGAACAACCCCAGTTTACCCAATCTCTCCTCATAACTAAGCCCCTCCATACCAGGCAACATCCTGGTAAACCTCCTCTGTACTCTCTCCAAAGCCTCCACGTCTTTCTGGTAGTGTGGCGACCAGAACTGGACGCAGTTCAGTTCAGTACTCTGCTTTCTGTCTTTCAGCCAATTTTGTATCCACTCCGCCATTCTCAGTTAAATCCCCTGAGTTTCAATTTAGCTAATATATTGCTAATAAATAGGAATTGAAGTTCAAGGAACTCCACAAGTTCTGTTGGAGGAAAATGCGGACAGACAAATGTTTCGAACTTCGCCACTCGCTGTTAGCTTGCAGTACTTGGCAGTCTGACATGCTGTTCCGATTTCTATCAACGTGATAAAATTGTATTTACCATTAAGATTGTGATATGGAAAGCACACCATCTGTTGGATGGGACACATTTTGCTCACATGATCACAGCTCCGAAGATTTCATGTGCATGCAAGTTCTCCGATTCAGGAGAAAGAAAATTAAGTCCGCTTATATTCTTGTAAAGAGGGCATTGAACATCTCTGCCTTGCTCTTGCTTTTTACCCACATGAGACCAGACATTGCAGTAAAGCTCCACAAATCATGCAATCATGGTATATAGTCTGGCATTTGACCTCTGATGTGGTTTGAGTTTGTGTCCTTTAGAGCCGTTTTAAGCTGGCTCATCTTTTTACTAAGACTACAAAGAGCAATGATTGCTGGGTTTAAGCACAGGGATTTGCTACATTAAATCCAGCTAGCATTGGATTCTCTTCGAAATTATTTTTAAGAAGATATTTATTTTCTGTGGACATGTACAATTTCTATTTGTATGAAGGTTTCTGCCCGGTGGGTGTTTCAGAGCAGACCGCCAGCTTTGTCCTGTTTGACTGCTTTGAAAGCCCAACTGATTTAACACTTGCAGCACTGAGCCGGACATTCTATTGCTCGAAGAAATCATTTTCTTGCTTTGGCAGCATGTAAACAGGCCCCAACTTAACAGTTCCCCTCTTTCCTCAGCATACTGATGAAAAAATACAGTAAGCCTTTTGACCTCCATGATACTATGAAGGACCTGGTGTTGTTAAAACTCTTACTATGAAGGACACCAGTAATTTTCCCGTATGCCTTACATGAGGGGAAGCAATGGCCTAGTGGTATTGTTGCTAGACTATTAATCCAGAAACTCAGCTAATGTTCTGGGGATCTGGGTTCGAATCCCACCATGGCAGATGGTGGAATTTGAATTCAGTAAAAAATATCTGGAATTAAGAATCTACTGGTGACCATGAAACCATTGTCGATTGTCAGAAAAACCCATCTGGTTCACTAATGTCCTTTAGGGAAGGAAATCTGCCATCCTTACCTGGTCTGGCCTACATGTCACTCCAGAGCCAGAGCAATGTAGTTGACTCTCAACTGCTCTCCAAGGGCAAGTAGGAATGGGCAATAAATCCTGGCCAGCCAGCGACGCCCATGTCCTACGAATGAATTTTTAAAAAGCCAAAATATCAACATTAAGCAGAAAAGTGCCCCTCACCGCCTCCTTTTCAGGGAATCGTGATGGGTGGGTCAGAGGACATGGCAAGGTTCAAAAATTGATCTCTTCACATTTGGAAATTAGGCTGGAATTGCCTTCCTGACTATAATGACAGGTTAATGCTCGCTGATGTGCACCGGGAACCCCTTTTGCATTCTCATGAATGCACATTAAAACCAAAACAGACCAAAATTGTGTTCCCCCATTAGATTTTCCACTGCTCTAGTGAGAATTTAGACCATTGTGTTTCCAGAATCAACATAAGTGGCAAGCACCCAGCGAGAGAGAGAGACTTCCAGGACTTACCAGACACTGGACGCTGCTGCGCCACTCCTAATGTCCACTCTTGGGTGCCAAGAGACAAACAGGAGATGGTACGCATGAAAGGATGGAGAATCAGGACACGATCGTGGCATGGAAGCCTCATGGGGGAATCAGGGCGCAAAGCAGGGGTGGAAGAGTGTGGGGCAGAAGGTGGGGTGGGTGGAAGACTGAAAGAGGATTGCAGTGTCTGGAGAAGGTATTTTATTGGGCGGGTCTATGGTGGAGTCCTAGGGGGAGGACTCAGGGTACTGGTGAATGATGAGAGTGAAAGGGGGCAGGGGGATACGATAGGATGGGAAGGCCATGGTATGTGTAGTCCTCATCAGGAAGGTCATTGAGGTGGACAAGAAAGGTGGCATGGATAATGGGAGTGGGCAGGTTCAGGGTAGGCATATGAACAGCAACAGGTGTAGGCTCTGAGGGAAGGGAAGGCTTATGGAGTTGCACAGCTCTGGGGCCAAGGTAATACTGATTGGTCAGATTCCTTACTCAAAGTTACATACATTAATAAAAGCGCCCTGTTCTTGGCAGACAGGAAAAGCAATACACACATTGTGCCTGTTTCAGCTAAACAAGATAAGTGACAGCCATTTGGTTGTTCATTCCTCAGGGCAATCAATACCTTGACCGATCATCGTCAAGCTGCCTAGCTTAAATTTCAAACAATGCTTGGCAGCTAATTGCCAGTCACCATCAACTGGTGCATTCTCCATGGCAATGCCTCCACCAATGAAAGTCCACTTGCCAACCAATGAGCTGCCACTTCCCATACAGCATATATTTATCGATTTCCCTTGCATTGTATTCTTGCAAATGTCCTGATGAGTGCAAGATGAAAAGCTTCCATGAAAAGCATCTATTTTTTTCAGCAGTACTTGACCTGTGCTTTGTAAAATGTAGTGAATTGAAGTGTTGTTTGCCTGCTTGGGCAAATGTTGAAGAATCCATGACAGTGTTTGAAGGAGTGTTCTGGACTATCACCAATGCAAGATTAACTGGCATTCAATGCTGTGTTCTGGGGACCTGTTTCATTCAATAGAGACCCTTCCTGCATTTCACCGAGGATACATAATAGGTGAAGTACTCAGAGATGTTTCTGAAAGGCCATAACAGCAACAACTAGCGCAATAAAATGTCCCAGAAATGCTTCAAAGGGCAATAAATAATCATCACATAATGGGGTGAATTTTCCCGTTCCATCCGCCACGGGAATTGTTGCGGGGGCGGGGGGGGGGGGCGGACCGTGGAAAGGTCCGTTGACCTCGGGTGGGATTTTCCGGTTTTGGGGCAAGCGCAGCCAGGAAACTCCGCCCAATGTGTCACCTCATGAAAATAGGGAAAGAAGAGGGTTTAATCCAGATACTCCATCAACAGCAGTTATCAAAAAGATTGGTCAAATTAATTATTTGGCTTCCTTCTGTGTCATAACTTAATCATTTTTATCAATAATGTGGACAAATTAGGCAATTGTTTTATCACTTATTTATTGTGAAACGCAGTATGGTAGTGTAGAACACAGTTCTAAGAACTTCAATAATTTGAGCACTTGATTGTTAGCAGTTCCTGATGTGATTCATTATTTGCAACTCAGGAGCGATGGATCATAATTCAGATACATTAGAAAGGATCAGTTGGTCAGCTGATTTTCTTTCCACTGGGTGCAATGCTCTCTGACCTTGCTCCTGAAAGCAGAGATATTTTTGATGATTGCTTCTTTTATGCAGCCTCACGACCAAGTATTTATTGCATTGCATCAGAGGATGGCTTATGCACTCTGCTAATGTCATGCAATCTCTTCAGCCACTTTTTCCAATATAGTGCACACCTACGTGCCCTACGTGACTTCTGTACTTCACATGTCTGCATGGTGATCTGAACACAATGTATGACTTATCATCCCCTTCACCCCCATCGGTACAGTAGCACAGTGGTTAGCACTGCTGCCTCACAGTGTGAGGGACCCGGGTTCGATTCCTGGTTTGGGTCACTCTCTGAGTGGAGTCTGCACATTCTCCCCATGTCTGCGTGGGTTTCCTCAGGGTGCTCTGGTTTCCTTCCCACAGTCCAAAAGACATGCTGGTTAGGTGGATTGGCCATATTAAATTCTCTCTCCGTGTACCTGAACAGGCGCCAGAGTGTGGCGACTCGGGGATTTTCACAGTAACTTCATCGCAGTGTTAATGTTAGCCTACTTGTGACACTAATAAATAAACTTTAAAATCCACTCTCAACACATTTTAATCATGCAAAATCTGGTATCAGTTGGATTTTTCCTTCACTTCAATTCTTGTCAACCTACATTGTTTTCCTATTCTTCACCATATTGATTTCTAAATCTACTAATTAATTGACAAATTCTTCCTGAATCTCCTGAACTCTGTTGCCATGAAATTCCATTCTGCAATTTCGGCCCTCGATGCATTACCCCAGTCCCCCCACCTCCCCTCTTTGTCCCAAAACTTTTGGCCTGATTCGCCAGCAGACCTCCCCTTATTTAATTTCCCCCATTTTTAAAGAGTTCTTCAGTCTTCTGCTTTGTTCCCCTAACTTCTTCCGCTTACACTCCCCTTGTTCATTTTTCCTTTTTGCGAAGTGTCACGGGATGTCTTAAGGGTACTTTATCAACCCAGCTTCGTGGAGTTGTTGTTTGCGATTCATTAAGGATGCGAAACTGCCACCACAAAAACAGGCTTGCTTTAGAACACAGTGAAATAAAGCTCCCTTATTAGCTATAAAAGGCAGGACTAAAAGGAAATGTTGTCAAAACAAAATATACAGAATGTTGTTTTTCCATCCCAGTTAAACCAATCACCTTGTTCTGTTGGGTTTCGGGGGAATTCAAGCCACTCTTCCAAAGTGTGTTCAAACTGCGTGCAGCTTTGAAACATTGCATCAGTCCCCTGATACAGTGTTGGTGATAACCACGGCTCAATTCTCATTAATCTCTGCTGTGTGAAAACCTGTTCTCTCCAGGATTAAATCAGACAATAACAATATGCATGTACACAATACTTGTTTTCTTCAGTACTCTCAATTGTAATGCTAAAGCGGTATAACAATACAGAGTCTGGCTCGTAATCTTCAGAATTACTCCTTTGTTTTGGGAAATGCAGAAAAGCATTTAATAATCTAATCTAAAATTGTGCAACCATCTTCCCACTTTCCCTTGGTTCTAAAGCTTTTTCGCTGAAATTAAATAATGCTCTGGTCCATTTCCTTTATTTAGAAAGAAGGCAGAAAAAGTATAAAGAAAGATTGGCACTTCATTTTGTTTTTCCAGAACACTTCTTTGAATGACTTTGATTCCAATACTTTGAGATTATTTTACAGGAGGCAGTTCCTGTTGTGTGTGCAACTCTGTGTGTGTCCATGGAGGGAAAGGGATTAGGCTACATAACATGTCACCTGCTTCTGTCAAATCTCATTCCTTCTGGGAGGCGGAGGATAAGTGATCACCTCAGGGGTGAGTTTCCAGACTCTGTCTCACAACCTGTTCTTATGAGGTATTCTGTGCTGAATAGCATTTTCGTGGAAAGGTCCACTGGGATTGGGCAGAAGGATGTAAATTAAATTTAGTAATGAGATTGAAGGGATATGTACAATAATTGACATTCAATTGTTTTATTAAGGTATGCATTGGTTGTCAGATTTTCAAAGCTTACCACGGCTATTTGGATTGCTCTGCACTGTGTGTGTGCCTTTGTCAATGCAAACAGTCTACTGATTAGGACGTTGATCACAGGCACTGCTTTTCATCTAAGTCTTACTCAAGCAATGGGGCCACATAACAAAGAGATCACAGCTGTAGGTAACTATTAAGAGGAAACTGGTCTCAGCCTAGCTCCCAGTGCCCCCCCCCCCCCTAATCGACCACACTAACTGTTGTATAGGAAGATTGCAGTTGGAGGTAGTAACACATTGCCTGGTGCAGGTATTCTTTCCATCCTTTAGAATATTATTTCAATAACAATTACATTTATAAAGGGCGGCACGGTAGCACAGTGGTTAGCACTGCTGCTTCACAGCTCCAGGGTCCCGGGTTCGATTCCCGGCTCGGGTCACTGTCTGTGTGGAGTTTGCGCATTCTCCTCGTGTCTACGTGGGTTTCCTCCGGGTGCTCCGGTTTCCTCCCACAGTCCAAAGATGTGCGGGTTAGGTTGATTGGCCAGGTTAAAAATTGCCCCTTAGAGTCCTGGGATGCATAGGTTAGAGGGATTAGCGGGTAAAAAAAAGGGATTAGCGGGTAGGGCCTGGGTGGGATTGTGGTCGGTGCAGACTCGATGGGCCGAATGGCCTCCTTCTGCACTGTCGGGTTTCTATGATTCTATAAAGCACCTCAGACATAGCAACAACCCTCACGGCACTTCACAGAGATGTTTTATCTTAAATGCTCAGATGTTAAAAACAATGTTTGTTTCTGGGATTTACCATCAAGAAATAATCATTGAATATTCCGTTTTGCATTACGAATCAATCACATAACACTGGATTGGAGTCATATGTAGGCAAATGTAGTCAGAATATTTTTTTATTCATTGAAAGGACATGGGCATCACTGGCAGGGCAGCATTTATTTCCCAGTCCCCAGTTGCCCTTGAGAAGGTGGTGGTGAGCTGCCTTCTTGAATCGCTGCAGTCCACGTGCTGTGGGTTGACTCACAATGCCGTTAGGGAGGGAATGGCTCATTCGCTTTTTGAAAGGCACAGAAGTGACCCAGATTGTTTTTTTCCTAATCAGAATCCAAGTCTCTATTTTTTCCTGGTACCAATTCATGTATTACCTCGTTTGAGTTATAAGCAGAGGCTGGGTAGACTGGAACTTTTTTCCCTGGAGCATAGGAGGCTTAGGGGTGATCTTATAGAGGCCTATAAAATAATGAGGGACATAGAGAAGGTAGATAGTCAACAACTTTTCTCAAAGGTAGGGTAATCTAAAACTAGACGGCATAGGTTTAAGGTGAGAGGGGAGAGGTACAAAAGAACAAAGAACAAAGAAAATTACAGCACAGAAACAGGCCCTTTGGCCCTTCAAGCCTGCACCGACATGCTGCCTCTGTGAACAAAAACACCCTACACTTCTGAGGACCATATCTCTCTGAAGAAAAGGGTCCAGAGGGGTATTTGTTTTCCCACAGAGGGTGCTGGGTGTCTGGAATGAGCTACCAGAGGTAGTAGTAAAGGCGGGTACAATTTTGACTGTTAAAAAGCATTTGAACAGTTACATGGGTATGATGGATATAGAGGCATACGGGCCAAATGCGGGAAATTGGGATTAACGTAGTGGTAAAAACTGGATGGCATGTACAAGTTGGGCTGAAGGGCCTGTTTCCATGCTGTAAACCTCTATGACTCTATGACTCTATGATGTGCCTCAGGGGTTGGTGCTAGGACCACAACTTTTCACGACATACATTAATGATTTGGAAGAAGGAACTGAAGGCACTGTTGCTAAGTTTGCAGATGATACAAAGATATGTAGAGGGACAGATAGTATTGAGGAAGGACTTGGACAGGTTAGAAGAATAGGCAAAGAAGTGGCAGATGGAATACAATGTGGAAAAGTGTGAGGTTATGCATTTTGGAAGGAGGAATGGGGGCAGAGACTATTTTCTAAATGGGGAAATGCTTAGGAAATCAGAAACTCAAAGGGACTTGGGAGTCCTTGTTCAAGATTCTCTTAAGGTTAACATGCAGGTTCAATCGGCAGTTAGGAAGGCAAATGCAATGTTAGCATTCATGTCGAGAGAGCTAGGATACAAGAGCAGGGATGTACTACTGAGGCTGTATAAGGCTCTGGTCAGACCTGATTTGGAGTACTGTGACAGATTTGGGCCCCGTATCTAAGGAAGAATGTACTGGCCTTGAAAAGGGTCCAGAGGAGGTTCACAAGAATAATTCCTGGAATGAAGAGCTTGTCGTATGAGGAACGGTTGAGGATTGTACTCGTTGGAGTTTAGAAGGATGAGGGCGGATCTTATTGAAACTTACAGAAAACTGCGAGGCCTGGATAGAGTGGACGTGGAGAGTATGTTTCCACTAGTAGGAAAAACTAGAACCAGAGGACACAACCTCAGGTTAAAAGGACGACCCTTTAAAACAGAGATGAGGAGGGATTTCTTCAAGCAGAGAGCAGTGAATCTGTGGAACTCTTTGCCGCAGAAGGCTGTGGAGGCCAGGTTATTGAGTGTCTTTAAGACAAAGATAGATAGGTTCTTGATTCATAAGGGATCAGGGGTTATGGGGAAAAGGCAGGGGAATGGGGATGAGAAAAATATCAGCCATGATCAAATGGTGGAGCAGACTCGATGGGCCGAGTGGCCTAATTCTGCTCCTATGTCTTGTGGTCTTATAGGCCTGACTTCTTCCAGAACTCGCCATACTGAAATTGGAACTCTGCATTGTTGGTCCAGTATCCTAATGAGGTTACCATATCTCATTATTTAAAATAAATATGCAAGTTTAAGTGTTCTAGTATTGATATGAATCTAGTCAGCAAACATTTTGATACAATCAATAAAAAGCGTCCTTTCAATAAAAATGTCATCTTGAAGGATAAGGTGAACAATTGCACCATGCAGTCATAAAGATAAAGTTCAAATTGATATTAAATTTTCAAATCAAACAGCTCACCATTGTTACAATCTCCATGGAGACCAAAAACTTAAAAAAGAGATTCAAACATCCAGATATTAGATGAAAGAGTGATGCAGTAAGATTTCATCTGGTAATACTTTTACTGCAACAAATGACAAAAAAATACACTTTTGAATAAAAAATATTTTCTTTCTCCCGGCAGCTTATACTTTAAATTACAGAAAGGTACATTCTTCTTTATACATATCACACATCACACTCTTCAGAGAATTACAGCAAAATGTCCACAGATGCTCCCTACTTCCAATGGATTGCTTCCTTTTGTTTTCCCAGCCAGATAATGGTGGCACTGTGGTTAGTATTGTTGCCTCACAGTGCCAGGTTCCCAGGTATGATTCCTGGCTTTGGTCACTGCCTGTGCAGAATCTGCATGTTCCCCCCGTGTCTGTGTGGGTTTCCTCCGGGTGCTCTGGTTTCCTCCCACAGTCTGAAAGATGCGTAGTTTAGGTGCATTGACCATGCCAAATTCTCCCTCAGTGTACCTGAACAGGTGCTGGAGTGTGACGACTAGGGAGTTTTCACAGTAACTTCATTGCAGTGCTAATGTAAGCCTACTTGTGACACTAATTAATAAATAGATAAAATAAATGGAATTGACTTTCACTGTAAAGGTTTCACTGCAGATTTCTTCCCACTCGCCCAAACTTGATGAATCTTCCGGTCTTCTTTAAATCCTCACAAAGTCAGTCCCCTTAATCTCAGTGCAAGCATTTTCTCTGTTTCAGATGCAGGACTGGTTGCCTCTATCTCTTGCTCTCTGACGTTCATTTGGCTGCAGACCACCCCAGACCTAACTGCTGTCTGTATGTGATATATTTATTGGTTTGTAGAGAGGCCTGTATAACCTGATCTCAAAATTGGCATCCTTTGCCCTCTTCCCCATGGCAACATGAAACACAGCCAATACCTTTCTGGGACTTCTGGAGACTCGGGGTCCATTCTTGGTACACATAGAGACTGCTGCCATTGTCTTCAAATGTAAAGATCATGCACCTGCTTCTCAGTACAAACAATCTGAGCCCTCCTTTGGTCTCAAACAACTGAACCATTTGGGCGCATTCCTGAATAGATCACATGACCCCCTTCATTTGCCCTAAATTTAAAGCTACAATTCCGAAACATAGCAATCTTATAAGCCTCATAACTGTGGCAATACCCATAGATGTCAACACTGAAAAAAATTAAAAGCATATAATTTTTTGGGGGTGATACTTGTACAGTTCATGGCCAATGAGCATCTCGGGAGAGATGATCCCAGTTGCGAGTACGGAATGTGCCCCTGAAAGGAATGATAATTCTTTGTTGGTGGGGATGCAGAATTGGAAAAGAAGCATGTTGAAAGGAAAACTTGCTTGCCTTAACATCTACCCATCTCCATTCACTCCTCGGGCCTGCTTTGGGAGGCAGCAGCCCCATTTGCAGCCCATACCCACCACCTCACCATGGGGATAATGTGGGCAGGCATTGCTGGACAGGGATTGGGATTGTGACATTGGGAAATCTTCCAAGTTGTAATTGCTACCTCAAAGAGAAAATCTAGCCCAGTGAGGCAAGGGTGTTCTCACAGACCTTTAGATAATACTGGTTCAGCCACAATTGGAGTATTGTGTCAATTCCTGGACAACTCACTTTAGGGAGGATGTGAAGGCATGAGATAGGTTGCAGAAGAATGGTTCCGGGGATGAGGGATGAGAGTTACGTGGTTAGATTGGAGAAGCTGGGGGTTTTTTTCTCTTTTGAGAACAGAAGGCTGAGTGAAGATTTGATGGAGGTGTTCAAAATCGCCAGGGATCTGGACAGCACTGTGTCAGGGGAAACTTTTCCCATTGGCAGAAAGGACAAGAATCAGAGAGCACAGATTTAAAGTGATTGGTCAAGAACCCCCCCAAAGGTGACAGGTCCAAGAGGAACCTTTTTACACAGTGAATGGCTAGGATCTGGAATACAATGCTGAAAGGGTCATGAAGACAGATTCAATTGTGGCTTTTGGAAGAGAATTAGATAAGTACTTGAAGGGAAAAAAATTGCAGGGCTACGGGGAGAGGGCAGAAAGAAATGTCAGGTGCATTGAATTGCTATCTGAATCTGAGTCTGTGCCTTAACTCAGCAGATTAACTCCACCTCGAGATGGGTTCACCCTTTTCATTGTTCAAATGTAATATCTTGCTTGTGCTATTTGAATGCTATCTGCTGAGATTGTATGCATGTGTTCATTAAGTGATGAATGTCCGTGCTGAAGAATAGAACATTTCACTCTTTATGCGGCGAGCATCTGCATTAAGCACTCAAAGATACGCCACACATTACAAGCTGAGTGAATGCTCTCTGCACTGACCTATTAATGCACCTGAAAAGCAACCTCTGAAGAGTACCCCTCACTGTGCCATTCCAATTCCATTTCCCACACCTGCCAGCTTTCTTCATTCCAGTGACACATTAGAAGTAGTTTAGTGCTGCAGACTGAAGCCAACAAGGAAGCTGATTGAAGTCAACCCAAATTCATTTTAATTAGCTGGAAGAGAAGAGAATCATCACATCTGTCTATATCGAGTTCATATAGCAGAGAACAAGAACTGAACTAGATTCTGCCAATTGGCACAATATTCAACTAGAACAATTGTGCACTTTTTAATTGTACAGAGCCCCAGTGAACACCACAATCACTCATTGTATACATTACTTAGAATTGTTATGTTCATCCCCTTTACCTATAATCTAATTGTATCAAAGGGTGGCACAGTGGTTAGCACCGGGACCCAGGTTCGATTCCCGGCTTGGGTCACTGTGGGGAGTTTGCACATTCTCTGCGTGGGTTTTCTCCGGGTGCTCTGGTTTCCTCCCACAGTCCAAAGATGTGGGGTTAGGTGGATTGGCTATGCTAAATTGCCCCTTAGTGTCAGGGGGACTAGCAAGGGTACATGCATGTGGTGACAGGGATAGGGCCTGATTGGCATTGTGGTCAGTGTAGACTCGATGGGCCTCCTGCACCGTAGGATGCTATGACTCGATGCTATGCTATGACTACAAAGATAGTACCAAAGGAGTCAGACAAATAGAATTCACAGGTCAGTGAAATGGGACGAGATGGGTGGTGATGGGAAATTCCAAATTCAATATTAAATTTCCAATCCAGTTGTAGAAATCTTTTCTTCACTTTTCTGAGTGTTTATTCTAATGCTTGACAAGCTATGGAATTATTTTTCTGCCAAAGAAAATTATGAAATATGTATGGAAAATACCCTGGAGTTTCTGATCTGTACTTAACCTATTGAACACAGGTTCATGGCGTTGTGAGGCAGCACTGCTAACTACAGTGCCACCATGCCACCTGCATGGTTGCTGGTAGTGTCTTAGGCCCAAACATTTATAGCAGATTCATCAATGACCTTCCCCTCACCCCTCCCCACCCCACATCATAAGGAGTGGAAATGTTTGCTGATGATTACACACATGTTCAGTTCCATTTGTGATGCCTCAGATATTGTGTTGCACATGCAGCAAGATGTGACAACATTTAAGCTTTAGCTGATAAGTTGCACACAAGTATCCGACAATGACCATCACCAACAAAAGATAATCTAACGATCAGTCCTTGGCAGTCAACAGCATTAGCATTCACCGCCATCAACATCCGAGAGTTACCACTGACCAGAAACTTAACCAGATTAGCTATATACATACTGGCTATAAGAAAAAGGCGGAGGTTGGCAATTCTGCAGTGAATAACTCACCTCATGACTCCCCAAAGCATGATCAGCATCCACAAGTGTGATGAGCTATGAAGCATTTGCCTGGATGAATGCAGCTCCAACACTCAAGAAGCTTGACAGCATACAGGACAAAGCAGCTTGACACTCCACCCACCATCTTAAACCGTCACTCCCTCCACGACCAACACACAGTGACAGCAGTGTGTTCTATCTACGAGATGCACAGCAACAGCTTACCAAGGCTCCTTTGACAGCACCTCTACCACTTCAAGGGGCAAGGACAGCAGATGCATGAGAACATTGCCACCTAAACTTCCCCTTCAATTCACAGACCATCCTGACTCAGAAGTTTATTGCCATTTATCACTGGGTCAAAATCGAGGAACTTAACGGCACTGTTTGTACCTGCAACAGCTCAAGAAGACAACTCACTACCATCTTCTCAAGGGCAATTCAGTAAAGAAACAAATGTGTGTCTTATCTGCGATGCTCAGATCCCATGAAAGAATTAATTAAGAAGAACTAATAGATGTCAACAAGAAATACACTGATAGCCCATTTCTTTAGCAAGGGCACGCACATTTGACAGAAAATGGATAGTTGAGGGAAATGAGCTTTACACGGAAGTTATTCAAGGTTTTAGAATGGAGGTAAGAGAATCCTCCAGTGCAGAAGGAAACCATTTGGCCCATTGAGTCTGCACCGACCACAATCCCACCCAGGCCCTATCCTCATACCTCTATGCATTTACCCTAGCTAGTCCCCCTGAGACTAAGGGGAAATTTAGCATGGCCAATCCACCTAACCCACACATCTTTGGACTCTGGGAGGAAACCGGAGCACCAAGATGAAACCCACGCAGACACGGGGAGAATGTGCAAACTCCACACAGACAGTGACCCAAGCCAGGAATTGAACCCGGGTCCCTGGCGCTGTGAGGCAGCAGTGCTAACCACTGTGCCACCGTGCCACCCAGTTCAATTTGGAAAAGGTGGAAGACACTCATGCTTCTCATTTCTTTGCTTTGGGTATACAACCAAGATAGAGGCTGCGAAAAGGGAGTCAAGTGTATGAGTCTGCTTAAAATTGGCAACTCTCTGTGAAAGTTCAATATCATGATCATTATTGGAAGGGGAACACCTGCCAACTGTAACTGTCATCACTTGGTGACAAAAAAGCTGCCAGGGATATATATCCCTGTTAGCAGCTCATAGTAAATGGAATGACCTACTTTGAAATATGCTTTTCCCTGTATTGATGACATGGCCAGGAACTAGATACCGAAGGATCATCGATCTGATAAAAATGAGTTCCATAGCACACTGGCAATTTTATGGTTCGAGCACAAGGTTGGGGAGGCAAATTAGAGAATATTCAGGAGCAGAAAATGCTGGAAAATCACAGCAGGTCTGACAGCATCTGTGGAGAGAGAATAGAGCCAACGTTTCAAGTCTGGATGAACCTGACAAAGGGTCATCCAGACTCGAAACATTAGTTCTATTCTCTCTCTACAGATGCTGTCGGACCTGCTGAGATTTTCCAGCATTTTCTGTTTTTGTTTCAGATTCCAGCATCCACAATATTTTGCTTTTATGCTCAGATGCAGTTTTGATTTTGAAACACTTCATTTTCATTTTTTTCAGATTGTTTCTCAGCCAAATATTTGGATGCCTTGGCAATCTTACCAAAGCTCAAGGTTGTGTGATTTCATGAAATAGACATCAAATGAATATCAGAAGTTATTGCGATACAATATATTATATCCAATTAACAATGGACCCATATTGGCTACTCCACTGATGATAGGTCTTACAATGAAGTCTGTGGACCATACTTTATGATTATCCTCTCTGAATGATGGATCCCTATGTATTGCCATGCTGGAATGTAAAATGCATGGATTGCAATGGACAGGATTTGCCTGCCCTTCCCACCAGTGAGATCTTCCAATCCTGCATAGGTGACGCCCTGCGGCAGGTTTCCCAGTAGCGGGACCAGTGAGCTGTGGAAAATGCCATAGAATTCGCTGGGATTGGAAGATTCCAATGCTGGGCAATAGCGAGCCTCCTCTACCACTGGAAAGCATGGCACTGGGGGGGAGCATGGGGGAGATGGAAAATACCGCCCATTGTATTTTAAGACTGCTCTCCTGAAATGAGGACTCACCCCATTCCTTCCCACCCCCACTCACAACCCTGCATTGTTCTCTGCTACTACAATGTGCATTGTTGTTTGATTTACACTGCTGGTAACATTGAAGACGGTGGGCAGAATTTCAACCACAGTGCACCATTCTTGATGGGAGAACAGGAAGTTGGCACCCATTCTGCTGTCTTGCTTTTTATTGATTCCGACATGGTTTCAATTACAATTTAAAGTGTTGGAAGATGCATGCGATCACTCAAAGGGGGAAGATTTTCAGCAGTGGGACCTGCTTTCAGCTCACAATGCAGCAGGGTAGGCAACAAAAGAGCCTAATGGTCAAACAGTGAAACTCTTCCCCATGATCACAACCCTTCTACCCAACTCCATTGCCATCAACAGAAGACTTGTTCAGAGCACAAAGGTGGCACAGGTATATTTCAAATTTAAATTTCACCTGTAAAGTTTTCACATTACATTGGTTTCACTTTATTCACATGTGCATTTGATGAGATAAACTTAATGAGGAAAGGCAGTGATGCAGTGGTATTGTCGCTAGACTATTAATCCAGAGACCCAGGGTAATGCTCTGAGGACCCGGGTTCGAATCCCAACATGGCAGATGGTAACATGTGAATTCAATTAAAATCTGGAATTAAAAGTCCAATGTTGACCATAAAACGATTGTTGATTGTCAGAAAAACCCATCTGCTTCACTAATGTCCTTTAGGGAAGGAAATCTGCCGTGCTTGCCTAGTCTGGCCTACATGTGACTCCAGATCCACAGCAATGTGGTTGATTCTCAAATGGCCTAGCAAACCACTCAGTTCAAGGGACAATTAGCAATGGGCAATAAATGTTGGCCCAGCCAGCGATATCCACATGCCATGAAAGACTAAAGAAAAAAAAATAGGTTCTATTCCAGCCTTGGGTGAATGTCTCTGTGGAGTTTGCACTTTCTCCCTGTGTTTGTGTGGGATCCCTCCGGGTGCTTCAGTTTCCTCCCACACTCCAAAGATGTGCTAGTTAGGTGAATTGGCCTTGCTAAATTGCCCCTTAGTGTCAGGGGGATTAGCAGGGTAAATAAGTCGGGTTATGGGGATATGGCCTGGGTGGAATTGTTGTTGGTGCAGACTCGATGGGCCGAGTGACCTCCTTCTGCATTCTAAGATTCTATGATGGTTACAAGGGAGTTAAGGACATTTCTATACTGTGGAATAAACCATGATGTGTTTTTGTATTCAGTCTTTATTGAGCATTCATGTTAGTGTCCAGTGTTGTATGCAGCTCTCTGTGGGACATGGCTGAACTTGCAGGCTCAGCTGGATCTCCTTCTCCACATTGTAAAGGATATTGTCCAAGATTGCTCTCTGCAGGGATAATCGAAATATAATAAGTGAATCCAAAGCTCTGTGAGGACTCTGCCAGCCAACACACTGAGATGGACTGTATTGACACCTGTAGGCTCTTCATTCTCTTGCCTTCCCACCACACCAAGGCTGCCAGCCCTTCCCTGTTCCACTACTGCACGTGCCCGACCCCACACCACACTGCACTACACCCCCCAAACTGGCCCCCTTGCCAACCCCAAGCTGGAGTGTGAGCTGTCATTCTCCTGCTGCCTTTCCTTGTGCTGCAGAGTTCAACAAGGAAAACCATTGACCACTGGCACGACTGCACAAAGTCAACTCTTACACACCGCTTATAAACAAATGTGAACCAGGTGCCAAGAGATTCTCTCATGCCACTGGTTTGATCATGAAAGTAGAAGGTAACTATAAAAAACTTGAATGCAATGAGTGATCATGGCATTCAAATGTTTTACAGGTTAGAACTCATAGAAATCATAGAAACCCTACAGTACAGAAAGAGGCCATTCGGCCCATCGAGTCTGCACCGACCACAATCCCACCCAGGCCCTAGCCCCTTATCCCTACATATTTACCCATTAATCCCTCTAACCTACACATCTCAGGACACTAAGGGCAATTTAGAATGGCCAATCAACCTAACCCGCACATCTTTGGACTGTGGATATTGTGGATTTGGACTGGATCCAAAGACCTATCCCAGTATGTGGCTAAATTAATCCCTGTATTCAAACATGCCATCAGGAAAGTGAAACTTCAGGTCATGGCGAATGAAGTGACCCCACTCGCCGTGTTTCCAATTCGAGAAGGCCCCATAAAATACCACGTTCCCCTCCCCTCAACCCACCCCTACCAAATATTTTAAAATATCCTGCTGCAACTATTATCTGCCATGTTAGAGTATACATTGATACTTTTTTAAAAATTCTCTTTTCAACCTTAAACAAATGCTTTTTATCAGTTGTTACAGACAGGGAAGAGGGCAGATAGTAGCAGTGTAAAGGAATTGGTGAATAAGTCAAAGAGAAAAATGTACTATTATAATATGGAAAATGGAGATCCTTTGGTGCAGTGGGTAGCGTCCCTGTCTCTGAGCCAGAAACTCCGGGTTCAAGTCCTACTTAATGGTCACAGAAGGTGCATTCATAGCACAGCTGAGCAGGTTGATTACCAGACTGCAAACCCTTCCAGTATGCCCATGGCAAACGACCCGGGCAGGAGAGACTCCTGATCAGCCATGCTTGAAACGGAGTGATGCCCCTCAAGCTACAGCCTCTGGCTAACCACCTGTTCCAGAGAAGTCAGCTGCAGAAACAGACATAAGCATGTGCTTTGTCTGTCTTGGTGCGTCTCTCGATGCAGAAAATGAATCAAAAAGAAAATGAATGTTGAAAAAATAATAGAAAAGACCTTTCTGGAACAAGGTTACTCACACCGCAGACTTTCTCCAGTACCCTTCAGCTCAGAATAATTTCTGCTGGAAGTGTTTGCTGGAAGTGTAAGATTATCATGGAGTGGTGATGGCAACCAAGCATCTAGGACCTAGTGCTTGAGGAACCAAAGGTGTGTCTCCTTAATCATTGAGATTTAAGGATTGAGAAAGAAATAGAGGAACAATGTTGAAGCAGGATGAATTATAAAGGGAAAATCAGAATCAAATTGGATACAGAAAGAGAAATAAAGAAAAAAAAACACATGATTGGATTTAGCGTGACAAAGGTGGATAAATCTTGAACAACAATTCAACAACAACTTGTGGCAATGTGATTGAACCGTTGAGATGGTTCCCTTTCTGGATCAGAGGGATTGATTGGGATTGTACAAGCAATTATCATGCCTTTAAAAAAGTACATAAGCTGTGCATTTCCAACCCTAAGTAATAGATGGCATTTCTCAGTTTTCCAATATGTATATAATTGAACTGGATGAAGAAATACAGAATTGTATGTCCAAGCATGCAGACAGCGTTCAGTAAGGAACCACAAAATTGGAGCTGAAAGTTAAATAAGCACATTGACAGATTAAGTGAGTGGGCAAAACTATAGCAGATAGAATTGACTTGAGAGAAGTGTGAGGCTATCCAGTTTGGACTGAGAAAGGAAGATGGGAAGATTTTAACAATGAGATACTAAAAGCTGTGGAAGAGCAAAGAGATTTTGTCCATGTGCATAGGTCACGAAAAACTAACATGAAGAAACAAAAAATAAATAAAACTGTTAACATTGGCCGGAATTTTACCAGTCTTTTTACCGCCACTCAGGTTCGCAGAACGGAATTCTCTGTTGGCCTTGGGGCGGGATTTTACGAGCTCACCCGAGCAAGTGTGGAAATCAAGCTTCAATTGTACATAGACTTGGTCAGATCCCATCTGGATGACACAGGAACACTGTGTTCAGTTTTGGGCAAAGAATCTTAGGAAAGGTACATGAATCATCAGAATTATACCAATGTTTAAAGGATTAAATTATGAGAGAAGGTTACATAAATCTGATTTGTATAGCCTTCAGATAAGAAGATTGAGAGTTGTTCTAATCAATGGTCTTTAAAATTGTAAGGGGATTTGATAGATACTCTTACCTCAGCCAGTGGAACAAGAGGGCATAATCTGGACCATTTAAGAATAAAATCAGATGGAACTTTTTCACACAAAGGGTTACCATCATTTCCAAATGGCTGTGAACACAGGATCACTTGAAATTTTCCAATCGAGATTAGTGGGTCGCTCTTCGTTAAGGAAAGGTGTCAAGGGAGCAAAAATGTCTAAATTGAGGACAGAATTTTTTGCTCTGAAATCTAAGTTCAGTGGTGGATGTGGAAGTGAGAATGATTCCCTTTGGGGACAGGATGTCTGGCCAAACCCATCCGCTTTCGTCTATTTACATTTTCTCATCTTTCAGATGTATTGGCTCAGTAGAATGTTGTCAAATAATTTTTTTTTCCATTTTGGACACTATCACGCTGGGCTCTCCAATGGGCCTGAAGTCCAACTTCAGAAGAACACTGAAACATTCCTTGCTGCACGAGAACGATTTTCATTTCTCAATCTTGTGCTGGTCAGCTCATTAAATATGCATCCCCGAAGAGTTTGTTGATTTTCACAGTGGGGGGCACCCTCCCTGTTGTTACCTTGTGGGGTTGAAAGTGTAGGCGCCATATTTAAAAGGGAACCCAGACAACCTGCATTACCCCTTCCATCTTTGCATATGACCACTGCTGCACTCTCCCCCCGGCTAACCCTTACTCCCTTCCTTGGTCATCTTCCATGCAACTCGCACTTCCACCAACCACCATCGAGCATAGGCTAGCATTTACAGACACTTGGTCATCTTCCATTCAGCTCGCACTTCCACTAACCGCCATTGAGCATAGGCTGGCATTTATAGATCCCAAGGAGGAAGCTGCAATGGCACCACACTGTTTGTCATGAAAAAAATCTACCTTGCCAGGTCCGTGCCACTTAGTGAATGTTCTAATTTCTTGCTGGCAGGTAACTTCATTTGATGGGGGCAACTTATTTCCACTGAGATGGCCTTTTAATGAGTATGCATGACTTGCTAATGCAAAAGGACTTCCCAACATTGTCCTTCGGGAAGCTATACCCACCTTGAATGTCCAGGGAGCAGAATTCCAGAAGAATTTCCCGATTGGGGAGTTTTGGCCTCATACCAAATTTAATTTCCCCACCCGCCTGCTAGCAGGATGGGAAAATTCTGCCATGAGGCCCAGATCAGCTCTGATCTAATTGAGTGACAGAACAGATTTAAGGAGCTACTCCTGCTCCTATGTAAAATACATGAATTTATTTACAAAATAACACAATTCTCAAAATCACCAAAATTGGTCGAACATTGTACGTAGCATACTATTTAGAACAATTGTCACAGCGTTTTCAAGTTATTTGCGTTTTGTCATCGCTATTGTGAATGCACTACTAAATATGCCGCTTGATGTAAACATCTCAAAATAGGCCTCAATTCAGACACTCACCCCGATTGTTAAATTCACAGTTTTGTAAATGGGAGTCCTTTTCAGACGTTCATACAGACTGTCAGATCTAAGATTCTGCAAAATAAGAAACTTCTGGATATCCCTGTACATATTATTATATCTGTTATTCCCTGGAGGCTCCATTCAGAGTCCTACAGATATTCTGAGTCCATGCCTAATGGAGAGAAATAAGTCACAGTGAAATGCTTACATTAGCAGAACGCGCTGCAACTGTGTCAATAACTATTATTATCACGTATCACGAAACAGAGCCTATTTTAAATTAATTGTGCAGTCTACCAGGCACCTGGTCCAGTTTCCAGTCTTAATCATCCTCTCGCCAAATTGAGTTGATAGAGGTATGAAGGAATGAGACAGAATCAATCGGAACAGAATCCTTTCCAGTCACAGATGGATCTAGAAATAAACAACACAGAGAGAAGATTCACAGATGTAAGAAGAAATTAAAATAGAGAGTGAGAGAAGTTGTTTTTAAACAAGAGGGTTGTGAGGCTGTGAAATGCACAACTGGAGTTAAGGATTGAAGCAGTGACGATGTCAGCATTTTGGAACGGTGATTGTGGGAAAGTCGGGTAACAGGCCAGGGAAAAAGGCGGGCATGTAGAATGTGGCCACTCCTGTGTGAAGGGTGAACACCAAAATGGATTGATTAGCTGACAGCTATTTCTCTATTACAATTTCTGCAGTGGATTTTCAGAAGATCGTAAGAAGTATGAGCAGAAGGAAGCTATTTGGCCCCTTAGGCCTGTTGGCTAATCTGATTGTGGGACTGTGGCATGGTGGTTAGCACTGCTGTCTCATAACGCCAGGGACCCGAGTTCGATTACCAGCTTGGATTACTGTCTGTGTGGAATCTGCACATTCTCCCCATGTTTCCACTGGGTGCTCTGGCTTCCTCCCACAGTCCGAAAGACTTGCTGGTTAGGTGCATTGGCCATGCTAAATTCTCCCTCAGTGTACCCAAACAGGGGCCTGAGTGTGGGACTAGGGGATTTTCACAGTAACTTCATTGCAGTGTTAATGTGAGCCTACTTGTGACACGAATAAATAAACTTTTAACTTAAAAAAAAACTTCAAAAACACTTTCCTTCCAATTCCCCATAACACTTAACTCATTTGTCAATCAAAGATAAATCCAACTCCGCCCCTTCTGCTGTCTGCGGAAGAGCATTTCAGAGACCCTTTCAGAGAAGAAAAATCCTCCTCATCTCAGTCTTAAATAGGGGACCCATTGGTTGGGTTTTTTCACCGCCCCCCACCCCCCCCACCCCCCCCCCCTCCCCCCCCCCACCCCCGGTGGCATGTTTCTCGGTGGCGGAGGTGGCTCACCATTGGCTGGCAGTGCCATCATCGCTCCTGCCAAAGGCAATGGCATTTTCCATGGCTTGCCAACCACACCACTGGTGAACATGACGCCAATGATAGGCCGTCTCTGCTGAAAGAAAACTTGGCGGGAGGAGGGGCGGGGGGGGGGGGGGATGGTGGAGGGGGCGAATCCCCAGCCCTTATCTTTAAAATGTGTCCCCTAAATCCAGATTCTCCCATGAGACCCTTAGCATCCTGCCTGTCAAGCCCCCTCCGAAGCTTAAATGTTTCAATAAGATCACCTCTCGTTTCCGATGAGTACAGGTCCAACCTACTCGGATTTTCCTCGTAAAACAACCCTTTCATCCAAGTAAATTTTCTCTGAACTGTTTCCGGTGCAAGTATATCCTTCCTTAAGTAAGGAGACTAAAACTGTGCAGAGTACACCAGGTGCAGTCATATGGTGTCCTGTGCAGTTGTAACAAAATTTCCCTTCTTTCATACTCCACCCTCCTTGCGATAAAGGCCAATAATACATTTTCCTTCCTAAGTAAGGTTGGCATGCGCAGATTTTTGGTCTCTCAGAGAATTAAGGGATGTGGGAGTAGGTGGAAAAATTGAGTTGAAGCCCAAGACAACCGTGGTCATGTTGAATTGGCTGAATGGGCCATATGGCCTCCACTTGCTCCTATTTCTTATGTTCTTGTGCAGTTAATTTGCTGTAGCTGCATGCTAACTCTCTGTGACTCATGTAAAAGGACACCTCTTTGTATTGCAACATTTGCAGTCTCTCTCTATTTAATTAATATTCCACCTTTCTATTCTTCTTGCCAAAGTCGACAAACTCACATTTTCTCACGTTACATTCCATCTGCCAAAATGTTGCCCACTCATTTCACTTATCTACATTGCTTGGCAGACTCGTTGCATCCTCCTCAACAATTTGCTTTCCTATCTATCTTTGTATCATCTGCAAATTTGGCTGCAATACAGTTGGTCCCTTCATCCAAATCATGAATATAGATTGTAAATGGTTGAGGTCCCCGCACTAATCCCTGCAGCACTCCACTGGTTTCAGTTTGATAACCTGAAAATGAACCATTTATTCTCAATCTGTTTCCCATCAGTTAGTCAATCCTCTATTCACGCTGATATTCACCCCAACATTGAGAGTTCTTATATTGTGCAATAACCTTTTATGTGGCACCTTATCACATGTCTTTTGGAAATGCAAATATAAGACCATAAGATCATAAGACACAGGAGCAGAATTAGGCCACTCGGCCCATCGAGTCTGCTCTGCCATTCAATCATGGCTGATACTTTTCTCATCCCCATTCTCCTGTCTTTTCCCCATAACCCCTGATCCCCTTATTAATCAAGAACCTATCTATCTCTGTCTTAAAGACACTCAATAACCTGGCTTCCACATCCTTCTGTGGCAAGGTGTTCCAGAGATTTACCACTCTCTGGCTAAAGATATTACTCCTCATCTCTGTTTTAAAGGATCATCCTTTTAGCCTGTGGTTGTGCCCTCTGGTTCTAGTTTTTCCTACTAGTGGAAACATCCTCTCCACGTCCACTCTATCCAGGCCTCGCAGTATCCTGTAAGTTTCAATAAGATTCCCCCTCATCCTTCTAAACTCCAATGAGTACAGACCCAGAGCCCTCAATTGTTCCTCATACGACAAGCCCTTCATTCCAGGGATCGTTCTTGTGAACCTCCTCTGGACCCTTTCCAAGGCCAGCACATCCGGGCCCAAAACCAATCAGGGCCCGCCCGGCAACCGTTATTCGGATAACTGTGGTAATTCTAGAGCTGATACACGCAAATGAGCGCTGGCCCAGGCGGGGATGCGCGCATTTATCAGACCAAATATACTGGGCGGGATTTTCCATGCAACCCACGGTGTGTGTTTCGCCATTGGATGGCGGCAAGATCTTGTCAACATGGTTTACCATTGAATACATCCCTCACCTCCGGGAAACCCGTAGCTGGGCTGCGCAGACGGCAGGACCGGAAGATCCCACCGGCGTGAACGGCTGGAAAATTCCAGCCACCATACCTGCTGGTCCCCACTTGTTCCCCTTTCACCACCCTACTTGTTACATCCTCGAAAAACTCTTATAAATTTGTCAAACACAATTTCCTTTTCACAAAACCATGATGATTCTGCCTGATTTTTTTGTGGGTTTTCTAAATGTCCTGCTACTATGTGCTTAATAATGGATTCTAGCATTTTCCAAATGACAGGGCAGCACGGTGGCACAGAAGGGCGGCACGGTGGCACAGTGGTTAGCACTGCTATCTCACAGCACCAGGGACCCGAGTTCAATACTCGGCTTGGGTCACTGTGTGGAGTTTGCACATTCTCCCCATGTCTGTGTGGGTTTCCTCTGAGTGCTCCGGTTTCCTCCCACAGCCCAAAAATACGCGGGTTAGGTGGACTGGCCATGCTAAATTGCCCTGTAGTGTTAGGGGGACTAGCTAGTGTAAATGCATGGGGTTATGGGGATAGGGCCTGGGTGGGATTGTGGTCGGTGCAGACTCAATGGGCCGAATGGCTTCCTTGTGCACTGTAGGATTCTATGATTCTACGATTCAAAGACAGGCGTTAGATTAATTGGCCTGTAGTTTCCTACGTTTGGCCTTCCTTCTTCCTTGAGTAGAGATGTTACATTTGTGGTATAGAAGCAATGTGCATGAGTATGGGGAAAAGTAAAGGAATGGCATGAAGTGATGTTGCTCATTTGGAGAGCCAGTGCAAACACGATAGGCCAAATGGCCTCCTCCTGTGCCGTAACAATTCTGTGGTTCTTCCAATCCCTTGAAAGGACCAAGTCATGTTTTCAGCTCTAGATCTTGTTTACCCTCTTTCAATTTGCTCATGGCTCAGGTAGTAATCCAGAGATTATTAATTTAGTGTTTCTTTTGTTAAATTTAGTTTTGGATGCTCATATTCTCTTCCTTAGTTCTATCTATGTCATTGGCACCCACATAGGTCAAGGCAACTGGATCCTTTCCTTCCCATGCCAAGTTCCTCTCCAGTCCCAAGGAGGTGTCTTCAACCCTGGCATCAGGAAAGCAATGCACCCTTTGGAACTCATGCTCTTGGCTGCAGAGAGCAGTGTCTATCACTTTAACCATACCGCCCCCTACTACAACTACATTCCACCCAGTTGAATGACCTCCAGCACATGGTGTTGTGGTCAGTTCGCTCAATCACTCTGCAGTTCCTGCTCTCGTCCAGACAAGAATCTTGAATCTTTTGGACAATTGCAAGGGCTGAGGCTCCTCTATTGCTACCTTCTGGATCTCCATAACTTTTACAGCCCTCTATCCCTGACCTTGAACAAAATTTGAAGGAGCTAGCTTAAACAATGTGACTGCCTCCTGGAATGTAGTGTCTAGGTAACATCCCTATGGATCACAATGTCTAAAACCCAGTCTCCAACTCATCAAGTTAGAGCTGAAGTTCCTCGAGCTTCAGACACTTTGTGCAGATGTGGTCATCATGGATCACAAAGGTGACCCCTCATGCTACAGCTTTAACACATCACTCTCCCTGTCATCTTTGGTTTGTTTGTATTTAGCTAATTAGGTTTAGGTTTAGATTGACTCCGTGATTATCTGTCGTTATATTATGCAGTTTAACTGGTTGAGGACTGGTCTTCCTCAGCTGTCCAGCTTCTTATTTTCTTTTGTGATGCTCAAATTCAGAATTACAGTTCTAGAAAATTAAACTTTTTGAACTTTAATTTGCACTCAGTTTCAACATCAAATGCTTCTCGGTTAAGTATAGATTTGGATAATAATGTGTTCTGAGCGTGATGAATCATCTGGCTTGGCACCAAACATATATCTTATATTATTATGCTCTCGAAAGAGAACCTGATCTAATATTCTCACTTTGCATTTGATGGCCTTTTTGAGTGACACTGCAGTTAATAATAAATGATGATTTTGTGCTAAACTCCTAGAAAACGTGCATGAGACTATCTATTTCTGCTCAGATGCTTCTGATTCTTTAAATGTCCTGCCTCTGCTGCGCGAATAATGATCCCAGCATTTTCCCAAAGATCTTAGGCTAACTGACCTGCAGTTTCCTGCTTCCCAGTTGCACCCTTTCTTGAATAAAATTATGATATTTGTGGTTTTTCAATCCGTTGAGATGCTTCCAGAATCTCAAGAATTTTGGAAGCTTACAAACGATGCATCCACGATCTCCACAATCAGTTCTTTTCAGACCCTAGGTTGCAGGTCAAGAGGACTTGTCATTAGATTTCCTCGGATTATTTTTCTCCAGTAAATTTAAGATCCTCCCTCAATTTTGCACCTTGGTTTCTGCTATTCTTGGAGTGCTTTATGTGTCTTCCATAGTAAAAATAGATGCAAAATAGATTCAAAGTATCTGCCATTTTTTTATTTCCCATTATTAATTCCCCACTCTCATCCTCCAAAGGACCAGTGCTTAGCTTCGCTGCCATTTTCTTTTTTACAGACTTGTAGAAAGTTTTACTGTCTGCTTTTATATTTCTACTTTTGTCCCATCCTCAAATTCCTCCCTTCTTATTTTTTTAGCCATCCTTTGTTAGTTTCTAAAAATGCTCCCAGTCTTCTGGCCTATCGCTATACTTACAGCATTGTATGCTTCTTCTTTCAATTTCAGACCATCCCTAACTCTCTTAGTTGGCCACAGATGCTGCATCCTTTTTCAAAAAGTCTTTAAAAAAGTGGGTGACACAGTAGTTAGCACTGCTGCCACACAGCGCTAGGGACCCGGGTTCCATTCTTGGCTTGGGTCACAGACTGCGCAGAGTTCTCCCCGTGTCTGCGTGGGCTGAACGGGCGCCAGCGTGTGGCAACTCGGGGATTCTATTGCTTTTATTTAAGGTGAGAACACTTGTTTCAGACTCAGAGAAAGTAGATGATGAGTATATAATTAGCAAACCACAAGCAAAATTATAGACAGGTAGAATTTTGTTCCTGGACAGATTGGTGGATATGTGGACGAAAGGAATCCATGTGATATCAATCAATTCTTTGAAAGACTTTCATCCAATCAGTCTATGATACATTCAAAATCAGGTCAAAGATTTGAAATGACAGTATCTAATTAACTTTATCATCCAGCCCTTGTAATAAGCTCTTTAGTTCCATCTGTAGGGGAATTGAAACATGATTTTAACAGAGTGCAACCTTTTATGTGATCCTATTAACAAACTGTCAAATGAAAAATAAAGTTGTATGGATAAATGTTGGGTATAGGCAATGTCGGATTGTGCATTGAGCTACTTTTGGAATATATATATATATAAAAATATTAAAATTTTACTCGTCTTTCCTGGAGAATTATTTAAAAAACAGACACATTGCTTCCTTTGAATGATTTTATTATTTCACTGAAACATTATGTGCTGTGGTCTAGACAATTTTGAGAAATAGCCAGAAGCTGTCTTTTATCAGATTGGAATTATGTTGTCCCTGCTTTACTGGGATATTTACAGATCGTTCTATTTGATTGTCGAAAAAATAAATAGGAAGCTTTTAAACTAAATGTGATTAGATGCCACCTATACAAGACCTGTGCCGGGTATTCAACAAATTGAAGGTCACTCAAGTACAGTCTTATAAGTACAGCTCTTGCAGGCAAAACATGTGCTTTATCCTGCACCCATATAACTGATGGAAAGCATCCCGGCACACCTTACGTTAATATTGTTTCTTAAATTTTTTCAGAAAATTGGGGTAAAATGTTCCTCATTACTCACCTGTCAAGGGTCACTGTGGTTTTTATTTCCCGCAACCAGTCTTGTCTTGATTAGCACTGCTGCCTCACAGCGCTAGGGACCTGCGTTCGATTCCTGGCTTTGGTTACTGTCTGTGTGGAGTCTGCACGCTCTCCCTGTATCTGCATGGGTTTCCTCCTGGAGCTCCGATTTCCTCCCACAGTCGAAATGACGTGCTGGTTAGGTGCATTGGCCATCCCTTAATGTACCTGAAGAGACGCCAGAGCATGGCGACTCGGGGATTTTCACAGTAAGTTCATTGCAGTGTTAATGTAAGCTTACTTGTGACATGGATAAATTAACTCTAAAGCTTGTCTCTTTTGCTGAAATTACCGGTATGGTGATTCTAAATCATTGGATGTGCGCTGGGCTGGACAGATGTACTTGCTGTTTGTTCAAATCAACCACTCCCAAAATGGCAACCCCTGAGGGTCATAGAGTCATAAAGGTTTACAGTATGGAAACAGGCCCTTCGGCCCAACTTGTCCATGCCGCCCTTCCTTTTTAAACCCCAAAACTAATCCCAATTGCCTGCATTTGGCCCATATCCCTCTATACCCATCGTACCCATATAACTTCTAAATGCTTTTTAAAAGACAAAATTGTACCCGCCTCTACTACTACCTCTGGCAGCTTGTTCCAGACACTCACCACCCTCTGTGTGAAAATAAATTGCCTCTCTGGACACTTTTGTATCTCTCCCCTCTCACCTTAAACCTATGCCCTCTAGTTTTAGACTCCCCTACCTTTGGGAAAAGATATTGACTATCTAGCTGATCTGTGCCCCTCATTATTTTATAGACCTCTATAAGATCACCCCTCAGCCTCCTACGCTCCAGAGAAAAAAGTCCCAGTCTATCCAGCATCTTCTTATAACTCAATCCATCAAGTCCCGGTAGCATCCTAGTAAACCTTTTCTGCACTCTTTCTAGTTTAATAATATCCTTTCTATAATAGGGTGATCAGAATTGCACACAGTATTCCAAGTGTGGCCTTACCAATGTCTTGTACAACTTCAACAAGATGTCCCAACTCCTGTATTCAATGTTCTGACGGATGAAACCAAGCATGCCGAATGCCTTCTTCACCACTCTGTCCACCTGTGACTCCACTTTCAAGGAGCTATGAACATGTACCCCTAGATCTCTTTGTTCTGTAACTCTCCCTAACGCCCTACCATTAACTGAGTAAGTCCTGCCCTGGTTCAATCTACCAAAATGCATCACTTCACATTTGTCTTAATTAAACTCCATCTGCCATTCGTCAGCCCACTGGCCCAATTGATCAAGATCCCATTGCAATTGGAGATAATTTTCTTCACTGTCCACTATGCCACCAATCTTGGTGTCATCTGCAAAACTTATTAACCATGCCTCCGATATTCTCATCCAAATCATTAATATAAATGACAAATAACAGTGGACCCAGCACTGATCCCTGAGGCACATCGCTGGTCACAGGCCTCCAGTTTGAAAAACAACTCTCTCCAACCACCTTCTGGCTTCTATCAAGAAGCCAATTTTGTATCCATTTAGATACCTCACCCTGGCTCCCGTGAGATTTAACCTTATGCAACAACCTACCATGCGGTACCTTGTCAAAGGCGTTGCTAAAGTCCATGTGGATAACATCAACTGCACTGCCCTCATCCAGCTTCTTGGTTACCCCTTCAAAAAACTCAATCAAATTTGTGAGACATGATTTTCCACTCACAAAGCCATGCTGACTGTCCCTAATCAGTCCTTGCATCTCTAAATGCCTGTAGATCCTGTCTCTCAAAATTTTCAGAAAGAGTCCCCTCAAAGTGTTGCTGTTTTTGCTTTATATTTGCCTTCACTTTACAATTCCACAGCAGTGGCGATAGGCAAGACATCATTCTCTTTTAAAGAATATATCAACCCACTAATTTCCCTATAAATATTTTTAATGCCCGTAATATTGCATATTCTCAGTGCTGGGTATGCAGCTTTGCCCTGGAGTTACCTTCAAGTTACGTCTTAATCAAATATGAAATGAATAATTAATAATGCACAGTCCATGGCTTTAATTAGATTTTTAGAAGGTGTTTGGTAAAAATCTGCGTGTAATGTTTTCAAGGAAGATGAAGGCGAAGTAATCAAAGGCAAAGTAGTGAGCTGGATTGAAGAATCATTTTCCAATAGAAAGCAAAAAAAACAGTTAGTTGTTGCATTAAGCATAGCTATTTTCTGCATCCTGTTTATCCAGTGAGAGCGAGGAGGTGATTGTGATATTTGAATAAAATTTGCTGTTAACAGCCACTTGTGGGGCATGATGACCAGTTGCAAGACAGATAGATAGTACTCAAATGGTCTTGCGCTCACGTAAATTGGAAGACCAATTTTGATGAGATTAAAGGTTTATAGGTCAAGTTTTCACAATTTGCTTCTTTTGTTGTTGATACCATTTGAATGATTGTGGATTGCAATTTGTCAGAATAATAAGAGTTTTCTGAAGCCTAGTATCCTGGAGTTTTATACATTATCTGTGAATTGGAAAAACTTACTTATCATCTTGGAAGTTTGATTGCAGTAACTAGGCTGCAGAGCCTTCCACATAGGAATCTTATAGTTTGTGGAGATTTTCATCCTATGAATCTGATCTGAGTTCAAAACCCAACTCAGTGCTGAAAGGACAGAACCTTAATGAGTGCACCAGCACACCCTAAAGTTAACCCATAGGTGTACCTTGTTACTACAAATTCACGTAGGCTGACAAAGTTATGTAAAAATGGCAATTTGTAGTGAACAAAGACATGCGATATATTTGCCCAATAAAACAGGACCATTACAGCTCAGCTGAATTTGTAGCCCAGACAATGAAGGGGAATTTATTATTCGTCATCGTGTAGATAAACTTTCACCATCTAATTCAAAGAGTAGATGCTCTTTTTAAAAAAAGACTATATATTTTACTAATTTCAGATAAATGACCTGTAACCTGCATCTAAAATTATTTGGGGGAAAACAGAAAATTGTTTCAGTCGATCATCTTTAAGCTAGAGTCATTTGCAATGTGAGATTTTGATAATAACAGAGCAAATATTATTATTTACCCCGTGATGTTGAATGGTCAAGGGTCTCTTTACTTGCAGTAGATTAACAGTGTGAAGAGAATGAATATAGCAGCTTACACTTTGAAAGCACCTTTTATATAGAACAATGTACCAAGATGCTGTAGAAAGAGATGGTGGAAAAGGAGATCATAGAATCATAGAATCCTACTTTGCAGAAGGAGGCCATTTGGCCCATCACGTCTGCACCGACCACAATCCCGCCCAGGTCCTATCCCCATAACCCCATGCATTTACCCAAGCTAGTCCCCCTGACATTGAGGGGAAATTCAGCATGGCCAATCCATCTAACCCCCACATCTTTGGATGGGAGGAAATTGGAACACCCAGAGGAAACCCACGCAGACGCAAAGAGAATGTGCAAACTCCACACTGACAGTAACCCAAGCTGGGAATTGAACTCGGGTCCCTGGCACTGTGAGGCAGCAACGTTAACCACTGTGCCACTGTGCCACCTAAGAGTGGAGTTTGAGTTTGGAGTTAAGGCAGGAGAGGAGATAGACAAAGGGAAAGTTCAGAAAAGGACTTCCAGTCTAAGGGAAGGCACAGTTGCCAGTGACATGGTAAAGGGAAGTTTGGATGCATAAGAGATTTGTGTCAGAAGAATGGAGAATGTAATAAGAAGGGGGATGTTAGTCCTTGAGGAATCAGAGATATGGAGATAGAGTAAGGTCACAAAGGATTTGAACACAAGCATGAAGATTTTACATTTGAGATTCTTAGGGATTAGTAGCCAATGTGCCAGGATTGCAAGGTAGTACGATGGAGAGCAGAGCTTGGAGTGGGATAGCAGAGAGGCAGGAAAGCTTGTGTCGGATTGAAACTTACAGAGGCTGGGAGTTTGAACACTAGCCATGAGAGCAATCAAAGCATGGAGGAGAAACAAAGATGGCTGAGCTAGTAAATGACATTGATCGCACATAGGTGATGGGAAGGTGGAGATTGATCAGCGATGATCTTCTTGAATGTCAGAACAGGCTCCGAGAGTCAAATGGCTGACTCTGCTCCTAATTCTTATGTTCTTAAATCCCTGGAGGTGAAAATAAATAATCCTTCAGAAGGCTAGCTCAGAAACTCAGCTCAGATTTAAATAGACTATCAAGGTTGAAAATGATGAATTCAGCCTGAAACAGTGGTTGAATCGGGAGAAGGTGTGCAACAAGGGTATGGAGTTAATAATGGGAGCGAGAAATTATAGCTTTGATCTTCCCAATGTTCAATTGTAACGATGAGGCTAACAAGAGGTGTAGGAAAGTCAGCATTTTGAATGGGTGATATGATGGTAATTTCTAGGCAGGGACGATCCGCACAATCCTTGTGCAGCCCAGAAGAGCATCTGATCCCAAAGAGTAAAGAATAAAACCTACCTGGAAAGGCCCCTCCAGATTTCAGCTGTCAGGGCAGTTACTATAGGCATTCCAATTACCTCTGGGGAGAAAATGTGTTGGGGTCTCAGTTACATCATAGCATCCTAGTTCAGTTTAAGATACAATTCCTTTGCTCCTTCCCACTAATGTCTTCCAGTGACATCATCAAGGGGCAAGATGTGGAAGAGAAAGCAGAGAGGTGAAGATAAATTCTGGGAGGATTCCAAAGCTGACAGTGTGGAGTTGAGGGTAGCTACCATTGGATAGATCAGATTAGATTCAGGTAAGGGTAGTCCCAGTGAACCTGATAACAGAAGGAGAAACATTAGATGAGGATGATCTGGCTGACTTCATCAAAGAAAGAGAGGTTGGGGATAAAAGGAAAGACTTGCATTTATATTGTGCTTTTCGTGAAATGCTTTACGACTGATGATGCACTTTAGACCTGTTGTCACAGTTGTGAAGCAGGAAATCAGGCAACCGATTGGCACTCAGCAAGTTCCTCCAAGCAGCAATGTGATAATGATCAGAGAGTTTTAAAATAATTTAATGAAGGATTGAGGAACATGAGGGGAGTGTAATAAGTCTTCGGAGGCAGAAGTCCCTTCACCAAAATCCCTTTATTTACAATTCCAACAACAGTCCACAGAGTGCTATCAGTCAGCAGTCTACCTTCGGGAGTGCCAGAGGAACTGACACTCCTGGTTAAATACAAGGAAAAGGCTCCCTGATTGGCCCATCAGTTGACTCCTTAATCAGGGAGTTCATATTCCAATAGGCCAACCTCAATGGCCTGATTGAAGTCATTACAGAGGGCAAGTGCATCAAGGTCAGTCATAGAAAGTGTCAAATGAGACTTTGGTTAAGACCATTTTGGAGCAATGGAAGGGGTGGTTCACTGATTTGAGAGATTCAAATAGAACATTGTGACAAAGGTGGCAATGAATCTGGATAGCAACAATATGTTCAGAAACTTTGGAGAGGAAAGGAGGGTTGGAAATGGGGTGGGGGTTGGCCAAAACAGAGAGGCAGAAGTAAGATTTTTTTCACGATGTTTGGATAATAACAGTGACAATGCCTCAGGAGAAGGACCTTTTACTATCTAGCATTGGGATGGGGGTCAGAAGTGTAAACTGGGTTCCAGGAAATGTCGTGAAAATGGAACTGAAAGAGTAGTTGGTGTGTCCAATGAACCAGATGAGATTGTAGAGAGCATTAAGGAAAATGGGATAGAAACAACAGAGAGATGTGTTCAAAACCAGAGAAAGGATTGTCAGTAGGTTTGACTTAATGGGCAAATAAAAGAGGGGAAAGCCACAGAATATCTTTGTGACCAAGTAATTATTCTTTGTGTGTTATCATAATGGTGGAGAATGAGATACAGGAACAAAGGAACATACAAATCTAACTTTGCTTAACTTTGAGTCTTGGTGAAAGGTTGTACTCTTTGTGTGGAATTTAATGCTGTCCTCTTTGGTGAGTTGGTCATGCGGTGGAGGAGGGACAATTTAATCATGTTGACGGGTGGAGACCTAACCATTTTCCCACCTTTGCCTCAATTAAGTCCCTGGTGGGAAGGCTTATGGACGGCCTTCCCGCACCAACGCCAGTTCAGGGCCTCACCCTATCATTATATTTACCCAATGGCAGATGGGAGCCTCAACCTGCACCATGCAAGAAGCCTGAATAAGGTTTGGGGGTTTGTTCAAAGGCACTTGGTGCCTAATGAAGGGAACCAGCACCGGGAAAGGGGAGCCCATTGAGAGCTTGCTGCCAATCTTTATTCTCCCCCCCCCCCCCCCCCCCGACCCCCCACTCTTCCATGACGTCCACCTCGTGATCTCCCTCCTGCCAACGCTAACCTTTGGCTCTTCAGGGAGCGCAATATGGGCAGCAGCCACCACCTTCCCCGATTGGAACTTAATGTGGTGGGCCTTCCCAAAATGCGGGCAACAAGGCTCTCCAGCCGGTGGGTGAGACCTCTGTCACCGACATTAAATTCCACCTCGTGTGTTAATCTAAAATTCCTTCAAATGTTGACTGACCCTGTACATTTCTAATTTGTGCAGTTCATTTTCAAATTTTAAATCTGCCTAGTTATTTTTATTCAATGATCACCGACATCAGCCATTTCTCACAAACTATTATGGACATGCCTTTAAACTGTGGAAAGAAAATATGAAACACGGAGTTAAATGCAGCACAAAAGCTGTTAGTTCCACCAAATTAATGCCACGCTGCAGGAAAACACAGGGCTCAGCAGAGCATCATCAGGAATGGTGCAAGTGGAAAGAGCAGAAAATTAGTTGGAACATTTTGCTAATGCATTGAAAGTGAATATATTTACATTGCTACCCATTTCACACATTACTCTCAGGGGTTACTCGGGGTCACAGCTGTGGGGCCTAGCCTATAAAGCGGTATTTGAAATTAACACTAATGGTGAGCAAATCTGTTAACAACTTTTTAGATTGTCATTAAGGAAACATAATATGTTAGCCCCCTTGCTGCGGTGTTCTTTGATGTAAAATGACCTCTGCTATAATGGCTTTGTTTGTCTTCTCGTTAACAGAGAAACCAGATAGAACATATTCTGAAACAAAATCAAACTTGCAGCCTGTAAAACAGAGGCGATACCTGCACTAATGACAGAAAATGCTGGATAAACCCAGCAGGTCGAGCAGCATCTGTGGAGAGACAAGCAGAATTAATGTTTCGAGTCCATCTGACTCTTCTATGGAACTGAAGAGGGGTAGAAATGGGATCAATTATATAGTGGGGAGGGGGGGGGGAGGTGGGACAAAATAGAACATCAGGGATAGGTCAGAGACAAGGAGAGGTTGACAAACATGTCATGAATGTGCAGGTTAGGTGTATTGGCCATGCTAATTTTGCCCCTTAGTGTCCCAAAATGTGCAGGTGAGGGGGATTAGTAGGATAAATGTGTGGGGTTATGGGGACAGGGCAGGATCTGGGCCTGGATAAGATGCTCTCTTGGAGAGTAGGTGCAGACTTGATGGGTTGAATAGCTTCCTTCTGCACTGTAGTGATTCTATGATGGACACAAGACAAAGTGAGTGTTAATTGTGGCATTAAGGACTAAAGAAGAGCCAATAGTGGCATAAAAGTAAGCAAGCAACATGTGTTCATGCCACCACTAACACTCCCTTTGTCTTGTGCCCATGGCATATTTGTCAACCTCTCCTTAGCTCAGACCTATCCCTGACTTGCTATTCTGCCTCACCTCGTCCACCTCCCCTCTCCAACTATAGAATCCATCACATTTCTATTCCTCTTCAGTTCTGTAGAAGGATTGTATGGTCTCGAAATGTTAACTCTGTTTGTCTCTCTAGAGATGCTGCCAGACCTGCTGAGTGTATCCAGCATTTTCTGGTTTTATTTCAGATTTGATGTAGACAATACCTACAACCTGTTTGTGGGATCAGGAAGACAAATAACAAGTTAACTCGTAGCACAACATGATGTTTGAAGAAAATTTTTAAAATGTCAAGCCATAAAAGTATACAACATGGTAAATTGATTTATTCAGGCTGTATTTCATCTAAAATATATACCTTAATCGGACAAATGATTTTATACTTTCAATTTCCCCCAACCTTGGTTGCTGGAGAAAATAATTCCCTGAAAATCATAGAATCCCATAGAATCCCTACAGTACAGAAGGAGGCCATTTGGCTTATCGAGTCTGCACCAACAACAATCCCACCCAGGCCCTATTCCCATAAACCCCACACATTTACCCTGCTAATCCCCTGACACTAGGGTCAATTTAGCATGGCCAGTCAACCTAACCTGCATACATAGAAACATAGAAACATGGAAAAACTACAGCACAAAACAGGCCCTTCGGCCCCACAAGTTGTGCCAAACATATCCCTACCTTTTAGGCCTACCTATAACCCTCCATCCTATTAAGTCCCATGTGCTCATCCAGGAGTCTCTTAAAAGACCCTATTGCGTTTGCCTCCACCACCACTGACGGCAGCCGATTCCACGCGCCCACCACCCTCTGTGTGAAAAACTTCCCCCTAACATTTCCCCTGTACCTACCCTCTAGCACCTTAAACCTGTGTCCTCTCGTAGCAGCCATTTCCACCCTGGGAAAAAGCTTCTGAGAGTCCACCCGATCTATGCCTCTCAACATCTTATACACCTCTATTAGGTCTCCTCTCATCCTACGTCTCTCCAAGGAGAAAAGACCAGGCTCCCTCAGCCTATCCTCACAAGGCATGCCACTCAATCCAGGCAACATCCTTGTAAATCTCCTCTGCACCCTTTCAATCTTTTCCACATCCTTCCTGTAATGGACTGTGGGAGGAAATGTGCAAACTCCATGAGGCCGGAATTGAACCTGGGTCCCTGGCACTGTGAGGCAGCAGTGTTAACTAGCGATTTATACTTTCAATTTCTCCCAACCTTGGTTTCCGGAGAAAATAATTCCCTGAGAATGGTGACCAGTTTCTCTCAATCAGTTCCTTGGAAGTTCATGAGAGTTCCCCTCTGGGTTGATGCTTTCGACGTTCCCTCCCTCCCCTTGAAAAAGTGTTGAGTTCTGTCCATTTCCCATTGGGAAACACTGGGGTATTCCACTGCCCCATTACTTCAGCGAATGCATCAGAGCGAGTCGAATGGCTGGAGGTGAGTGTGGTTGGTGATGGGCATCACAGCGAAACTATTGGAGAACCATGTGCATGGGTATGAATTGCCTGTCTGTTAATTTGAGTGGAGATGATAAAAGTCCAAAGCATTTTGAAATAATCACACCTCAGCAACACTTTGAAAACACAAAAACGATTAAAATCATACACAGTGTAACACTGTAACACTAATCTTGAATTCAGAGTGAACAAATAAGCAAAATGATAATTCACAAGTAAATCTTCAGGGTGCGTTTTATTAATCAAGCAATGCATTTAAAAGTTATTTTTTGAAAGAAATTGAAGCTTAGAGGAACCTATTTATGAAAAGAATTAGGTCAAACTTTAAGTTGTTATTCTAGAGTGAAGGTGACTCTTATGTGACAATATTAAAATCATAGAACCATAGAATTCCTACAGTGCAGAAGGAGTCTATTCGGCCCACCGATTCTGCACCGATTCTCGGACAGAGTATCTTACCCAGCCCTATCCTCTTAACACACATAATTACGCTGAAGATCAGCCTGAATGAACTCCAAGGGGTGAATTTTACCATCCCACCCACCCTGGGAATCAGAGCAGGCAAGCAGCGGATCATGGAAAAGTCCTGATCTCGGGCATGATTTTCCAGTTTCGGGGTGAGTGAGGCTGGAAAATCCTGCCCCATATCTCTCTCTATTGCTCCAGGATAACTCTAATTTAATCAGTGACTTACGTAAGCGCTGCTCTCTTCTGACAAAACCAATTCCTCCATAGCCTTCCTAATTCAGAAGCTGTTCCACTATTCCATTTGAGCTTGGGTTTCCCTCATTATCATTTGAATTGCTCCTGGCAACTTGCTGTGCTTCATGTGTTCTCACTCACAGTTGCACTGGGTCTTTTGTCATCACTTCCATTGCTTGCAATCCTCACTTGCTGTGCTTTTGGCTCCGCGCTTAGTTTTGTTCCAAGTTCTCACTCACTGTTACTTGTAACATTGCGGCGGGCATACCTGCAAATTGCGCAGTCCATTCACGACCACCTAAATCATGAAAGGACGACCCACCTGCTCCGAAGTTGAGGGCCACTCAAAACCAAGAGTGCACCCCAAAGCTCATCCCATTGGCCTTTTCATTTTAGAGGAGGAATTCTTTATTCTGCGGTTTTAGGAGGCATCAACTGGCCTCTGGAAAAACATCCATCCCAGTTCAATTACGGGAAATGAGCAGATCAGAATGATGAGACAGAGCTGCAGCCAATGACTGAAGATGGGGAAAAGGCAATTCAGCTGAAGCTATTGAAACCAAACTGGCCTGCCCTGTTTTTAACAATGATCAGTCGAACTCACTTAGCCGAAACCACGTAGCAGGGATTCTCCTGATACTGCAAAATGCTGCTGAGGTATGAACGCTATGACGATTACAATTGGATGGGGAAAAAAACTACAATATACTTCACTGTTTTGTAATGTGCAGCAAAGTGGGCAAATAATCCCTAGTCAGTGCATTATCATAATGTGGTAGAGTAACTTGAAGAAATAGCTGGAAAATAAATACTATAAATATTTCATAAATGTACAAAGATGCATTCCAACATATCCACGTAATGCACATCAGATCCATTTCTGCCTATTCTTTCCAACGGCATAATTGATCATGCTTTTCAGGTTCAAATAATTCAGCACCCTTGACTGTCAACTGCAGCAGCTTTATCAGGGATGTGCAAGTTTAATTTTTTCCACCTCACAGCCTATTTTGCCACTGCATGGAGGGAATCAGATGAAAACAAGGAGGGAACATTTGGTGGTGTTGAATATTTTCTTGCCTCTAGAGTCTTGCCCAGTCATTCTTTTTTTTATAAAACCTGTAGCACCTTCCTGAAAAAGTAATTGCCGACCATTGTGATGATGATGTTTCATTCAAGTGACGTGAAGCAAAGATGAAAATAAAATTATTGTAAGTTTAACAGCAGGTGTGTCAGCGTGTGAAAATCGAAAAGGCAAGTTTGTTTCGCAGATGGACCCATTATCGGTACTCTGGCAAAAGGTCCATGTTAATCGAGATTTTCCCCCTTCAGACACAGTGTAGCTACAGCCATTTTCTGTTTCATACATGAGATATGAAGCCGTTCCATTTTAACTGCTCCCCTGCCCTTCTCGCGTTTACTGGAGACAGTTGAGATTTCCTGTTATTTCTCTTGTAGTGGTGATGGCACTGTTCTCTCCTGGTACTGCTTAAAACAAGAGAAGGAATCTCTGCAAGTCTGTTGATATTTCACTGGGCTCTGTCAAGCAGAAAGCTTTGAAAAACACCAATATTGAACCAACAGAAATGTCAGATATTTTCAGTTCAAAAGTCAGCAACATTTGAAAGGCAGTAAAATTCTGGAAATGCTGCTTTTATTTCAGATTTTACAACATCACCGTATTTTGCTGATGTAAAACTCCTTAAAGCACCAAACTCTGATATAATTTGAGTCAATAATAATGCCCTTTGAATATTTTTCCATGTTGATACACTTCACCTCACCCCACAATACCCCAATGATATTGAACAGAAATAGAATCCCTATCTTGATAACAATTGGGATATCTTCACCTCCCTCTCCCTCGTGTTAGAGAATTGTGTTTTACACCGTGCCCTGGGACTTCACTGGAGCCATGATGTGGAGGTGCTGGTGTTGGACTGGGGTAAGCACAGTAAGAAGTCTCACAACACCAGGTTAAAGTCCAACAGGTTTATTTGGTACACAGGAGTGTCGCTCCTTCTTCAGGTTACCTTCCCCACCTTACTCCTCGTCCAAATCCATGGCCCCAGTAATGCTGGATACTCGGCCATTCTTGATGCCAGCTTTGTGGAGGCCCCAAATGAGGAAAGTTTGTTATTTCACTTATATTGAGTGTACAGTGTATCGCAATCATTGTTGAGGGCCTACTGGCTAAATAAACGAGAACTTCTGTACTCTGATGACTGCACCTTTGTGATACGTTCTGAAGAAGGCTTTCTGCTCTTGTTAGCAGCTATGGGCCTACTATTAGTCTTTAAGAAGATGGCAGTAATGTAGCAACCAGCTCCTGGGAAGCCACATTAGATATTGATCGCTATTGGCACAATTTAATAGATGTAATGCAGGGCTTCAACCTATCTTGAAAGTATGTTGTCTTATGATACAAGAATCAATACAAGAGTGATGGTGCTTTCTTTAGTATACTGCCCAAGAGTATTTACAATCAGGGTAGTATCAAGGTTGCCACCAAACTGGAGGTTTGAGGCATTTGCCCTGACAAAATTTGGTTAGACTACACTTGAGTTATTATGTACAATTCTGGTCGTTGTTTTATAACAAGGGTTATATGACCTGATGGTATTATCACGAGGCTATTAGTCCAGAAACTCAGCTACTGTTCTGGCAATCCAGGTTCGAATCCCGCCATGGCAGATGATGAAATTTGAATTCAATTTTAAAAATCTGGAATTAAGAATCTACTGATGACCATGAAACCATTGTCAATTATCAGAAAAATCCATCTGGTTTACTCATGTCCTTTTGGGAAGGAAATCTACCATCCTTACCTGGTGTGGCCTACATGTGATTCCAAAACCACAGCAATGTGGTTGACTCTCAACTCCCCATGAGTAACTAGGGATGGTGAATAAATGCTGTCCAGTGTGCGTCGCCCATGTCCCACGAATGGATAAAAAAAAGAGGCAGTCGGGAGGATGCCAAAAAGATTTAAAAGGATGAGAAAAAAAATCAGGAAGCAGTGGATTATCTCAGTTGGCCAGATGGCTACCATGTGCTGGAGCACAAAGACAACAGCGCAGATTCGATTCCCGTTTTACCTCAAGTAAACTTGCAAGCTGCCTCCTCGCTCTGCCCCCGGAGAGTGGAAGACAATGGCCAACACCCACTGGCAAAAACTGCCAAGAAAACAACTCAGGGTGAGGAATCAGCAGTGAGCCAAGGATCTACCTTTGGGCAAAGCACTCATGAGTGAACAAAAGAACCTATCAGGAAAAAAATCAAGAGGCTGGATCTCTTTTTTCTTCAACAGAGAAGACTCAGGAATAACCTTAGAACCCTTAAAAATTGTGAAAGATTTTCATCAAATAGACGTAGAAACTGATTTTCCACTTATGCGGAAAGACAAAACTGGAGGCCATTAACGAAGATAATCACGGAAAAATCAAATAGGGAATTCAGAAGAAATGTCCTTATCCAGAAAGTGATGAGATTGTGGAGCTCATTAAGGAAGGAAATGCTTGAGACAAATGGCTGGATTTTTGCTGAATCAGGATGACTTGAAAGCCCTTTAAAAATGGTGGGCAGGTCCCCAGATCCAGGACTTAGGAGCCCATTCCCTGAATTTTTAAGAGTGTGGCTTGGTTTGTGTCCCAAGCCTACATCTGTCACTCCCAACCTGGCCGACTCCACTGAGGGCATGTCCTAGTCCTCTGTAATTTTCATGGAGTTATGCCAGCTTTTCAAAGAGTCGGGTAGAGTAGTCGAGGCGGGTACAATGTTGTCTTTTAAAAAGCATTTAGATAGTTACATGGATAAGATGGGTATAGAGGGATAGGGGCCAAATGCGGGCAATTGGGATTAGTATAGGGGTTTAAAAAAAGGGCGGCATGGACAAGTTGGGCCGAAGAGCCTGTTTCCATGCTGTAAACTTCTGTGACTCTATGAGTCATGGATCAGGGCACCTTAGGGGTGTCATGCACCACAGTCTGCATGAGGGAACATTTTGAAAGGCCCTCTCTCCCCCTGGTAATTTATTTCCACCAAACAACATCAATGGCCCCTCAATGCTCGATGCCAAATTGTGCCCCCCCCCAAACAACTCCAAAGCCCCTCCAACTTCATATGCCAAGGTATTCTTTCCCACCCATCCCCTTGACCCTTCATGCACCCCCATGCCAGACTATGGCGCTTGTGTGTTTATTTGCCTAATCCATAGAAACAATGAAGCCTCTAGCATAGGATATGTAAAACAACTTCAATAAAAAATAATTAGTTGATAACGTTCCACTTTCGGAACAAAAAACTAATTTCAATGGCCATTAAAATATCGAACAGACACTGCAAGCAGTTTATCTTAGAAAAGTAAAGATTGTACAAATGACAGAAAAGATCAGAGAGCCAGATTTGTCAGTCAAGCAATATTTTCCCTGGGGTTCAGGTGTTTCAACAGGCTAATGGATTTCAGTGCCTTCAGTGAAGCTTCATTGTGCATTCTTGGCTGAGAGCCCAGACATCCATTAGAGTACTAAAACACCTGAGCCCCAGGGAAATTCTAACTGGATTGACAGCTCTGGCTGTCTGATATTTCTGTCAATTTCACAATATTCATTTATGCAAGATAAAGAAATTTCAAATGCTTGCACATGCTGCTATTGATACTTTAAAGGGTCTGGATGATTTGCACTTTTATTGGCTTGTAGTAAAAAGGAGATTTTTTTTAAGAAAGTGGAAATGTATCGATAAATGTTTTTTCAAGTTTTTTTTTAACACAACCTACTGTCATGACAGGATGCACTATGTCCATACAGTTTATAAGGGTGAATGGGCATGAGATTGCCACGGTTTGGTATGGGGTTTTAGGGGCCATAAGAGTTGTTTTGACGCCCTACCTTGGAGCACAGAGGACTGATGGGGAGGGGGGGGGGACATGAGGTTAAATGGATGGGGATGAGGAGTGCGTGGTGAATGATGGCCTTTCTGTTTTTGCTATAACCAAGACAAAGCTCCACAGCACCAAACTGGGCCTTTTAAACAGCCCCCGCCACACCCTGCAACCACCGTGGCTACCTCTGAACAAAACCCCAGGTTGGTCGGTCCAGCTGCTGGCCCACACACACCCTCTACAATGAAAGTCCTATCCTTGTGGGAACTTTCACCCGAGGCGGGTGGCCAAGTACATAGGACACATACTATAGTAGTAAATTAATTCATTTATGTATTGGTATTTTACGGGAATGCCCTCATTGTTTCCAGCATGACCTACCTACACTTCCCGCTGCTTCAGCAAAGCAGCCAGCATAAACAAGGACTCCCCGCACCCCGGACATTCTCTCTTCCACCTTCTTCCGTCGGGAAAAAGATACAAAAGTCTCAGATCACGTATCAACCGATTCAAGAACAGCTTCTTCCCTGCTGCCATCAGACTTTTGAATGGACCTACCTTGTATCACGTTGATCTTTGTCCACACCTTAGCTATGACTGTCACACTACATCTGCACCCTCTCCTTTCCTCCTCTATGTACAGTATGCTTTGTCTGTATAGCCCACAAGAAACAATACTTTACACTGTATACTAATACATGTGACAATAATAAACCAAATTAAATCAAATCAAATCAAATGAAACTCCAGATCAAAGCACAGGCGTATTTAAGAGCAGTTAGATAAGCATAAGAAGGAGAAGGGAGTAGAGGATTATGCTGATGGTTAGATAAGGGAAGTGAAAATGCTCACAACATAGACTGAGGAGGTCACGTAGCCTCACTCCACACTATGTTGTCTATTCCCTGGGAGTAAAATAGTTATGATGTGGAGATGCCGGCGTTGGACTGGGGTAAACACAGAAAGAGTTTTAACAACACCAGGTTAAAGTCCAACAGGTTTATTTGGTAGCAAATACCATTAGCTTTCGGAGCGCTGCTCCTTCGTCAGATGGAGTGGAAATCACTCCATAGTAAAATAGTTGCCACACTTAAAAGGGCTCAACAGAAGAAAACCCCAGGAACATGGTTGTGTGAAATAATGTTTCTCATGTGTTGGACTGCACAGAGTCGATGTACTCACGTACACTGAAGCTGTGCTCCCTTTTTATTATCATTGATCTCTTTAAGTACATGGGACACATACCACAGTAATAAATTAATCCATTTATGTATTGGTATTTTACGGGAATGCCCTCTTCTAAAAAGCAGCAGAACTCTTGCAGATCGGAGTTCCATTTCTAATTGAGATCGAGCTTGCTGGCTGGAAATCTGCCCCTTCAGTGAAGCTGCTTGGTTTTTTAAACCAAATATTGAATGGATACAGCTGATACATTTCTCTATGAGTTACAAAAAGGACAAAAGGACAGTTGTTCCAGTCAAATAGATATACGAATTGTATCGACAGGAAATCTTACCTTTGATGTGCAAATGAATTACCCTTTGATAAACTACAATGAACCTCTCTAATTACCGCTGTAGCAAGGTTCCATAAGCCCTAAATGGAATATCCATACATTATTGTAATAAACCGTGTGTCATGATGTGTTTCTTACTGCAGTTGTGGGAAGCATTAATTGCTGTTTTGGTAAAGGCTCTTCAATTATTCACCAATGTTCTCGAATAGATTGGAAAGAAGTCAAAGAATTTCTGATGACAGTCTGGAAATGTTCGACCAGGGTTTTACTGTACAGGTGTGAGATAGGCTCTCCGGAGAATGTCTCGCACCCATACTGTTCGGAGTTTTACTGTTACTTTTGAATAGGTTTGCTTGGAAAACAGCCTTTCAGCAGCATCCTTGGGAACGTAGATAACATTTGGAAAATTGCTGTTAACTGGAACCAAACATTCTGTCATATGAAATTACAGTTGTTCCATCTGGTGTAAGAATTTTCCAGAAATAAAGGATTTCTCACGGGCGGGTAGGAGGAGAGAGGGTTTGAAGTTAGTTCAAGTTCAGAAAATGTCAAAGGAAAACAGCACAGTGATGTGAAGAAGTCTCAGTTGCGATAGGAGATTCCCAGGGGGCTACATTCCTGAAGAGGTCAAACATCCCCCCTCACTCACGGGAGTCCCTGGATTCTGACTAAGCAAATTGTAGAATCATAGAATCCCTATAGTGCAGAACGAGGCCATTTGGCCCATCAAACCTGCAACAACAACAACCCCACACAGGCCCTAACCCCATAACCCCACGCATTTACCCTGTTGGGCGGCACAGTGGCATAGAGGTTAGCACTGCTACCTCACAACACCAGGGATCCTGGTTCAATTCCCAGCTTGGGGAATTTATTAATGTCACAATGTGCGGAGTCCGCACATTCTCCCCTTGTCTACATGGGTTTTCCCCCAGTGCTCCAGTTTACTCCCACAGTCCAAAAGGCGCTCTGGTTAGGCGCACTGGCCATGCTAAATTCTCATTCATTGTACCCGAAGAGGCACCGGAGTGTGTCAACCGGGGGATTTTCACAATAATTTCATTGCTGTGTTAATGTAAACCTACTTGTGACATTAATAAATAAACTTGAAACTTGCTAATCTCCCCCATACTAAAGGGCAGTTTAGCATGGCCAGTCCATCTAACCTGCACATTTTTGGATTGCGGAAGGAAACCCTGAACACCTGGAGGAAATCCATGTAGACACGGGGAGAATGTGCAAACTCCATACAGACAGTAACCCGAGGCCAGAATTGAACCCAAGTCCCTGTGCGGTGAGGCAGCAGTGCTAAGCACTGTGCCACCGTGCCGTCTGGAAGACATGGAGTACATCCAGGAGTCTTTGTCAGGAACTCGCAGAGGAGAAGTCGGAGTGTTGGAGAGAGCACACAGACCTCCAAACAAGTCATCTACTCGGACCTTCAGGCACCACCTGACCCACATGTAGCAGAGTCTGCAGGTCATACATTGCACTTAGCAGCAATTTCAGAAGCCATTGAAGTTTAAGTTAAGTTTTATTTTAGTGTCACAGGTAGGCTTACATTAACACTGCAGTGAGGTTACTGTGAAAATCCCCTAGTCGCCACACTCTGGTGCCTCTTCGGGTACACTGAAGGTGAATTTAGCATGACCAATGCACCTAACCAGCACGTCTTTCAGATTGTGGGAGGAAACATGAGCACCTGGAGGAAACCCATGCAGACAATGGGAGAACATGCAGACTCCACACAGACAGTGACCCAAGCCGGGAATCAAATCCAGGTCTATGGTGCTGTGAGGCAACTGTGCTAACCATTGTGCGACCGTGCCGCCCAGAATCCAAGTCATCCTCAATCACAAGGGTCTACCTGAGAAGAAGTATTCTTTGGAGAAGAGGATCCAGAACATAATCATCAGTCAGTGAAACCTCAGAACAAATGTCATTTCAAGGTCTTAATAAGTATCTGGCAAACCTTTTTTTGTTTGATTGCCAGATTTTTGAATGGAACATCATACTTTACATCAAAATCTTCTTTGCATAATGACACTTTTATCATAATACAAGTGGTGAACAGATGTTTGGATATTACTCCTCCTCAAAATGAATGATGTGCCTTATTAATAACAAGTAATCATTTGACACTTGGGAGAGTTTTAACTTGGGATGAAACTGACAATTTGCGCGATCATTTTGTACTAAGTTTGAACATTCGAAAAATAAATATAAAAATCTCCCAATTGGAAAGTGAGAGGAGCTTTGCCAGGATAGAAGGGAGCGAAATTAGTGTAAGTATTTCCTCTGTGAAAGCTTCAGCAATTAGCTGACATCTATCTTCCTCTAGGCCTTTGCTCTGATATTTTTCCCTGTAAACAGAAATCTTTTATATACTGAAAACTGCAGGCACCCTCAAACTTCAAGATTTGGACGTCCAGCCTACCCGCACCCTGTAAAGATTTTACCTTGGATTCCCCACTGCTGAAAATGTTAATTCATTATCATGCTACAGTGTCAAACCTGAAACTGAATGCTCCAGCCACACTAGTTGGATTATCTGCGACCATTCTTGGGATGATCAATGCTACCAATAGTACTCTATATCATTCCTCTGCCAAAACACATTCTAAACTTGGCCAGTTCACTGGTCAGTGACAATCCAATCCATGCACTGCTTTCAGAGATTGGCTCTCAACATTGCTCCTCTCCAGAATTAACATCAACTTCCCCACACTATGATTGCTGAGCAAGAAAAGCCTCACGAGAGATGAGATGAATAAAAATGGAAGTCTACATAGCTTGGGGACAAGAATGAAATAGACCTTCGTGTAATGAGTGTTATAATGTAACCAGTGACACTGGAATCTGTTATAATGTAACCAACATGCTGCAAAGGTCAGCTGACCCAGTAGACAATGTAACCAATGGCAAAATGATGTGATAGTCAGCTGACCAGCTGACTCGGTCTAAATAGAAAGCAGATAGGAATTGGAGGAGGCTTGTATGGCCCAGGGTGTGGTCCCAATTGTCAGTGTAATTAAGTTTCTTTATTAAACCTTTTCCTTTGATTTACTTTGTGAAGTTAGTTCTTTTATTGCTTGCAACTGAAGTATCTTTATTGCCGGATGATCAATGAGGCAGATATCAGGAGTGAGAAGCCATTTAAAAATATAAGAACTAGGCGCAAGTGCAGGCCATTTGGTCCCTCGCATCTACCCCTCCATTCACTAAATTCCTGACTGATTGGATTGTGGCCTTAACTCCAATATCCTACCTAATCACACCACCCATCACCCCATCATAACTCTTGACTCCCTTGTCAATCAAAATCTTTTGATTACATCCTGGGATATATTCAGTGACCCAGCCTCCCTGTTGAAGAGGATTCCATGGATTAACAGTCCTCTAAGAGAAGAAATTCCCCCTTTTTTCATCTCAAATGGGAGACCTCTTATTTTGAAACCGTGTTCCCTAGTTCTAGATTTTCCCATGAGGGAGAACATCCTCTCAGCATCTACCTTGTCAAAGCCCCTCAGAATCTTAAATGTTTCAGTAAGATCACAGGGCACAGAAATGGCAGATGGAGTTTAATCTGGACAACTGCGAGGTGATGCATTTTGGAGGATCAAATTTAGGCGTGAATTATATTGGAAATGGCAGAACCCTTAGGAGCAATAACATAGAGAGGGATCTGGGTGTGTAATTCCACAGTTCCCTAAAAGTGGCAACACAGGTGGTCAAGGTGATTAAGAAGGCACATGGCATGCTTGCCTTCATTGGCCAGTGTATTGAGTACAAGAGTTGGAAAATCATGTTGCAGTTATATAAAACCTTGGTTAGGCCGCATTTGGAGTATTGCGTGCAGTTCTGGTCATCACACTGCTAGAAAGATGTGAAAGCTTTGGAGAGAGTGCAAAGAAGGTTCACCAGGATGTTGCCTGGTCTCAAGGGTGTTGGCCATGAGGAGAGGTTCAATCAATTAGGATTGTTTTCACTGGAAAGGGGGAGGCTGAGAGTCATGGGATGAGAGTCATAGGATGGATATTCTGAAGCTTTTTCCCAGGGTGAAAGTTTCAATTACAAGGGGACACAGGTTCAAGGTGTGAGGGGGAAAGTTTAAGGGAGATGTGTGGTGTAAGTTTTTCGTGCAGAGAGTGGTGGGTGCCTGGAGCATGCTGCCAGGTAGAAGCAGGCACATTAGCAACATTTAAGAGGCATCTTTTTGGGTACATGAATAGGGAGGGAATAGAGGAATACAGACCGAGTAAGAGCAGAAGGTTTTTTTTTAGTTTAATTAAGGCATCATAATCGGCACAGGCTTGGAGGGCCGAAGGGCCTGTTTCTGTGCTGTATTTTTCTTTGTCCTTTGTTCTTATCAACTCTCATTCTTCTAATCTCCAATAAATACAGGCTCAACCTTGAATATAACTCAACGTTGAATACAATTCAGTGAACCAACCTCTACTGCTCTTTGGGGAAGGGAATTCCAAAGACAACAAAACCACCGAGAGAAGAAATTCCTCCTGATCCAAGTCTTAATGACACAAGGATTAGGAACATCCACACATCAAGCAAAGCTTTCTCAGCTGAAACACATGTTCAGAGAAAGAGGCACAGAGCTCATAACACAAGGAGGAAGGCGTTAGGTCAGAGGACTCGAAAATGAATAAAAGACACAAAGCCATCACCTACTATTTTGTCACTCTGCACACTAACCTGATCATCTCCTGTCCTTAAAAGCTTAACTCTTAGTCCTGATTCTCTTTGTACAAGTCCACAGGACATCAACTGATAGTTTAAATAATGTATTTGCAGATGCTTTAAAATACATTAGGTAAAACATTCACATGATCTGTAAAAACACATGACTGCACTCTGGGAGCCTCCAGCAAAATAATGGAGAGGATTTCAAATCATTTTCAAGCAGAATTTGTCGTGGCTTTGTGTTGACAACTCTGCGCTGAAAACCATCCATTCTTAAAGCCCAACCGCACAGACAAGATGCTTATTTTCTGAACTGTTATTGCAGGAGACACAATAAAAAGGAGTTCATAGAATCATAGAATCATACAGCACAGAAGAGGCCCTTCGGCCCATCGAGTCTGCACCGATACATTAGAAATATCTGACCTCCCACCTAATCCCATCTGCCAGAACTTGGCCCATAGCCCTGAATGTTATAATGTGCCAAGTGCTCATCCAGGTACTTTTTAAAGGATAAAGTTAAAAAGTTAAAGTTAATTTATTAGTCACAAGTAAGGCTTACATTAATACTGCAATCTAAGTTACTGCAAAATTCCCCTAGTCGCCTGTTCAGGTCAATGCACTTAACCAGCACGTCTTTCAGAATGTGGGAGAAAATTGGAGCACCCGGAGGAAACCCACGCAGACACGGGGAGAACATGCAAACTCCACACAGACAGAGACTCACGCCAGGAATTGAACCCGGGTCCCTGGCGCTGAGAGGCAGCACTGCTAACCACTGTGCCACCATGCTGCCCGTGTGCCACAATGTTGCCCATGAGGATGTGAGGCAACCCGCCTCTACCACCCTCCCAGGCAGCGCATTCCAGACCATCAAAAGTGGTTAAAAAAAAGTTGTATCCCTTTGCGTGGCAATACTGTTACTGGTGGGTGAGTGACTCCAATTGGAGGAAGATCTTTTAAGATTTCTTTGCAAGTGGTGTATATAAATGATCAAAGCCTTGCATAAATGGAGACCATCGCCCACTGTGAATTAAACAAGCAGAAGCGACCAGACGCTGGCAAGATTCACCAGTCCCCTCAATTACACAAGGCAATTATTTTTTGTAACAGTTGTTTTTCCTGTCTTCCTCTCTTTCAGAATGACCTGTTTCTGGCAGAATCATTTGCTGAATCAATGGGCAGGAGGGAGATTGCAGGATTTGGTGTGTGGCTGTGTGTGCGTTTGTGTGTGTGTGTGTGTATTGATGTCAAGATTATTTGTCTGAAAGCAGGTGTTAGGGAGCAGCTTGAGAAATTTCTCCTCCCTGCAGAGAAGTGTCTGACTTTAGGTCAGTGCCACTCTCTCCTGATCTGCATGGGTGAGGCCGGGTCCTGGCACAAATCCACAATCTCCAGTGCGATCAGGCTGCAAAGGTGCTGTAGCAATTACAATTCCTAGGAACCAATGCAATGAGGAAGGATTGTCTGAGGAAGAGAGTGGTAGTGTCAGTATACTTGCTGTGATAAAGTACTCCCCTGTTCGATTTTTTTTAAATAAAGTGATTTGCAATTGCTTTTACCAGGTAGAAAACTATTTGTGCTGCTTTTATTTTGCTGGCAGCTTAATGGAGACCTGACAGTTTGGGTCTGAAACTTGGCAAAGGGTCGCTTTGCTGACTTGAGCAGCAGGTCCTTCAATGAGCGGTTCTTGTACAATTAGCACTAATTAGCATCCTTTTCGGTCATGCACAGCAGAACTCATCCAATTTTAAATTCTATATTGATGGGTTTAATAATCTGTAATACATTAACTCGTAATACATCCCGTATCACTCGGTAGAACTCTGGCAGATTAGATAATAAAGCGTTATGAGCTTCATGGGACATGGATCAGTCAGTATGCCATTGTGCAAATAACATTGTTTTACCGGTGCTGATTTCAGTGATCAGAAACCAGCTTGTTACGCTGTCTTAGCGACTGTTCTGTAATGTTTCCGCACACTTTTTTATCCTACACCTGCTAGCTTGTAAAAAGGAAAGTCAATTTGTTGTTTTGGAGATCGGCTCTGACTGTGAAGGGAGATGAAGTCTGAATCGTTGTCATTCCGGAGACTTGTCTCAGTTGTGGTCCACGAGGGATCTTTCTCACCTTCTCATCCCAGCAAGCTGCAATCTTAAAGAGGATTGTCCAGAAAGTGAGACAGGACGGGCTGGAGATGTTTCCCCTCAGGAAGGGCGAGAAGGAAATGAGCTGTGCCTTCGTCCTCTGCAGCTTTTCATTAGTGCTTGTTTACACAGCACACTGACAGAGGTCTTGGCACAGGAGACGTGCCATTATTCCCTCTCCCACACCCCCATCCCCCGTGCCTCAACTGCACAATTGGGCAGCGTGCTGGATAATGAAAAGAGGAAGGCAGGAAGAGAAATTAAATCTTTTTTTTGTTATGCTTTGCCATCTGATTTAATCAAACCCCTTTAACTGAAACACAAGGCTCTGGCTCCCTCCAGAGTATCCCTTAATCAAAGTATGAAGCTTGGCGATGGCTCCGGTGAGACAATAATCGCCACTCCACTTCATTTTGGATTTAAAACCGTGAGCTATTTGCTGCCACACCATGACATCTGTGCGGTAACCGCGCCTTCATCGCACACAGATACAAACACGGAATATTTGTTGCTTCAGGATTTAACCACGATTCATTCTGTTTCTCTGTGACACTGTTTGACAGACAGTGTGACTTACTTGCATTTGTAAGATTCTATTCTTAAACCCAGGTTCTGGCCTAGAGGCATCATCATATTAAAATGGAGACTCTCAACATTTCTCTCCTGATAGAAACAGAAAATAGGAGCAGGAGTCGGCCATTCGGCCCTTCAAGCCTGTTCCATCATTCAATGTGATTATAGAACATAGAACATAGAACAGTACAGCACAGAACAGGCCCTTCGGCCCACGATGTTGTGCCGAGCTTTATCTGATGGCTGATCCTTTATCTCAATGCCATATTTCCACATTCTCCCCATGCCATTAAGATCTTTTTAAAAAATGCCTATTTCTTTCTTGAATCCATTCAGTGACTTGGCCTCCACAGCCTTCTGCGGTAAAGATTTCCATAGGTTCACTAACCTCTGAGTAAAGAAATGTGTCCTCATCTCAGTCCTAAATGGCCCATCCATATCCTGAGACTGTGTCCCCTGGTTCGAGGTTCCCCAACCAGGGAAAACATTCTCTTTAGCAGGGCTGGATAGACTAGATGTAGAGTTTTATACATTTCCATCAAATCTCCTCTCATCCTTCTAAATTCAAGCGAATACAGGCCCACTTGACAATAATGGACAATATAATTTAGATTTAAAACCTGCTCCTCGCTCCCCTACCCCCAGCTGAGTGGGTAATTAAAATGGTGAAAGGGAAACAGAAAATGCTGGAAAAGCTCAGTAAGTCCAGCAGCAGATGTGGAGAGAGAAACAGTTGATGTTTTTTCGAATCCCGATGACTTCTTCAGAACTAAAGGGAGGCAGAAATGTGATGGGTTTTATACAGTTTAGTAGGGGGGCTGAGCAGGTGGTCAGGTGTAGTTGGGAGCTAGGAGACATCTGACAAAGATGTCATGGGAACAAGACAAACGGAATGTTCATAGTAATGTTAAAGATTAAAGAAGGTGCTAATAGGGGTGTAAAGGCACAGAAGCCATTGTTTCATATTTCCAGCATCTGCAATATTTTAGCTTTTAATTAAAATGGTGGTCAGGTGTTACCTGTTGCAGCCTTGGTGCATGCATGCTCAACACTGTTTTAACTGTTGCCATCATTTGGACCCAAATATGGCCTTTACTATTTATCGCAGCAGTTATGCCCATTGCCTGAGTGTGTGTTGGCCTTTTGAACACTTCAACTGGGTTTGGAAGATTTTAACTCATGGTATGGGGATCTGGATGGTTTGCAAACCATTATGGCCCATCCACACATGCACACACACGTTAACACACACAAGCACACAACAAACTTAACCCTTCCCTTTGAAAACAGATGTTTTCACAAATCCAGATGTTGGTACAGTTTAACTATACGTTAAGAACCTTGCTGATGTTAAATGCAAGGATGTCCCAATGCCCAGAAGGGTAACTTGGAACAGCATCTCTTAGTGGTGTATATTTTCAATTTGATATACTGTGAGAAAGGTGATACAAACCAGGGAGAAAGAGTCCAGTCATTTTGTGATCAAGTAATAAAGAATATTTATTAACTTCAAAGAAAACACATAACAAGAAGGATTATAACACTCTACAACAGTACACTTAACTACGCTGATGGCTATGCACACACAGTGTCCCATGGAGTTAGTTACCCCTTGTTCCCAACTACCTACGTTTCTTGAATTCTAAGATGCCACTTCTTCCCAAACAACCTCCAATATTATTCTCTATGAGCTAAATCCAGCAGATTCGTTAACACCCACAGGTTTGTCCATGCTTGGAAAGCTGTCTTCAATTTCAGTGAAACAATAACCTTTTCTGTTTGAGCTTTGGATTTTAAACAGCAGCCTTTTAGCAATAACATGTTTTTGGGTGAGGCTGCTTTCTGCAGCTGGCTGTGGCTGCGATGGTAGCTGCTTCGACTGTGTTCCTTTCTCCAGTTATCCTGCTATTTTCCCTTTGACTTTACCCATCATGTGGACCTGGCTTCTAGCAAATTGCTTATCCCTCCACTTTGGAGTCACATTGCTTTCTCTCTAGTCACACCTGTAAACACTTGTTCTCCCACTGGTATGCTAATTTGCATATCAAAGCACCACTTCAGGCAGCTTCGCTTCTCAATCCCCTTTTATCCCCTTGATTTAATCCTCGTTTCATTTTTTTAAATCTTAATTTTCTTCAACTTTTAACATATACTGTGACGTAAAGCACCACGCTTTCTCTACCCCTAAAGTTAAAGTTAAAGCTTATTTATTAGTCACAAGTAAGGCTTACATTAACACAGCAATGGAGTTACTGTGAAATTCCCCTCGTGGTTTTGGTAGAGCAGCATGTCTGAACTAAATGTTTTTCTCCTGCAAGCCCCCACTTTTTTTCCCCCTCCAGACAGTGAATTACACTTGGGATAATCTTCTATGGGCACAAAGGTCTGCTACCTTGAATTGCCACATTTAGTGTGTAAACTTAGTGAGTGTCAACAGAATATTTGCAGGAGATAAACCATCAGAGGTGAGACTGATCTGGTCCACATGCAATGTCTCCATGCAGGCATTTTTGATCAGAAATCTACATACTGACTAGAGCCAGGCAACCTGGTGATTTATTTCCATTGTCTGAAAATGCAGTTGCCAATTGTTTCATCTCTACCAACATCTTTGGCTCTATAACATGCTTTCGTAGCTTCATCTGCTATGTCTAGATTTATATGTTACCAGATTGCACCATCTTGGATTGAACACGCTGCTGGTTTATTTCCCACAAATGTCTGGATCAGCACGTTGATACGAGGCAGTGAATGCATCAGATGTGATTGCTTGCAACGTGACTGAGGACTTCTGTTTTTGAGGCAGCGGATGGAAAAACTGTATCATGAAGTTGGCTGATATCAATGCATTCCAACTGCTGTTGAAAAATAACAAAGCTCTGTAACTGTATCGCATCCAGTCAAAAATAATAGTGGGTAATGAAGCAATTAATAGGAGTATGAGAGACATGATCACTAACATTCGGAGCCTGGGATATCAATGCAAGAGACAGGCTGACGTGTCTACAGATGTCTTCAGCCAAAATTACTAAATGGATAATTTCACGCGGCTCCTCGAAATTCCCAATATCAACACCGGCAGCTTCCGATCAATTTTGGTTCACTCCCGATGGCATTAAGAAGCAGTTTAGCACATTGGGTACAATGTAGCTGATTGATCTTAAACGGCCGCAGTCTTAGTGCTGGTGAGCTGTGTATCAGAACTGGCTACTCCCCTAACCAAGTGCAGCAATGCCAGTGACAATTTGGAAATATGTCCGGACATGTCCTCCCCCCCGCCCCCCCCCCCAAAAAAAAACAAGCAGATTGAACCTGTTAGTTATTGCCCAACCATCAGTGAGGTAACGGAATGATTAATCGTTTATGCCATTATGCAATATCCACTCACTCATAACCTGCCCACAAATAAATTATCACCGATGCTCAAGTCTGGTTTGGCCAGAATCAAAATATCAGAACGTTTAAATCTTAATCCAGGCATCTGAATGCTGGTGGACAGATGGTTTTAGCGACCCTCGACATCGGAACAGCATTTGACTGCGAAATTGAAGAGCCCTAGAAAAAAAATAATTGCAGTGGAAAAATCTTACAATGGCAGAGTCACATCTGACACAAAGGAAGTTTATTGTGATTGTCAGAAGCTAATTGGTGGAACTCAGGTAGCCAGTCAGTGAAGGAAAGAATTGGAGACACTTAGAAGATTTTATTTACAGAGGTATACATATATAATGCAACTCCAATCCAACAACCACAGTATCTGCTCTCATGTGTGTATATTTGAGCACAGGGGAGTAACTAATTAATGTCCATCATCTGAATACATTTAAACACCTAACAGATATGCAATTAATATCCATCAATATAGTCCCTGGGCAGGGCTGCAAGTGTTCCTCAAGGAGGTATTCTCAGCCCAGCAATCTTAAGCTAATTTATCAATGACTTTTCTCTGTGATCAAGTTGGAAGTATTTGCTGACAATTTTGCAATGTTTAACTGCACATAACTCCTCTGAGAATGGGACAGCCTCCAGCAAGATGCAGCCAATACCCAGGCTTGCCCTGTAAACTGGAAGGTGACACTCATGCCATGCAAGTGCCAGGCAATGATTATTTCAGTCAATATAGTTGCAGCCACCTCCCCTTGACATTCAACAGCACAGTGATCACTGAGTGCCTCATTATCAATGTCGCCAGGGTCACAATTGACAGAAATTTAGCTGGAATGATTACATCAACAGCACGGCTGTGAGATCAGCACAGACGCTATACCCAAATAACAAATCACATCATATGCTACTGTGACAAAGGCATCATCCTTCTAAACCTTTCTGCAGCCTTTAACACACTTAAACAACACTCGCCTCCCATGCCTCTCCACTGTCATCCAACTGGATGGAAACAGAAAGTGCTGGAAAATCTCAGCAGGTCTGGCAGCATCTGTGGAGAGAGAATAGAGCCAACAATTCGTGTATGGATGACCTTTCGTCAGACCTCAGAGCAAAGAAAATCAGAAGAGATTTATACTATTGGGGTGGTAGTGGGGGGGGGGGGGAGGGGGAGTTGTAATTGGACAAAGGAAATGTTAATGTGTCCAATTCTGATTTTCTGATTTTCAGAATTGGACACATTAACATTTCCTTTGTCCAATTACAACCCCCCCCCCCGCCCCCTCCCCCCCCACCACCACCACCCCAATAGTATAAATCTCTTCTGATTTTCTTTCCTCTGAGCTCTGACGAAGGGTCATCCAGACTCGAAACGTTGGCTCTATTCTTTCTCCACAGACGCTGTCAGGCCTGCTGAGATTTTCCAGCATTTTCTGTTTTTGCTTCAGATTCCAGCATCCGCGGTATTTTGCTTTTATCCAACTGGATGGGACTAGTCTTACTTGGTTCGATTGTTATCTGTCTAATCATCTCCAAAGTATCACTTTTGCCACTACTCTTTTTGCTCCCGCACCGTTACCTCTGGTGCCACCAATAGATCTATTCTTAACCCTCTCCTATTTCTCAATTACAAGCTGTAACCTCAGCTGTTTCATCTGAAAGGATAGCATTAGTTTTCAATCGAAACTAATGGCACCCAGCTCTACCTTGCCACCACGTCTACGCAAAGACATTTCCCACAATTAACTATTGCGTAGACTGAAGCTATTTTTGGGTCCCTGCTCCCAACTCTATCCCCTAGAAACTGACTCCGTCCTCCTTAGCTGTGTCAGCTCAGGCTTTGTTGTAGCACCCTTGCCTCTGAACCACAAGGTTCTGGGTTCAAATCTGACAGCAGGGCTTGAGCTCAAAAATCAAGGCTGACACTCCGATGCAGTACTTTGGGAGCTGTGCACTGTTGGAGGTGCCACCTTTGGATAAAACATTAAACTGAAGACCAACTGCTTGCTCTGATGGCTGTAAAAGACCCCAAAGGATTACTTTGAAGAAGAGCAGGAGAAGAATGCCTGGTGTCCCTGATGTCATCTCTTCCAGCCCAATAACCGTCCAAGATATCCACCTTTATCTGGTCTCTTGAGCACCCCTGATTTTAATTGCTGCACTATTGACGGCAGATGCCTTGGCCACGAACTTTGGAATTGCCTTGCTACAGCTCTCCAGCTCTCTATCTCACTTTCCTCCTTTAAAGTGCTCATTAAAACCTGCCTCTTTGGCCAAGTTTTTAGTCAACTGATCTAATATCTCTTTATTTTAGCTCAGTGTTATATTGTGTTTAATCAATATTCCTTGGGACGTTTCATTATGTTAAAGGTGCGATATAAATTTAAGTTGTCATTGCATACTCTGCAATGAGTGGCATATTTCTGGAGTGCTCAAATCCTCTCCACCCCATACAAGGCTCAAGTCAGGAGTGCACCTGAATGAGTGCATGGTCAGCAATGTTTAAGAACTCAACACCATTGAGAACAGCAATTCTTATCACTGATCTCAATAGCCATTCATAGAAACATAGAAACTAAAAGCCATTCAGCCCTTCAAGCCTGCTCCGCCATTCATTTTGATCATGACTGATCATCAAATTCAATATCCTGATCCCCCCCGTTACCCCCATATCCCTTGATCCCTTTAGCCCCAAGAGCTATATCTAATTTATTTTTGAAATCATGCAATGTTTGGGCCTCAACTACATTTTGTGGTAGTGAATTCCACACATTCACCACTCTCTGGGTGAAGAAATTTTTCCTCACCTCAGTTCTTTACCGCTTATCCTCAAACTATGACCCCTAGTTCTGGACTCCCCCACCATCGGGAACATTCTTTCTGAATCTACCCTGTCTAACCCTGTTAGAATGTTATAAGTTTCTATGCAATCCCCTCTCACTCTTCTAAATTATTCCTTCCATCATTGGCACATGTTGGCTCCAGGAAATACTATGTAAACAATGCACTGAGATGGAACCTTGATTCGGACAAGTGGCGGCACGGTAGCACAGTGGTTAGTACTGCTGCTTCACAGCTCCAGGGTCCCGGGTTCGATTCCCAGCTCAGGTCACTGTCTGTGTGGAGTTTGCACATTCTCCTCGTGTCTGCGTGGGTTTCCTCCGGGTGCTCCGGTTTCCTCCCACAGTCCAAAGATGTGCGGGTTAGGTTGATTGGCCAGGTTAAAAATTACCCCTTAGAGTCCTGAGATGCGTTGGTTAGTGGGTAAATATGTGGGGGTAGGGCCTGGGTGGGATTGTGGTCGGTGCAGACTCGATGGGCCGAATGGCCTCCTTCTGCACTGTAGGGTTTCTATGATTCTATGATTCTAAGTGTGGCAAAGTCATGGGAATATTATTGCTTTGACATTTGCCTTCAAGTTATACATCATCCTGACTTGGAAATATACTGTCAATCTGTGTTGAAATTCTGCATTCCCCTACTTAACATCATTGTGGCAGTACCTTCAACACAGAGCAGAAGAAACTTGTTCTTGCACCCCCATTCCTACCATGATATCAGTGGAAATCACCACATGGATTGCTATCTGCACAGCCCATGTGCTGCCTATAACTTGGAAATTCTGTGCAAGTCTGCAAATATCTCCCCCAGTGGCAAATAATACTTGAGCTGCCCCCCGTTACCTCCCCATGGGTTAAAACGTAATCACTTTGCCAGCATTATCCACAAGTAAAAAGAAAGAATTTGGCTAAGCAAGCAAATGTCATTCAAGATGACAGAGAGAGTGGAATGCACATTGATGACAATGTCACTTAAATGCAGATACAAGGAGTACCAAGAAACGTTTGATATATTCAGATGTTTCTAAAACTCTCTTCTGTGTTTTTTTAAAAGTGTTTTCGCTCCAGTCTTAGTTGTTCTTTCTGTACATTTACCCACTTCCTTTCTTTCAGCACTTCACAACAGATTGTTTGACTTTAGTTCCATGTGTTCTGTGACTTTCACTGAATGAGAATATTCAGCTGTTGGCTCCCTTTCCGTGTGAGCTGTGCATTTTGCTGACTTAGCTGTTCTGCTCCTTATAATTAGACATTCTGGATTTTAGGTTAAACCAAACTCGCTTGCCCAAATCCAAACATTTTGAAATAATGATATATTGGGTAACCAGCACTGAAAATGCCAAAAGCTGCCATCTTTATTTGATCATTTCTGTATTCTCTTAATATCATTAGATTATATTCTGGAGCTTCCTGCAGAGAAAGCTAAAGCACAAGAACATTGCTTGGTTGAAAATCATGGAATCGTAGAATCCCTCCAGTGCAGAAGGAGGCTATTTTGAGTCTACACTGACTCTCTGACAGAATATCTTACCCAGGCCCTCTTCCCAACCTTATCTCCTTAAACCCACACATTTACTGTAACTAATCCAGCTAACCTACACATTTTGGGACACTAAGGGGCAATTTAGCATGGCCAATCCACCGAACATGTACATCTTTAGATTCTGGGAGGAAACCGGAGCACCTGGAGGAAACCCACGCAGACATGAGGAGAACGTGAAAACTCCACACAGTCACCCAAGGCTGAAATAGAACCCGGGTCTCTGGCACTGTGAGGCAGCAGTGCTAACCACTGTGCCACTGTGTCATCCAAATCTATGTGTTTGGCCTGAATTAGCCAATCTATTAAGGAAAGTAAAATTAGTAGGTGTGGTGCTGTGAGTAGCGCACTTATATCTGACTCCAGAGGTTTTGGATCTAAGCCCTACTGCATGGATGTATTCACAAAATAATTGTGGCAGTCGCTTCAGGTCTATACCAAAAATAGATTGTTTGGTCATTATCATACTGATGTCCGTACAACCTTGCTGCATGCGAATTGATGCAAAATTGTTTTTCCGGCATTAAAACAGTGACTGAATATCAAAGGTAATCCACAGACTGAGCATCCTGGGATCCACCATTTAAATGCAAATCTTTTCTTTTGTTTCATTTGAGTTTAGCCTGCTTTTGATCCGAAAGCAACACAAGTTGCTCTCCAAAGTTATGCGGGTTAGGTGGATTGGCAATGCTAAATTGCCCCTTAGTGTCAGGGGGCCTAGCTAGGGTAAATGCATGGGGTTATGGGGATATGGCCTGGGTGGGGATTGTGGTCAGTGCAGACTCGATGGGCCAAATGGCCTCCTTCTGCACTGTAGGGGTTCTGTGAACAAGTGAGAAGCAAACAGAAGTAAGAATTAAAAATGAGAAAAGAACTTGGAATTACATTTCAACTGTTATGTCCTAAGGAGATCCCCAAGTACTTTGCGACCAGTAATTTGTTGGTGAACATAGTTGCCATTGTTATGTAGGCAAATGGGGCAGCCAATTTTCTAAACATGGTCTCCAAACAAAATTTAGATGAACAACTGGTTCATATTTTTCTTAAGGCAGACTCATTGACCAGATTGGAACAACTTGCAGTCCTCGGACTTTTTATGTCCACCAGATCTGATAGGCTTGCTTTAACACTGTTCCTAAAATGCAGCACCACTGACAGTGCAGCACTGATTCAGTGCCGTGCTGAAGTGTCTGCCTAAATTATGCCTGAGAACACTTGAAAATATTTGACGCTCAAAGACAACTTCCTTCTGCAATCTTGCACAAGAAAAGAATGAGTATAAAATAGATATTTTTCATGTCACCACAGATCATTTTGTTTATAGTTTTGAGCTCAGTGAAGTGAGGTATAATAATGATAATGTAACACTGTTTGTCCTCAGTGTCAACGCTGAACACTTCAATGTTATATTTTCAGATGTGAGGTACATGGTAAGTCTCCTGCTGCAATATCCCAGCAATAGGCCTTAAGCCCAATGAATAATCATGAATGGAATATAATTATTTACAAGTAGCCTTTACCCTGCTGAATAAATAAAATGCTTCCACAGTTGCACAGCGAGTAACCTTTTGTTGCTGAATTAACAGGATCTCTGTACAATTACGGAAGTAGTAACCTTTACCTTTATAAACAGGAACTTTTGGCAAGTACATGGGGAATCGATTGTACAATACATCAGTCTCTTTCCCATCCATTCCCATTCTTTCATTGTTCGGATTATTGATACAGGCATAGCAATTAAAGCAATGCTTTAAATCTTGATTCAAACAATAAACTTTCCTCAATTTCCATCAGTGCCAAACTCTGAATATTTTTCACCTGTCCCATCATGGTTCATCACTCACTAAATACTTTAGTGCTCCTTGTAAAAGATCCTTATCTATGTAACACAGTGTTATTTCTGATTCTCTTCCAGTGCCGCTGATTAAATTAGTTGATCTCTTGAATTGTCACAATGTCCTCGCAACTTGTGTACTATGCTATTGAGGCTACTAGTTCTGAAAAGACTTTCCACTTGTCCTGATGGAATATCTATCACAGATGAGAGGCACAAACATCCATGCTCAGTACGGTGGCATTGTGGTTATATTACAGGGCGAGTAATCTAGAGATATGGGTGAATGATCTGTCAGTTTGAGTTCAAATCCCACCACAGCAACTTGGGAATTTAAAATCAGTTAATTAAATAAATTTAGAATCAAAAGCAAGTATCAATAATGCTGTTCATTTAATTACTGGATTGTTGTGAAGTCCCATTTGCTTCACTGATGCCCTTTGGGGAATAAATTCTGCTGCCCTTAACTACTCTGACCTACATGTGACTCGAGACTCATGGCAATATGATTGACTCTTAATTGCCCTTAGAATGCCTACAGTGCAGAAAGAGGCTATCTGGCCCATGGAGTCTGCACTGTCTCTGCGAGAGAGCATCCCACCCACGCCCACCCCTTTGCCTTGTCTCCATAACACTGTACATTTCTCATGGCCAGTCCACCTAATCTGCGCATCTTTTGACTGTGGGAGGAAACCGGAGCACCCGGAGGAAACCCATTTAGACATGGGGAGAACATGCAAACTCCACCCAGTCACCAAGGCTGGAATCGAACCTGGGTCCCTGGCACTGTGAGGCAACAGTGCTAACCACTGTGCCACCATGCCGGCCCTCTTAAATAGTCCAGCAAGTCACTCAATTGTCAGAAAGATGGCTCACCACCAACTTCTCAAGGGTAATTGGGGTGGAGAGTAAATCCTGGACCTGCCACTGATGCACTCATTCCATAAAAGGTTCAAAAATGCAGCGCAAGTTTGTAACACAAGTTTGTCTGTTATTGGTAAAGGTTTGAATGAGGTGTTTGAAAAAAGAATGGGGAGTTGGGGGTGATGTCAATGGAAATAAAAATCAGGAGTGATGTAACGCAAGCCACCAATCACCCATATTGCTCAACACATGTTTTTTCACACAAAGTTGTGATCTACACCATTCATATTAGACAGTCTCACTTTGATGGTCTCTGCTCAAATTGACTGGACCCATGCTGGCAAGAAAATACTATTCCTTTCATAAAGAAATTATTTCGGTTTTTAAACATCAAAAGATTGAAGATTGTGAGATTTTCTTCAGTTAAGCCCGCTGCCTCACAAGTGACTGTTTAAGATGTTGTGCTTATTTCAGAATTAGCAGCTGTACATTAGAAACAGTGTGAGCAATCTCAGTTATGAATGCAGCTTTTACAAAAAAAAAGGATTATAAAGTATAATATTACAAATCTCCTGCCTCCCAACTTCATAGGAAACCTGATAATCTGAACAAGTGTGACTTCTATAAACTGTTTCTGTGCCAAGTTTCCAGCCCTATGTTCTCTTCCTAATGCCCGCTAATTCTATATAAGTAGGCTAATTCCATAAACTGTGTTTAACTTTAAAATAACTGGGATTAGTGAGTGTGTGTGACCTAATGTGATTAGAAGAAATATTCCAGAGGGGACAGGCCAGTTAATAGGAAAATGAAGCACAATGAAATATTTATATCAACAGCATGAAATAGACTGGAAAATGCCACAGAAATGGTCAGAAGCAGGACAAGTATAAATTGACATGCTGTTGCTGCTTTATAATGGGACTGGGTTTAATCCAATAATCCTATTCAACCAATACTGCCTTTCCTTGGTCTAAATTCTCTCAAGCAGACGGACAATAATTTATCAATATCTCGATTGGTTTGGCATGTCAGGTTTGAATTGTGTCTATTCATGTCTTGAACCTTTGGTCAGATCAAGCTTAGAATGAGACTGAGACTTACGGTTAATGGACTGCAGCTCTCGGTTTCTATAGAAACTTTAGGTGGATTGGCTCAATAGGTCTTTCCTCAGTCCACAATTTCTTATGTGCTAAAACTAGCAGGAGAAACAATACCATGTCAAAGTACAAGAGAGAATGAATGAGATCTGACAGATGCTTTTCTCTCTCCTTATTTCTATCTAGAATATGTTCAGAAATGACTCACTGTAAATTTCTGATGAATCTTCTAATGTTGAATTATTGTAAAATACAGAATCCCTGATCCTTTCTCAGTGGATTCTGAGAGTAGGTTACTGATATAGAATCCCTCCAGTGCAGAAGAAGACCATTCAGCCTATCGTGCCTGCATCAGCAACAATCCTACCCAGGCCCTATCCCCCTAACCTCAACTATTTATCCCACTAATCCCCCTGACAGTAAGGAGCAATTTAACCATGGCTAATCCACCTAATCTGCACATCTTTGGAATGTGGGAGGAAGCCAGAGCACCTGGAGGAAACCCATGCAGACACGTGGAGAACGTGCAAACTCCATGCCGACAGTGACCTGAGAGGCCAGAGTTGAACCTGGGTCCCTGGCGCTGTGAGGCAGCAGTGCTAACCACTGTGCCACCGTGGTTCTTAGCAATGTTTTGAATCCACTGTCATTGTGGGTCTTGAGGGGTTAACTACGTTTTCCATTCAGGGGCAGCCCATGAATTGTTGTGTGCTGCAGTGTCTTCCTAATGATATTGCGCTTTACTTTATTTTTAGACAATCTCCTAATGCATCTGCTACCTGGGACTTGAAATCGATAGTATTTATATGAGCGTGACCCTGAAGTACGACAGACTGAGTGACAGGTTGGGTCCGTCTTCGTCATTCCACATGTATGACTCTGTGATGAGAAAAGTGGGGGGTTGAGAGAAAGTTAATGCTATTTCAAAATAACTTTCATTTAGTGCGTAATTCGGAGGAAGCTGAAATGAGGTGATCGACACTAAATATTACCTTTTTAATGATGTGCTTTTAACCTCGTGATGGAGGAGGGAATAGACTGGGAGATAAATGTGATGAGAAGCTTGCAGTGTGCGAGAGATGAAGAAGAAGGTTAATTCAGGAAATATTTCAATTGAACTCTCTCCTGCACTTTCCCAGCTCATTGCTACAGGGCTTTGCACCACATTTCAAAGTCTCCGATTTAAAAAGAATATGAATGTAAACTCTTAAAAGCACAATCGAGAAAGAAAGCCGTGATAGTAAAATAATATGCTACTTTCACATTCATTTTAGGCTTTTCTATCCGTTGTTTGATGGTCTTGACACATTGTGGGAAGATTGACGTGAATTTCGGGATGAGATTGTTTTTGAGATGTACCCAGAGGTACTTTATGAGAAATTGACATTTGTAACATGTTTGAAGAAGATGGCAAGGAATTGTTTTATTTTAATATGCCTCTAATGGGTTAAACAGAGGAATTCCTATTTCAATGTAACAGTGTTGTACTTCTATTTAAGTAACCCAACCGAAGAAGGCTTCTCACACATTTTACTGTCTGCCATGGCTTAAGGAAGTGATTAGATTTGGTTTTTAAAAATTAGTTTGATCACAGCAATTTGTTGAAGGTAGGGTTAGTGTTAGGCTTTGCCATGTTTGCAGTTTGATCACCAAAAGAAAATTCTTTGTTTTCAACAGTGTTGGCTTATAAAAAGTTGCTGTTTTGTTGTGGGTTGGCATCATCTGTGTGGGAAGAGTTAAAAGAGCAGTGATTTTTTTTTGTGCCTTGGCAGCTTGGAGCATTGTTAACTGGGCAAGAGAGTGTGGCAGTGACCCATTATCTCTGAAGCAGTCCCTCAAAGCAAGGAGACCCCTTACCCTGGAGCCCGTGGCAAGAACTTGTGCCCAGAGGTTTTTAAGGTGGGGAGGCTGTTGTGCTGCAGCAACCACATGGTTCTGTTTAACCAGGAAACTCTCCTGCACTAACCACCTGCCACAGGCATACCAGAAGGATTTACAGGGTGTGACTGCGACTGATGTGATCTGCTCAGTCACAGTATCTGATCCAGCAACAGAACACAGAGAAATGGGTTCAGGAAGTGCTGCTGTAACCCTCTTTTCAAATCAGTTTTAAAAATTATAGCAATATAGAAACATAGAAACTCGGAGCAGGAGTAGGCCATTCGGCCCTTCGAGCCTGCTCCGCCATTCATTATGGTCAGGCTGAGATCAAATTCAACATCCCGATCCCACATTCCCCTCCATATCCCTCGATCCCTTTAGCCCCAAGAACTATATTTAATTCCTTCTTGAAATCACGCAATGCTTTGGCCTCAACTACTTTCTGTGGCAGCAAATTCCACGGATTCACCATTCTCTGGGTGAAGAAATTTCTCCTCACCTCAGTTCTAAAAGGTTTACCCCTTATCCTCAAACTATGACCCCTAGCTCTGGACTCCCCCACCATCCGGAACATTCTTTCTGACTCTATCTTGTCTAATCCTGTCAGAATTTCGTAAGTTCCTATGAGATCCCCTCTCACTCTTCTAAACTCCAGTGAATACAACCCTAACTGACTTCCTCTCTCCTCATATGACAAGTGATGTCTTGAGATGACAGTATTCCCTGGGTTTAATTTTGAAAAGTTAAAGAACAAATGGCTTGTTTAAAAATGTGCCTGTTTAGGTCGCTATTTATTAACCATCAGTCGTAGATATGTGTTGTCTGTGAATGAATTGGGAACTCAGAGTAATTTCTTCCTTAAGGTGCCCACAGTTCCCCAGGGAACTGGTGCATTTGTCCTTGCAGCTGCTAAACCCATATATTCGCAGGGATTCAAAGAGACCATTTGCAGTTGGAGCCTGTACAAATCTGTCAGTGATTATTCTGTAGATGAAGGCTTTTCAAAATATTCCTCGAGGATTAGACTTCAGAGAGGAACAGATGGAAACCCAAATTTGATTTGCTCTCTTGTCTTGACAGTTCACCAGCAGACCACTAGGTCAAAGGGTAAAGAACCTTCCTCATCACTTGAAACTGTAATTGGCATCAGCTTCCACCATTTATAAAGTCAAAGGGCTGGGTTTGATGCTCTCTGATGTGGAGATGCCGGCGTTGGACTGGGGTAAACCCAGTAACAGTTTTAACAACACCAGGTTAAAGTCCAACAGGTTTATTTGGTAGCAAATACCATTCGCTTTCGGAGCGCTGCTCCTTCGTCAGATGGAGTGGAAACCTGAGAGTAGGTTTCCACTCCATCTGATGAAGGAGCAGCGCTCCGAAAGCCAGTGGTATTTGCTACCAAATAAACCTGTTGGACTTTAACCTGGTGTTGTTAAAACTGTTACTGTTGATGCTCTCTTGCCAGTGGGTTTGAAAGTGGGATTGCGGAGGGTGGAGTGGGAGGTAAGTTAAATCCAACAAGTGACCTGGCTGCTGCCTATCTCTTAACCCTAACCTGAACCCTGGTGCTGCTTTGGCCCCCACTGCAATTACACCAGGTGGAAGGGGTGGTATTGAGCAGTCCACCCACCAGTGGGCCAATTGAGGACCTTAAGTAGGCAATCAATGCACACATAAGGTACTCATCCTGTTGCTGCAGGTGTTTAACTGGCAGTCGGGGAGGCCCAAGGCAAACATTCAGCCTGGCAGGTTTCCATGCACAGGCTGATAGTGAGCAGGGGTTTCCCATTTTAACTGGCTCCCTGGGCACAATGGAGGTCCCTTCCCAGGATATAATTGCTCACTCAGGTTGCCCTCTGTCCAAAGGCCTCTCACAGACTAGCCCCTAGCACCTCCCCACTGCCTCCCCCCCGCTAACCCCAAACACTTACGAAGTGCTGATCCACTGCAGCTAGCCTCCTCATTGACTAAATGCAGGTCAGCACTGCCAGGTTGGCACTGTCAGGGTGGCATAGACATAGTGCCAACCTGGCAGTACCAACCTGTGCCAAAGGTAGAACCTGATGTAAACCACATTGATATAATGTGAAGATATGGTGATGGGTCAAAGCATGGTTGGGGGGGAAGGGGCTATGGGGTGGGGTTGTTTAATTATATTAAAATGCATGTAAATGCGAGTAGATCAGGTTCATGCCAATTATAGGCCAGAGAGAACTGCGACTTCTGGATCTTGAGCACCCGCCAGCATTCACACAGATGGCAAACACAGGCTCAAGATCACCCCGGTATATTTCACATTACCCTATATACACGCATTATATACAAAAGCATGCTCTCAGTGGACATTGTCAGCAGATGTTCAATAAGCAGTGAGAAGGTTTTACCAGGTCAGTGATTTATAAGCAACTGATCACACTGTGTCTGTTTTGAGCTTTATCCTATTAAATTTAGACTTCTTTGTCAGCATTATTTCACTCAGAAGTTTAATTGTTGGTCCCACTAATAGAGATGTCTTGTCAGAAAAAGCCCACAGGACTAGTGTCAATAGCTCAGTATAACCACAACATGCACACAGAGACAGCAAAGGAAAGTCGAGAATGAACAGCGGCTGTGAGCGTGCTTGTACATCACAGCAGCATCAGTGAGGATTCCGTGATTCAGGTTATCAGTACCATGACACTTGACTACATCCCGTAACAAACTCTCAGTTCTTGTTGTTGATTTCCAGTGATGCACTTGTCTTCGATGAATCCCTTCCTGTTGTCATTTTGACTTTGTATCATGTGTTCCAGCACCTTTTTTTAAAATGGTGGATCATTGTGTCCAGTGATAAAAGTGTTCGAGGAACATACATGTGACCATTACATGTGACAGGAACAAATCATCCGACGGACAAGTTTTAGTTTTAGCACTGGAGTGAGTTTCAGCACTGGATTTTTAAAAAACGTGTCTCTGTGTCTCTGTGTGCCTTGTTTGGGAGCAGATATCCACTCCATCTGACGAAGGAGCAGGGCTCCGAAAGCTAATGGCATTTGCTACCAAATAAACCTGTTGGACTTTAACCTGGTGTTGCTAAAACTCTTACTTAAAAAAAAACAGCAAGCTTAGCAACTTTACTTGTGTTGATGTTTCAGTGTGTGTTCGCCTATAATTTGATGGCTCCAAATTGGTTTGGAGAAGAACCAAACACAATCATATCCATAGTGCACAGCTGGCACAATGCCACGAGCAAAACAGGCTTAAGCTCTGATGCAGAAAATGGGTTTCTTTCGAGCTTGTCAATGGGAATGGAGATGTAGCTTCTCAAAGAAATTTTATTCTAGAACTTCAGAATCCATCTGGTTCACTAATGTCCTTTATGGAAGGAAATCTGCTGTCCTTACCTGGTCTGGCCTACATGTGGCTCCAGAGCCACAGCAATGTGGTTGACTTTCAATTGCCCTCGGGCAACTAGCGATGGACCATTAATGCATTGCCCATGCCCCACAAATAAATGTTTAAAAATATCATCATAGAGATGGAAGTCCAATCCCATTGAAAAGGAGGTTGATTCATATTTGGAGGGAGAGGAACAATGTGCTGACGAATGATTGTCACTGTGCATGAAAATTTATAATAGCAATTTAAAAGCTTGCAGGCCTTTGTCTTCAAAAGACGGTGGTTAAGTGGTTAGCACTGCTGCCTCACAGTGCCAGGGACCCGGGTTCAATTCCAGCCTCAAATGACTGCCTGTGTGGAGTTTGCATGTTCCTCCCATGTCTGCGTGGGTTTTGTTCGGGTGATCTGGTTTCCTCCCACAATCCGAAGGTGCGCGGGTTAGTTTGATTGGCCATTCTAAATTGCCCCTGAGTGTCAGGGGATTAGCAGGGTAAATATGTGGGGTTACGGGGATAGGGCCAGGGTGGGATTGTTGTTAGTGCAGGCTCAATGAGCTGAATGACCTCCTTCTGTACTGTAGGGATTCTATGACTCGATGAAAAATGACTGGGGGAAGTGGAGGGATCTAGGTGGAAGATGGAAAAATATAAAGAGAAGCACAAAGTCCAGTCCCCTGGTTGGCTTGTTTCTGATTTAAAACGCGTCAGTGACCATGATTTTGAAAATAATTGTGGCAAAGCAGGATTTAATTTTGCAGTTGCAGTGGGATATCGCTGAATCTTCTGTATATACTGTACGATTAAGCAGCTGATAGCTCGTGAACGGCAAAATACCATTCTCCGAGCTGACACTGTATCCCATGTGTGCAAGGATCAACACTGCAGCCTGAGAAGTCAGGCACGTGGCAAGTGAGACTGGTGACAGCTGTGGCTATTTAATTTTTACAATAACAAAATTAAGCCTGTACCCATGCATGTGCAACAAATAATACACTGCCAGACTGTACAGGGGAAGGAAATGTTCTTTATTGCAATTTAGAACATAGCGACTGAGGGAATCTGATTTGGAAGCTGCACTTGCTAAAATGTAGGTTGAAGATGGTGACTTTCACATTTGGGAAAGTGACCATATTAAAACTGCAGTGAGTGGGTCACTACGAAATATGAGTACTTCACCTAAAAGAATCAGATACTTAATTCTTACTTTTGTTGTTGTTCAAGATTCTGTGCACTGGATGGAGGATTGGGGTTGGGGGTGTTCTAATAAAAAACATGTCTGAAAAACGTGCTGGTTAGGTGCATTGACCCGAACAGGACTGTGACGACTAGGGGAATTTCACAGTAACTTCATTGCAGTGTTAATGTAAGCCCACTTGTGACTAATAAATTAACTTTAAATTGTGGTATGGGCTCAGTAACATCCATATGATCATTCAAAACTGGAAAGCTGATGAGCAAGCCTGTCGGTCTCAAGTATCAATATCTTCTCACTGAATGGATACTCCCTAATCTGCACAGGTCGTGTTTCCCACTCTTGGCCGACAGAGATCAGACATGACCAGAGGCAGCTGCTGTTTAATGCGGGCAGCTGCCTCCAGGAAAAGGCGTATGTGCAAATCCTGACCTGCCCCCCCGTTCTCACCCGTGTGAAAATGGATGGTGCCATGTTCGGGAGCAGGACGAACGGATTTCAGCTTCTTCTGACATTTTCGCAACCAGGGAGACGGGCTGTTGTCCATTATTGCAAAAATCCAGGCCATAGTGTGGGCGAAAAACGCTGGACAAAAAGAAGTAAGAATTTAAAATCTGACTCTTTTGGGTGAAGTGCATTTTAAACTTACATTAGAGAAGCACGTAGTCAGTGAGGTGGAGGTGGTTAAGAAGGCGTATGGTGTGCTGGCCTTCTTCAATCGAGGGATTGAGTTTAGGAGTCGGGAGATAATGATGCAGCTTTATAAGACCCTCGTCAGACCCCACTTGGAGTACTGTGCTCAGTTCTGGTCGCCTCATTACAGGAGGGATGTGGAAATGATTGAAAGGGTGCAGAGAAGATTTACAAGGATTGGTTGGCATGCCTTATGAGGATAGGTTGAGGGAGTTTGGTCTTTTCTCCTTGGAGAAACAAAGGATGAGAGGTGACCTGATAGAGGTGTACAAGATGTTGAGAGGTATAGATCGGGTGGATTCTCGGAGGCTTTTTCCCAAGGCTGAAATGGCTGCTACAAGAGGACACAGGTTTAAGGTGCTGGGGAGTAGGTACAGAGGAGATGTCAGGGGTAAGTTTTTCACTCAGAGGGTGGTGGGTGAGTGGAATCAGCTGCCGTCAGTGGTGGTGGAGGCAAACTCGATAGAGTCTTTTAAGAGACTTCTGGATGAGTACATGGGACTTAATAGGATTGAGGGTTATAGGTAAGCCTATATATAAGCCTAGGTAGGTAGGGACATGACCGACGCAATTTGTGGGCCAAAGGGCCTGTTTGTGCTGTTTTTGTTCTATGTTCTATGTTCAATGTTAAGTCTCTGCAGGTTTAATGTGGGCCCTTCTGCAGGTGGTGTTGCATGATAAAAAAATCAATGTACACATCTTGTCTAAGCAGAGGTGAATGTGTAATTCTGATTTTCTAATAGTGTCTTGCTTGTAGTTTATATTGCAGTTCTTTTTTTTATTTCATCGCTGGCAGGGTCAACATTTGCTTTCCATCCCTAATTGCCCTCGAACACAGTCCAAAGATGTGCAGGTTAGGTTGATTGGCCATGCTAAATTGACCTACTGTCAGGGGATTAGCAAGGTAAATATGTGGGGTTACGGGAATAGGGCCTGGGTGGGATTGTGGTGCAGATTCGAAGGGCCGAATGGCTTCCTTCTGCACTGTAGGGATTCTATGATTCTAACTGATTGGCTGACAGAGGGCAGTTAAGAGTCAACTGCATTGCTGTGAGTCTGGAGTCACATGTTGGCCAGACCAGGTAAGGATGGTAGATCTCCTTCCCCAAAGGACATTAGGTTTTTTAAAAATGAGAATGAATGGTAGTTTAATAATTATCATTACTGCGACAAGCTTTCAATTCCACATTGAATTTCAATTCCACCAACTGCTGCAGTGGGATTTGAACTCAGGTAGCTAGACCATTAGCCCAAACCGCTGGATTACGAGTCTAGTGACAATACCACTACGCCATCTTCTCTTTGAAGGGAATGGTAATGAGAATGCAGAAGTAACAAGGCATTTAAAATGCACAGGGCACCATCACTGGAACAGTGATGTGGAATGATGCATGGCAAATTGTCTTTTCGGTTGGTGGAATCATATGGTTAGTGTGAGCCCAGGAACTTGCAAGGATCATCATATTCATGTGGGTTTTATTGTATACCCAAATGTGCTCCAGGTGTACATACTGTTTTCTGTCATCCATTTCTTTATTTGCATGCATCAAAGACAACACAGGTTAAACCTTGGTTAACCTCAAAACACTGACTTTGCTGTTTCAGGGTGCGGTCTGCTAATTCTTTGCTCACTATTTCCTTGCAGGCAGTCAGTTGTGAATGAAAACAGTAGTTTGTGTTTCTATTTGACCCTGAGTTGAATTTCTCATTGCATATCCTCTCAATTACCACCCATCCATAATTAACTAAAATCAATGAGGGACTGTAGCCATCTGCTCTCTATTTTAAAGAGAGACAAGTGGCTATTTAATCGTGAGGGACATAAGTCTGCATTAAGAATGTCTGACCTGTCTCTCCTGCCCTAACTGTCTGGCTTAGGTGTGTTGGAAGGATTAGCAAGGTTGATTCTAACCTTTTTGACCATGTCATGAATGGCCAGAAAGCTCTGGCGTAGGACTTAAACCCAAAGTTTCTGACTCAGAGGCAGGGGTGCTACCTACTGAGCCACAGGACTTCCTATCGCTATCAAGACAATTTAATTCCAGTTGCATAGCATTGCCCATCACTAACCCTGCCTCAGCTCATCTGCTCCTTAAATCCTCACCTGTCCCTTTGCTGCCTCTGAACCAAACTATTGCATTCCTCTCACAGTTAGCTTCCTAGCTTCCATATTCCATTTACTTCAGCACATCCAACATTTCCCTATCCACATCCTAACTCACACCAAATCCTGTTCACCCCTCACTCTGTGCTCAATCATTGACGTGGACTTCTACCTCAGTTTCAAAATTCTTATCTATGTTTTCGCATCCCTCCCGTGGCTTCATACGTCTATATCATTGTAATTTGAATTCAATAAAAAATATCTGGAATTAAGAATCTACTGATGGCTATGAAACCATTGTCGATTGTTGGAAAAACCCATCTGGTTCACTAATGTCCTTTAGGGAAGGAAATCTGCCGTTCTTATCTGGTCTGGCCTACATGTATCTCCAGAGCCACAGCAATGTGGTTGATTCTCAACTGCTCTCCAACGGCAACTAGGGATGGGCAATAAATGCTGGCCAGCCAGTGATGCCCATGTCCCATGAATGAATTTTTTTAAAATCCTACTCTAGCCCGACCAGTGTCCGAGATATCTACGCCGCCTTCAATTCTGGACCCTTGGGCATGCTCAATTTTTATCACTCTACCATTGATGGCTGTGCCTTCAGCTGGCAGGGCCTTAAGCCCTGGGATTCCCTCCCTCAACTTCTCTCCCTCTTCTCCTTTAAGATGCCTCTCAAAACCGACTTGCCCAAACTTTTGACCACCTGCCCTGATGTTTCACTGTCAAAATTAGCTATTAATACCGTGAAATGCATTGAAAGACTTTACTACATTAAAGGTGCAACATTAATGCAAGGGGGTGTTGTTGCAGATGGAACGTTTTGCTCATAAAAAGGAAGGTAATGTTTTGGAATGTTCCAGAATGCTCTGGCCTTAGCTGCAGCTGCAGACTGCTCTGTCAGTGGTTTCTACCTCTGGGTGATTCAGCCACTGAGGGAATTTTTAAAGGTAATGGTGCACAAATCTGGGGAGAAGGCATCTTAAAATGGAGGTGACCCTTCTCCCTTCTTACCTTAACTGCAGATTGCAACTTCTTCAGAGCTGTCGGACCTCCAACATTCAGCTTAGAGAACCCATCTGCCATTGTTAATTGGCCAGTGAGCCTGACACTAATAGGCCAATTGGGAGTAAATAACCGCTGGGTGATTGTTTCCTCCACAGTGCGGGGTTGGGTCCCTCGTTTGACTCTGAGTTTCAGTTTGAACCCGAAGTGCAGAATCCTACCCTTGAGCACAGAATAGTTAAAATTGCTGAGGGAGGGAGCGCTGCACGATCCAGGGTGCCATCTTTCAGATGAGGCATTCAATTGTAGCCCCCATCTGACTTCCCTGCTGGACATCAAGTATCCCATGACATTATTAAGCAGAAGAAAAGAGAAACTCTTCCCAATATTGTGGCCAATATTGATCCATCGATCTTTCCCTAAAATAGATTAGCTGATCATTTATTTTATTGCTACATAAAAACACTTCAAAGTATTTTTTTAAATTGTAAAGCACTTTGTGACATCTGGCAGTTGTGAAAGCTGCTATTTAAATGCAACACGTTCTTTTTTTCTGTTTGTAGGAGCTGGCTGTGTGCTAATTGGTTGCTGTGTTTACTACATTACAACTGTGATTGTTAGGGTGCTGGATCAGAACCCCAAGTTACATTAGGATGCCAGACTAGACCCCAGTAATTTTTCTTTTTGGCATAAATATGAGGATAAGATATTTTACTCCAGGAGTGATTCCACTGACAAAGTATAAATCTTTTATAGTAAAATAAACTTTATTTAATAGCACAGTTTGAATATAACTCTAACAAATGAAGAAGTTTAACCATTAACAGTTGAACAATATTTAAAAATGAAAGGAAGCAATTTTACTTTCCAGCTTATGACTGTTCCGATTCCCAATAAGCCCCATTCATGCATGGGTCAAAACCACTTTCAAATAAATACAGATAGCAAATCCAGGCGTACTTGCTTTAAATTATGTTCACAGTCTTAGAGCTTTCAGAGAGATTGTGTGGAGAGAGAATGAGTTCTCAGGATCAGCCTGTACATGCTCTGACTTAAGCAGTCCTCCAAGAGCAACTGCCTCGTATTTCCCTGCTACAGACTTAGCTTGGCATATTAGGCACATTATCACATAACCCTGTCAATCAACTTTCCAAGGCATCCCTTGCGTAAACAAAAGTTCATTAGCTCTATCACAGTTACAAATTCCTAGCTGAAATGGGTAAGTAACTTGCTTTTACTACCCTTGAGCTAAATGTTTCATCCAGACACACCGACTGCCAGTAGAATAAAGCTGAAATTTTGTAACATTCCTCAGAAACATTGAAAAAGAACATATGTATATATCTATAGCAACTGCTGACTATCATCACACGATAACCAAAACTTCAAAGATACTTAATTGGCAGTAAGGCACTTTGGGATGTCTTGAGGTTCTGAAAGGTGCCATATAATTGCCAGTTCTTTCCTTTGTCTTTCCTATAATATGTTAGCCAAAAGCGGAAAATAAGTTAAGTACTCATGTCTTCAGCTGAGGAACGGTGCAAAGGGAAGTGGGAGAGAAGAAATGTAAAAACTAATTAATCAAAAGGTTAAAGGCATTTTGTAGAAGAATATACATTTGACAACAGATGATTTCACAATCACAGGTGTGCTTTTGCAGTGCAAACAAAGGCTAGAGTTTAACAACCCGTCTCCTATGTGTGTTCATGAATTTGCATTTCAATGGCTGTTCTTAAAATAGTGTCCAAATAGAGGATGACAAATGATCAGATAAGTGATGGGATTAATACTTCCACCAGTTAAGAGGTGGTCTGCTCACAAATGGAAATATTAATCAGATCCTGCAGTCAATCATGTTTCCTGCCCTGCTTTTTAAATTGCTTCAAGCCAAGTCTGTTTTTATAATTATGTATTTTTTTGTTTTAATTCAATCACGGAATGCTTCTTATCATTTCACGTGAGTTGCTTCTCATCTCTGTATCCAGTGTGATTAAATATGATCATTCAGAAGTGCTCCAAGTGGAGAGTAGCTGTTAGGTCGAAAGGGTTGTGAGGTATATCATGCTGCAGGATGGTGCAACACAGCTTTGTGTTTCACTTATAGAAGACAGCAAAATGATGTGTTTATACTGGGGGCGGGGGGGGGGGGGGGGGGGGGGCAATTTTGAGGCCGCACTCTCCGTCAGCGGGAATTGCGACGGGGGCTGAAAATCTGGAAAATGAAAATTATGCCAACGAGTTTCTGAGTTCCGACCTTACCGGCCCCTCACTGATGGAGTGGTTTGAAACACGCTGCAGGACTGCAGGACGCTTGTTTTAATATATTAGTGTGTCATTAGTGAGCACTGTCTCTGGGACTCCCCACCTCCGCCCCCAACACCGGGTTTTCAGCAAGTGCCAGCGTGACATTTACAACAAGTCGACAGAAACGTGAATCTGGCACCTTCACCTCTGAGGGGGGGCTTCAGAATGAGCCCTCAGGCAGCCGGCGCCCTACTGTTCAGAGGGCACCGAGAGGACTCGGGGGACACGGATAGTTTCAATTTGTGGCCGGGGGTGGGTCCCACAAACTCCATTTTGGGGTGGAGGATCGGGAGGTGTACAGGCAGTGCTTACCGTGTCCTCCACCCTGGGTTCCTGAGTATATCGCAGCTGAAGGAGTGCCCTTCCTTAGTGGGGACTGGCAAGAGGGTGGCAGGGACTTAGCACTGCCATTCTCATTCTCCAAGGATTAAGGCATCGCGTGAACATGAACAAGCTTGGTGGCATGAACAGACAGACTGGAGGCTGTGTTGGTGAACAAAGTGAAATTTAATAATACACAATCAGAACAGAATGGTGACCTTAGTACCCACAGTGTCTATGTTCACCTGTGTCCAATAAGTGCCGATGGCTTCTCAATCTTCTTTGCTCTCCCACTATGTCTAGGTCTATCCCCAGGATCCACAGCTGAAGTTGAAGCAGGCTGCTGACTTCCACACCCTTTTGCCCAAGATGACTTTGGCAGGTGTCCACTGGGGGCTGGGATTTGGAGGGTCCAGGCCTACTCTTGGGTAGCGCAGATGTTGGACTGCTGCCCTCCTTGATGCCAGGGGCTGGAGGCGTGCCACTCATGGGGTGGTGGGGTGTCAGATGGGCCAGAGATGCCCAGAGTCCCCTGGATGGAGGGGACCGGGCTGTACTCCTGCCAATTCCCTCCTCTCCTGTGCTCCTCCATGGGCATGAAGTGAGATCCAGAAGCTCTGCCATCCTCTGGTGCAGACACTTGTGGATTCCCACCAGTGCCCACTCCATGCAGTCGAAGCCTTGCACCATGGAGCTCATGTGCGCAGACAGAGTGCAGGCATCTCCTGACATGGAGTACACGTCCTGCACCAAGGTCGCATTGACAGCACCATCTCCTCGGAGAGAAGGCGATGGGACTCCTCCAATTGGCCTTACATTCTGAGGATGGCCTCCTTTGCCAGCATCAGGATTAAAGCCCTCGTCCTCACAGGAATGCTGAGAAACTAAGAAAATGGACACCTTCAACAGATTCTGCACTGAACCCAACTCTCAACTGAAGCGACAGATGCTGAGAAAACTCACTTGAAAAAAAATAATGAGAAAGCTCCAGGGACATAGGAGTGTGGAAGCAAACAAGAAAAAGGTCAAAGTTTCCCTCAAGCGGAAGACTGCACTGCATCCTCCTTTGAAGTCTAGCTTCAGCGAACAGAACTCACAGCCTGCAAGGATGAGATAAATTTTTTAAATTTCCAGGTCCAAAGAAACCCCTTTCAAATCATTCAGTCAGAAGCACCATTTGAAAGCAACCAGTTGCAATCGCAGACTGCAAATCTCAACACGTGGCTCCCAGTCTAGCAAAAAAAAACCTCACCTCAATAACTTTATCCATTCTGGGTACCAAGTGATGTCCAAGTTCAGAAAAAAACAAGCCTGCGATTCTTTTCCAAGAGGCCTGACTCGTAACGCGACGCTGCTGAGTGAATCAGGCGGCAAGTGTTTAAGGACTTTTTAAAAAATTCATTCAGGGGACTTAGGCATTCCTGCCAACCAGCATTTATTGCCCATCCCAGTTGCCCAAGAGCAGTAGAGAGTCAATCACATTGCTGTGGCTCTGGAGTCACATGTAGGCCAGACTGGGTAAGAAGGAAGATTTCCTTCTCGAAAGGACATTAGTGAACCAGATGAGTTTTTCCTGACAATCAACAATGGTTTCATGATCATCAGTAGATTCTGAATTCCAGATTTTTTTTATTGAATTCAAAATCCACCATCTGCCGTGGCGGGATTCGAACCCGGGTCCCCAGAACATTAATTGAGTTGCTAGATTAGTAGGCCAGTGATAATGCCACCAGGCCATTGCCTTCCTTTGTTGTTGGAAAGGGCTCTGTTTAAGCACAAGTCCTTTCTTTTCTGAACCTTAGGCTTGGGTGTAAGTCTAATTTTCTCATTGGCAGAAGAGCGAAGCAGCCTCTAAAGCACCCCCCGAGGTGCAGGCAGCCTGTCTTTAACATGGTAATGATACAGTCCCTGCAATTTGGTTTCTTTTACTAAGGATTTGGGAGGCCACTCTCCCTCATTTCAATCAGAGGAATGGGGCTCCTGTAATCGTGGGGTTTTATTTCTCACCAAGTGCTCACTAGACCTGACCTGACATTTTTGCTGGGATGATGCACAAGGCAGTTTATCCTGCTTTTAACTTGTACTAATGACCTACTTGCCTGCCAGGACAGTGAGGAGGAATACTTAATCACCCTGGAAAGCCCATGAGGGTAGTTAGTGTGAGAAATAGAGATATCGGATTGTACCCCCTGAGATTAGGGTTAAGAAATACTGTCGGAACAGAATAAAGGGAGCTGTGGTTCACATTTAATTCACCATATTCCTTTGCTGGATATGCTTGGTGCTGACATGGCCAAGGAAATACTGGAAGTTAACCCGTTCTATTATCTCATGCAGAAGTGGCCTTACTGAACAAGGCTCTGGCCCTGACATTCCACAGCTTAGTGAACATAACTTCACCCAAAGAATTGAGGTCATATAATATAAAATGTATTCTGGTGCCGTTACTTGACTTATCGACCACTCACACACAATGTTGTATATCGTCAGTTTAACTTTATGCACCGTGCCAATGCAATGGGTGTTCTGGCCTGGTAAACGATAGCAGAGGTCAGACTTTCAACAACTCAGCTTTTTGTCTGATTGGAGACCACAGAAAATATGTAAGGCATTCCACAATCCTGCTGCATCCAGTGAAACTTGATCCATGATAAGTGGCCGATAGTAATTATCAGTCCACATACGCGTGGATCAGATTTCATGTAATCAGCCTTTCACTGATGTGGCTACTGTCTGAAATCGTCCCTCTCGAGTCCTTTGAAAAATCACTTGGGGTTTTTTAGTCTGAGGCTGGATAACCCATTATTGCCTTTTTAAGAGAGATTTGCATTCTCAGATTTAAGAGAACAGTGTCACCCAATAACGACATGTAGCAGTGACATAATTGCAATCACAGTGCGATCGTTGTTGCACGCTAAACCACAAGTTTGTTCATCAAGAAGCCTACATATTATTCAGTGGGCAGTATCATGGACTTTTTTGAAGCGTCTTTTCTAAGTGAACTGATCCAGTTTTTGCCTGAATATCCCGCCCTGTATGAAATGGATGAATCTTTAAAGCTGTTCGGATTTTATTTTTGAAAGAAATATACTTTATTCACATAAAGTCTGAAAGACACATTGCGAAACGTTTCAATTTGTTAAAACAAGAAAGCGCAATGGCTTCCACATTTTCACAGTAAGAGTTTTAACAACACCAGGTTAAAGTCCAACAGGTTTATTTGGTAGCAAAGACCATTAGCTTTCGGAGCGCTGCTCCTTCGTCAGATGGAGTGGAAATCTGCTCTCAAACAGGGCACAGAGACACAAAATCAAGTTACAGAATACTGATTAGAATGCGAATCCCTACAACCAACCAGATCTTAAAGATACAGACAATGTGAGTGGAGGGAGCATTAAGCGCAGGTGAATTTTGTGTCTCTGTGCCCTGTTTGAGAGCAGATTTCCACTCCATTTGATGAAGGAGCAGCGCTCCGAAAGCTAATGGTATTTGCTACCAAATAAACCTGTTGGACTTTAACCTGGTGTTGTTAAAACTCTTACTGTGTTCACTCCAGTCCAACGCCGGCATCTCCACATCATGACTCCCACATTTTCTCCAGAGATCAGGGTACACTCTGAGGTTCAGGAATGAGAACGTTACAAATGTTTCAATATTTTCATTGCAGGGGGTACAATTTCTTTTCAAACTACACACATTGGTATTGTTGCACTCTGGGGTGCTTCAATAAAGTTACATGTAGTTAGGATTAAACACATAGTCCCAGGGGTTACTAGCCCTTCGGTGTACATTGGTTTACAGGCCTTATGCAGTGGCCTTTCCCCATTGCACCTCTGCGGCGGCTGCCCCAAGCTTGAGTGCGCTCCCTCAGCACGTCATCCTGGGCCTTCGTTTTCGTCTTCAAGCAGTTATCAGCTTTACTGCTGCCTCTTGCCAGTCTAAGGGGTGAAATGCATTGGAACCAAATAATTCTACTGGTGCCGCCGCATTTTCATGGAGGCGGGGAAGGGGAGGGGAGGGAGTGTGTGACGGCGGGATTCTGATGTGCTGCCGTCCAGAAACATACTCCAGCGAGTCTGGGCTAATCCAGTCCCAAAGAGCCGAATACAACTCAGCCGGTAAGCCGTCGCTTCCCGGAGTTTTACTCATCTCGAAGGACTTGACGGCCTTCATCAGCTTATCCAAAGCTGCTCGGATTGCATACCTGCAGGTCCCTCCTGTACACAAAAAGTTGCAAAGAGACTCCTTCCAGTTTCATGCTCAGGCTGAATTCTTACATTTGTATGAGGAAATAGCAGCTCGGGTTCACAAAGCCACTATCAGTGACTTTCATCAGTCACCAAAGCTGCAGAAATCTGATTTTAAATTCTCTTCTTTTCAGTTGTAAACATGAAGTGTTCTGAATAGACTCAATATGTAATAGAAAAAGAGCTGGTTGGCTGGCAGAAGACTATTGATAATAATCCAGTCAATTGTGAACGTCATTGGGCCTTCGTTTTCAGGCAGTTATCTTCTTTTCTGCTGCCTGTTGCCATTCTAAGGAGCGAAACACATTGGAACCAAAAGGTTTCACTGGTGCCTGCAGCAGTGTCAGGGAGGCGGGGAAGGGGAAGGGAGGGAGTATGTGGTGGGGGGCTGAGGGTGGTGGTGGGGAGGGGGGGTGGAAACGGGGGGAAACACACACGTGTGAGAAAGATGGGCACAACCACAATGATTGGTGCACTTATTCATGCCACAGTAACATCTGCTTGGTTAGGTTGGAGTAGGTGGGTGTGTGGATAAAGGAGGGAAGGATGTGGTGCGGCCAAGGTGGGGTGCAATTCCCAAGCTTTCCTTGACCAGCTGAACCTGGGAGTTAATCCACACTCACTAAAAAGGAAATATTTACTCCTTCTGTACACGTCATTGATGATGAGGCCCATCTTGTGGACACCACCACCGCTCACTTAGCGCACTTGCCAGTATTACTAATCTTGAATACGCTGAAAGCTGAGAACCAGTAAACCCCAGTTTAGGAGCTCTCTGGCCCGAGCAGTCTTTTCCTTTGGCAGACAACAGCGCATGCTCCACCTGTTAAGCAGATTGAGGGATCTCCCAGATATGGGTCTTCACCCTTAACCCGAGGGCACTGCCAGTGTTTTTTGGCTAGAATTACAGCAGAGCACCAGCAGAACTGAAGAATTTGGGGGCAAAAATGGAGAGGGTTTTGCACTTTGTTTTTGATCTCTGTTAGCTGACACAAAAATGAGATTAATGTTTTATTTTCTGCTTCAGCAAATGCAATCATTCATCCAGAGATTTCTCTCTCTCTTGTACGGAGACTTGGGTCAGCCATGATCTCATTGAATGGTGGAACAGACGAGAGTGGCAAAATGGCTGACTCCTGTTCCTATGTTCCAATTTAATAACTTTAAAAAAAAAGACTCTGCACAATGTAAACCAATCCTGTTTCTTTAATTTGATTGCTTTGCAGGTACCAGGGACGGTGCAACAATGAGATTGTGGACCTGCGCGTGACCGGAGTGAGATCAGAAGCAGAGTAACGGACAGAGTTAACTTCAGGTAAGCTGAAGTCCTAATGGTTGATGGGGGTAGGCCGCGAGTGAATAATTATAGTACTGTCTCTGCTCATGTCATTTTCAAATTCAGATATTGCTCGAGAAAGTTTCAAAATGAAATCCGACAAGTGCTGAACAAGGCAGCAAGTGATCTCTGCGTGATTTAAAGTATTTCTCCTAAAGAGCATTTCTGTGTGGAGTTTTTAACACAGAAGCCATTTACATGTCAGTTCCAGTCTTTGTGCTTCACATGAGTCTCCTCCCACCTTACTTTTTCACACCCAATCAATACATCTTTCTACTCCCTTCTGGCTCCCTTATATGCATCAATGCTGTTCATGTCAGCTACTTCAAAGTTCCACATTTTCTAATTCTTCCATTCATTCATGGGATGTGAGCACTGCTGACAAGGCCAGCATTAGTTGCCCATCCCTAATAAGACCATAAGACATAGGAGCGGAAGTAAGGCCATTCGGCCCATCGAGTCCACTCCACCATTCAATCATGGTTGATTTCAACTCCATTTACCCGCTCTCTCCCCATAGCCCTTAATTCCTCGAGAAATCAAGAATTTATCAATTTCTGTCTTGAAGACGCTCAACGTCTCGGCCTCCACAGCCCTCTGTGGCAATGAATTCCACAGACCCACCACTCTCTGGCTGAAGAAATTTCTCCTCATCTCTGTTCTAAAGTGACTCCCTTTTATTCTAAGGCTGTGCCCCCGCGTCCTAGTCTCCCCTGTTAATGGAAACAACTTCCCTACGTCCATCCTATCTAAGCCGTTCATTATCTTGTAAGTTTCTATCAGATCTCCCCTCAACCTCCTAAACTCCAATGAATATAATCCCACGATCCTCAGACGTTCATCGTATGTCAGGCCTACCATTCCTGGGATCATCCGTGTGAATCTCCGCTAATTGTCCTTGAAAACATGGTGTTGAACAAACTGCCATACCCACAGGAAAAATAGGTCACGGAAACAGGCTAGAGCATTGTAGCTCTAATTCAGACTAGCTCTCTACAAATCTGATTTCCTGTTCGGCTCATAGATTGTAGAACTAGCCCTGCACAACCTCAAACCAGGCCATTGGCTATTAGTTCTTCTTTCTTTTCCTAATTCCCTCATGCTTTTGTTCCTGCGTTCACTGGGGGTGAGTTCTCTGGCCTCCCACAGCATGTTTCTTGCAGAGGGGAGGCAATAAACTGTTCGCCGGTCACGGGACCCTCTGGTGCTGCCGCTCTCATTGGGGTTTCCCATTGACTGCACCCCATTCCACCACGAATCATGCCAGCAGGGGTGAGCCATCAGTAGAATCAGAGGATCCCACCTACGTGAACAGCCAGAGAATTCTGGCCATTCTTTCCTTGCAGTTTCATAAGCAATTAAGGTCTCTGATTCATCAGGCGAGTGGTGGTTCTTCATATGCAGATCTGGAGGGTGAATGTAGGTGCACAGTTTAATTTAATCTCCATCCAAATCTAACACCCATGCACTTTGATCCAGGCTGACTGAGGTTAACTGAGTCAGCTGCATCAAACCCAGGATAGGCTAAACATTAAGAAGCACCCCCTTAGGGTGGGATTTTATGGCCCTTCCCACTGGAGCGATCTTCCAGTCCCGCCAAAGGCGACACCCATCTCGAGCGGGTTCCCCCGGCAGTGGGATAGGCAAGTCAAGTCAAACACCGTGGACATTGGCGGGACCAGAAGATCCCGTCGGCAGCCAATGGCAAGCTGCCCCTGCCACTGGAAAACGCACAGCTAGGCAGCCAGAAAATCCCACCCATAATCCCGAAAGAGGCTTGATTCTTCCGAATTTGGAAATAATGGGAAATCCTTTAAGAATTCTAAATGCTGCGAATCAATAGCATTTACTTGAATTGCATTTGATGCATGTGCGCAGCAAATTAGGGCAGATGGGTTCATATATTTTAAATATAACAATTTGCTAAACCTTCCGATATCGCGCTTCAAATAAATATAGTGATGTACATTACAATATCGAGCAAAATAGATCCAGCTATCCCTGAAAGATTTTTATAAAGGGAAAGCCTTGCATCACTGAAACTCTGCTGATTGAATAATGGGAAATGATTTGATCCATTGGAAGTTTTCTGTTTGGCTGAGATTAGTGTTTCTATTGAGTCGATTGTATATAATGTGAGATTCACTGGTGCTTGGGCAGCCACAAATGTTGTTCTAGGTGCTCCCCATAGAGCAACCTTTCTATCTTTATGGTCTTCAGTACAAGGGGTTACTTGATGTGCAGGAGAAGAATATTTCCACTCTTGCTTCTGTGGTACTGTGAAGCATTACGATACATCCTCGATGATCTGCCAAGCCAGGCGTAACTTCATCCTTAGTGCAATGTCACTGTGTGTCTTCTAGCGCCTCTCTATATTTTCCATTGTCTAGACTTTAAACCTGAGATTACTGCTTTCTGTCAGCTGCTATATTTACCGTACTAGTTCTATTTGTGTATCACCCTGCTTCAAATCTTTCTATGCAGCAGAACTCAACTTAGCAGAAAACAGCTAATTTACAGTGAGGCTTCTGTCGACCAGATCAGGACATATCTGATAAATAAAGGTGGCGACTGTACACAGGGAAGTTGCAATCAAATATTGCAGCAAGTTACAGGAATAAAACGTAGAACAGGGAAAACTCTTCTGACCATCGCACTGCCAAGTCGCTAGTATTTCATCAGTAAGTGATTGAACATTAGCTGTTTAAATACTGATTAGGACAATGATGGTCTGGTGCCAGTGGGCATCAGGTTTGACAAGCTGGCTTGCTGAAGAGCATTCAATGCCAGTGGGTATCAAGTAGATAGTTGGCAGAATGATTGCTTGATAGTGGTGGGTTCTAAGCTTTTAGTTGATTGTGTAGAAAATGGCAAAAGCTGCACGCACATTTATAGATACTAAGGGGAAAAAAAATCATGTCACTTCAACATCTGCTGAACACGAGAAGGTTGGTAATTGTTTAAAGAATTAAGTGAATCATATTCTGAAAATATTCAAGGAGCAGATGTGAAGAGGACAGATCAGGAACAACTGTTAAGAAGGTGCGAAGGCAGAAATTATATAATGGAAACAAACAATGAGTTTCTTTCAACGTTGTCATGTGAGCTGAGAACTAGGGCAACCGCAAAACTAAACTGACTCACTGCTGTAGAAGGAATATGTGTTTCCTGTTGACACTTCTCCATACATACCGTAGTCAATTGACTCAGCTCTTCCTCCTTCTCCAGTACCTTTACTCCACTTTCCTGTGGCACTTCTTATTTCCAACTTTTGCAGAGCTTGCCCTAGACCCCTGCACCCCCGTCCTTTTTGCATGTTCCATTTCCTTCCCATTGTCCAAAATTACTTCTGTAACCAATTCCCAACCATCATCCAATGTTCACCTTTAAGGGATTTAAACGCACCTACTGTAATTTACCGTATTTCCCAAATGTGGACTGAAGCCAAAAATAATTTGGGGAATGACTGAAGCTGCTAAAGTGACCAGCAGGAGACTGAGTCACATTCCTGAAGCCCTTTCCTCGAAAAGGTTACTGCTGCTAAACATGGCACCAGAATTGCCGGTCAATGCACTCTTCGTGACCACCCCCACCCCCCCCCCCCACCCCCCCCCCCCCCCCCCCACCCCCGTCTCCAGTTCTTGGTGACTTTGGAACGCCTCACAGTGCTTCCACACTCAGGATCCCCACTCACTCACATCAAGGCTTTTCCCTGTTCTGCTTCCAGAAATCCAAGACCCCTCTCCCACCACTGTCAGATTCCAAAATGCTTCGCAGACTATTCTTCCCATCTTGGGATTCCCTCCATTACTCACATCTTTGACACCAACTACCTCCACGTCATGCTTCTATTCTCCAGAAAAACGCTCATAACTGTTTCCACACCTTTAGACATATGGGTTACGCCATTCTCCCATACCCATTCTCACACACAAATCTCCCTCCCAGTTCTTGTGTTTCTTTGTAGTTTTGCATGTTCAAGGATCCTTCACTAGCGGGGGTGGGGGAGGTTTCCAGCCCTTTCTGCCAGCAGGATCTTCTGACCCCGCCAAAGGTGAGCCTCCCACGGCAGGTTCCTCGGTGGAAGGACAGATGAGCCACGGCAAATGCCATCGACATTGACAGGATCAGAAGATCCCACTGGCGGCCAATAGCAAGCTGCCTCTGCCATCAAAAATCATGCTGTGTGGGGAGAGGAGGGAGTGGGGAGGGGGGGTGGATGTTGGAGGCAGGAGTAGATCATAACCCTCAAACGTCAGCACAATATCAGGGCACCAGAGTGGCACAGTGGTTAGCGCTGCTGCCTCACAGCTCCAGGGACATGGGTACGAATCCCGGCTTGGGTCACTGTCTGAGCGTAGTCTGCACATTCTCCCCGTGTCTGCGTGGGTTTCCTCCAGGTGCTCCGGTTTCCTCCCACAGTCTAGAAGATGCACAGGTTAGGTGCATTGGCCATGCTAAATTCTCCCTCAGTGTAGCCGAACAGGCGCTGGAATGTGGTGTCTAGGGGATTTTCACAGTAACTTCATTGCAGTGCCAATGTAAGCCTACTTGTGACACTAATAAATAAACTTAAAACAATCATCCCTTACCGATAGATTCTTCATCTCTAAACCTTCCCCTGCAGCACTCAACCTTTAGGCATCACAACTAGAAAATCCTGCCAAGATCTAAAATCTCTTCCCCAATTCTAAAAGGTTATCCAAACTGACCATCACAACCTCAGTGCTCCAAACCTCCTTCAACTGTGGCTTTCATAGGGGGATTGGAAACTCATCTGAAGAGAAAATATTTGCAAGGGGAAAAGATGGGGGACGAGCGGAGTTGTGCTCACAGAAAGCTGGAGTGAGCTGAATGTTTTCCTTCTGTGCTGTAACCATTCTGTCATTCTCTGGTTCTATTCTGTAAATCCAGGAGTTCCATTTGAAGTTTAAAGTTTATTTATTAGTGTCACAAGTAGGCTTACATTATTTGAATTTGATTTATTTTGATTTTTGTCACATGTATTAGTATACAGTGAAATGTATTGTTTCTTGCATGCTATACAGACAAAGCATACCATTCATAAAAAAGGGAAGGAGAGAGTGCAGAATGTAGTGTTACAGTCATAGATAGGGTGTAGAGAAAGATCAACTTAGTGCAAGGTAGGTCTATTCAAAAGTCTGATGGCAAGAGGGAAGAATCTGTACTTGAGCTGATTGGTACATGACCTCAGACTTTTGTATCTTTTTCCCGATGGAAGAAGGTAGAAGAGAGAAGGTCCAGGGTGCGTAGGGTCCTTAATTATGCTGGCTGCTGTTCCAAGGCAGCAGCAAGTGTAGACAGAGTCAAAGGATGGGAGGCTGTTTTGCGTGATAGACTGGGCTACATATACGATCCTTTGTAGTTTCTTGTGGTCTTGGGCAGAGCAGGAGCCATACCAAGCTGTGAGACAACCAGAAAGAATGCTTTCAATGGTGCATCTGTAAAAGTTGGTGAGAATCATAGCGGACACGCCAAATTTCCATAGTCTTCTGAGAAAGTAGAGGCGTTGGTGGGCTTTCTTAACTATAGTGTCGGCATGGGGGGGACCAGGACAGGTTATTGGTGATCCAGACTCCTAAAAAATTGAAGCTCTTGACCCTTTCTACTAGCACTGTAATGAAGTTACTGTGAAAATCCCCTAGTCACCACACTCCAGCGCCTGTTCGGGTCAATGCACCTAACCAGCACATCTTTCGGACTGTGGGAGGAAACGAAGCACCCAGAGGAAACCCACGCAGACATGATCAGAACGTGTAAACTCTGCACAGACAGTGACCCAAGCTGGGAATCAAATCTGGGTCCCTGGTCCTGTGAAGAAGCAGTGCTAACCGCTGTGACACCATGTCGTCCCCCCCCCCCCCCCCCCCCCCCCCAAGGGAAATATTGCAAATGTAATATTCAGCCAAGAAATTAAGCTTGACCTGGGAATTAGAAAGCAGATTGGTGACCGGAAAAAAATGTCAAGATTATTTTATGGGATGCTTCCAATTTTCATCAGTGGAACACAAAGTACATACTTAGTAATCAGCATGCATTTAGAAATAACAGGTCATGCTTCACCAATCTACTGGAATTCTTTCGGGGGCAAACTGAATTTGTCTGGCTGGATATTCAGGAGGCTTGATTAAATTCCATTTAAGAGTCTTGGAAAACAGATGAAGATTGCTGTAATTAATTGGGAATTGCTTTATTATACTAAAACAGGGCTTAGTTTTTGAAGCAAGTTGATCAATTGAAAATGGCCCTGGTTGGGAGAAGTGATCAGTAGAAATTTACAGTTTTACATAGAACATAGGACAGTACAGCACAGAACAGGCCCTTCGGCCCACGATGTTGTGCCGAGCTTTATCTGAAACCAAGATCAAGCTATCCCACTCCCTATCATCCTGTGCTCCATGTGCCTATCCAATAACCGCTTAAATGTTCCTAAAGTGTCTGACTCCACTATCACTGCAGGCAGTCCATTCCACACCCCAACCACTCTCTGAGTAAAGAACCTACCTCGGACATCCTTCCTATATCTCCCACCATGAACCTTATAATTATGCCCCCTTGTAATAGCTCCATCCACCCGAGGAAATAGTCTTTGAACGTTCACTCTATCTATCCCCTTCATCATTTTATAAACCTCTATTAAGTCTCCCCTCAACTTCCTCCGCTCCAGAGAGAACAGCCCTCGCTCCCTCAACCTTTCCTCATAAGACCTACCCTCCAAACCAGGCAGCATCCTGGTAAATCTCCTTTGCACTCTTTCCAGCGCTTCCACATCCTTCTTATAGTGAGGTGACCAGAACTGCACACAATATTCCAAATGTGGTCTCACCAAGGTCCTGTACAGTTGCAGCATAACCCCACGGCTCTTAAACTCCAACCCCCTGTTAATAAAAGCTAACACACTATAGGCCTTCTTCACAGCTCTATCCACTTGGGGTCCATATCTGTGGATATGGACCCCAAGATCTCTCTGTTCCTCCAGAGTCTTCAGAACCCTACCTTTGACCTGTAATCCACATTTAAATTTGTCCTACCAAAATGAATCACCGCGCATTTATCAGGGTAAAACTCCATCTGCCATTTTTCAGCCCAGCTTTGCATCCTATCTATGTCTCTTTGCAGTCTACAACAGCCCTCCACCTCATCCACTACTCCACCAATCTTGGTGTCATCAGCAAATGTACTGATCCACCCTTCAGCCCCCTCCTCTCAGTCATTAATAAAAATCACAAAGAGCAGAGGACCAAGCACTGATCCCTGTGGCACTCCGCGAGCAACCTGCCTCCAGTCCGAAAATTTTCCATCCACCACCACCCTCTGTCTTCGATCAGATAGCCAGTTACCTATCCAATCGGTCAACTTTCCCTCTATCCCACACCTCCTTACTTTCATCATAAGCCGACCATGGGGGACCTTATCAAACGCCTTACTAAAATCCATGTATATGACATCAGCTGCCCTACCTTCATCAACACACTTAGTTACCTCCTCAAAAAATTCTATCAAATTTGTGAGGCATGACTTGCCCTTCACGAATCCGTGCTGACTATCCCGGATTAATCCGCATCTTTCGAAATGGTCGTAAATCCCATCCCTAAGGACCTTTTTCATCAACTTACCAACCACCGAAGTAAGACTAAGCGGCCTATAGTTTTTAAAGTTTATTCACTAGTGTCACAAGTAGGCTTACATTAACACCGCAATGAAGTTACTGTGAAAATCCCCTAGTCACCACACTCCGGCGCTTGTTTGGGTACACTGAGGGAGAATTTAGCATGACCAATGCGCCTAACCAGCACATCTTTCAGACTAATCCATCTTTCTTGTCTTCATGATTATCATTAATAATATGGAACATAAGAATAGTGTTCGACCATTCAGCCCCTTAGGCTAACTCTGTCCTCCAATTACATCAAGGTAACTCAACTCCATTTAACCACCTTTTACTCTAAATCCTTCCACTTACCGTACAAGGTGTACACGTACACTTACCAAACAAAAATGCATTATTCTCGGTCTTGAATGCCCCAATTTTCCCAACATCCACCATTCTTTTGAAGGAAAGAATTCCAGATATCTGTTAAAGTGCATCCTGGTTTCAATGCTGAGTAGTCAGGCTCTAATTTTAAGATGGCGTCCCCTCATTCTTGATGGAGGGTGGGAATCTTTATCTCCTAAAATTGACTGGAAGAACAAAGCTTGTTGGTCAGAAGTTCTGAGAGCAATTTCCAGCATTCAATGGAATTTGGACCAACAAAGTGAAGTTTGGATGAGTGGCAGGTAGATTTCAATGTAAACCAATGTGCTGTCTCAAACAGGGACATTTTAGATTGGAATAAGAAGACCAAAACATTTTGTGACCATCAATAAGTGGGTCCTCTTTGAAGGAGACTGACTTAAGCACGATTTAAGAAATGCAATGGTTAATTACATTGGAACAAAAGCCAGAAAGTAAGTAAATACCAAAAACATGAGGCTCAAATGAATTTGCCAGAAAGGATGGAAGTTTGGCTTCGCATTGAAAATTCCGCCTACCCCTTATAAACCCAATGACACAGGAGGAGGCAGGGTCAAAATATGGACTTCTGATGCAATAAATTTCCCCTTCTACAATCTCACACGGACCTGGTACATCATTGGCATTTGGTGAGACCAGGCTGTTGTGGAGCCAACCTGACTGTGCAGGCTCAGATTAGTGGAGTTGATTCTAAATATTTACAGATCAGTTAAACATTTTAATATTTGAAAGCATCCCCTTGGAAAAGACATCAAAAGGGAGCCATAGGTGAAATTCCACACTGTGGCACTGCTGCCTCACAGCACCAGGGACCTGGGTTCGGTTCCCGGCTTGGGTCACTGTCTGTGTGGAGTTTGCACATGAGTTTCCTCCGGGTGAGTTTCCTCCAGGTGCTCCGGGTGTTCCGGTTTCCTCCCACAGCCCAAAAGACGTGCTGGTTAGGTGGATTGGCCATGCTAAATTCTCCCTCAGTGTACCCAAACAGGCGCCGGAGTGTGGCGACTAGGGGATTTTCATAGTAACTTCATTGCAGTGTTAATGTCAGCCTATTTGTGACTAATAAATAAACTGACATTGTTTTGAGTCATACCTAACACGAAGGATGATGGTTGTGGTTGTTGGAGGTCAATCATCCCAGTCCCAGGACTTTGCCACAGGAGTTCCTCAGGGTGGTGTCTGAGGCCTAACCATCTTTAACTGCTTCATCAATGACCTTCCCTCAATCATAAAATCAGACTTGAGGATATTCACAACTAATTGCACAGTGTGAATGCAAACCTACTTGTGACCAATAAACTTTGCAGACCTTTTCCATTAAAATACTGGCAAATCCTCTGCTGGTAAAAAACCTACTCCTAATTTGGGTTTACCTTCTTCCTCAGGCACTTGGGTGGTGCTGGAGATGTGATAAATCTCTCCTGTCCCATTGTGCCTTCATTTATTAAGTAGCGGCTGGCACTGAAGACTAGCTTCGGACAGCCACGAGAATGCAGCAATGCCCAACTGACAGATTGTAATAACTCCATGGAGGCAAAAGTCCCGTCATCAAGTTACTTTATTTACACCATACATCCGTACACAGCCAGCTCTCCAGTTGCTCCCTGCTGAATGCAGGCTGGGAGTCTGACACACCTGCTTTAAATAGGGAGCATGAGGCTCCCTGACTTAACCATCAATTAAGACTCATCTGGTAGTTCATACTCTAGCAAGCCATCCTCATAAGCGTGGCAGAAGTCATCACACAGATACTTTTCCAAAGAAGAGCAACATTCAGGACAAGCCAATTTGTCAGCCCCATTGTAATGAATGCAGCTACACTTAGATGTAGACCTTTTTCTCCAGAAGGCAGCAATTCATTAGGTTACATAAGTGGCGGTACCTTGCAGCACTTTGTCTAAATGGCCATTATTCAAACACTAAAGCCCTGGGTGGTGTATCCTGATGGGATGGACAGCTAGCGGTGTCAAACTAAGCGTTTCCACCATCAGTCTTCTAGAGATGTACACTTTCAGCAAAATCAGCGAGGTCATTCAGCAGGAATATTTCTTCTCAGATGAGGACCTGAATCCCCATAGCCGTGCTCCAAACTATTACTGCATGAAATCAGTTCATGCAGTACAGATCAAGGAGCATTTCATTCATTGCTCCATCATGAAATATTTTTGGCCGCTGAGCTACCAGAGGCATATCTAGGCAACTTAGATATCCATCAGTTTCTGCGATGTGATTTTCGAAGAAGTTTCCCTCCCAAAGTTACACACTTTAAATACATAGATGTCAGCACCATGTGGAATAATGGTTGCCTTGCAACCAATGGTTGATTTCCATTATGTCCCAACAGAGAGGCACTATTGCAGTAGTGAATTAACGTTACACAAATTAGAATTCCAATATAAGAACATAAGAAATAGGAGCAGGAGTAGGCCATCTAGCCCCTCGAGCCTGCCCCGCCATTCAATAAGATCATGGCTGATCTGATAGTGGTTTAGTTCCACTTACCCGCCCGCTCACCATAACCCTTAATTCCCTTATTGATCAGAAATCTATCTACCTGTGACTTAAACATATTTAACGAGGTAGCCTCCACTGCTTCAATGGGCAGAGAATTCCAGAGATTCACTACCCTCTGAGAGAAGAAATTCCTCCTCAACTCTGTCCTAAACTGACTCCCCCTTATTTTGAGGCGGTGTCCTCTAGTTCTTGTTTCCTTTCTAGGTGGAAAGAATCTCTCTGCCTCTACCCTGTTGAACCCCTTCATTATCTTATATGTCTCTATAAGATCTCCCCTCAGCCTTCTAAACTCCAACGAGTACAGGCCCAATCTACTCAATCTCTCCTCATAAGCTAACCCCCTCATCTCCGGTATCAACCTGGTTAACCTTCTCTGCACTCCCTCCAAGGCCAATACATCCTTCCACAAATAAGGGGACCAAAATTGCACACAGTACTCTAGTTGCGGCCTCACCAGTACCTTGTACAATTGCAGCAAGACCTCCCTGCTTTTATACTCCATCCCCTTCGCGATAAAGGCCAACATTCCATTTGCCTTCTTGATCACCTGCTGCACCTGCAAACTGAGTTTTTGCAATTCATGCGCAAGGACCCCCAGGTCCCTCTGCACAGTAGCATGTTGTAATTTTTCACCATTTAAATTATAGTCCATTTTACTATTATTCCTTCCAAAGTGGATAACCTCACACTTGTCAACGTTATACTCCATCTGCCAGATCCTCGCCCACTCACTTAGCCTATCCAAATCTCTCTGCAGACTTTCTGCATCCTCCACGCAATTCGCTTTCCCACTCATCTTTGTATCATCCGCAAACTTTGTTACCCTACACTCAGTCCCCTCCTCCAGATCGTCTATGTATATGGTAAACAGTTGAGGCCCCAGCACCGATCCCTGTGGCACGCCACTAGTCACCAACTGCCAACCAGAAAAGCACCCATTTATTCCAACTCTCTGCTTCTTGTTAGATAGTCAATCCTCAATCCACGCTAACACTTCACCCCCAACTCCGTGTACCCTAATCTTCTACAGCAACCTTTTGTGAGGCACCTTATCGAACGCCTTCTGGAAATCCAAAAACACCACATCCACCAGTTCCCCTCTGTCAACCGCACTCGTTACATCTTCATAAAAATCCAGTAAATTCGTCAAACACGACTTTCCCTTCATGAATCCATGCTGCGTCTGCTTGATTGAACCATTTTTTTCCAGGTGTCCTGCTATTTCTTCTTTAATGATGGATTCCAGTAATTTCCCAACTACGGACGTTAAGCTAACTGGCCTGTAGTTACCCGCCTTTTGTCTATTTCCTTTTTTAAACAGTGGCGTCACATTAGCTGTTTTCCAATCAGCCGGCACTTGTGACACTAATAAATAAACTTTAAATTATCCGAGTATGGAAGCTGTCATCAGGTCAATACATGCAAATAATGTGATCGTGGCACTCACTTGCAATAGCTTTACGAAGATCAAAGTTTAGAACTAATGCAGGTAATAAAAAGCTACAATTTATACATCTGTTTACTTGCAAGGTATGTGAACTGCTTCTTTCTTCAATTTATGCACTTATTTTGTGCCACTGCAATGTGTCTTAGAGTAAAGATGCTCGCTGTCTGTTCCTAATTAAAGACCTCACACTACAAGTTGGCTTTTAATTAAAACCTTGAGTCTGGTGTGAGATGAGTTTTTTAAAAATACAGCTTGTTCTTCCAGGTTTGTAAATCTCTGGATACCAGTTGTGAGTTCTCAGGTTTAAGCAGTTTTGGCAAAACTAAATAATCCAAAAAAAAAGAATGCATGAAAAAAAATGTAGAATTGCGAAGGGACTGCTTAAATGACTCATTAAATTGATTACTCATCCAACTCTGGTCAGTCAGTGGTTCATGAATTGACTAATTGCTCTTCTGTGATATTTATACAGCATTGATTTATAAGTAGAACACTTAGCTGTTGACCGAGGTACTACACCACAATTGTTAATGTGCCTCATTCCTTTTCTGCCGCTTCTGAATTTACCTTCAGCATTCCCGTATCTCTGGGGTTTCCTGTATTTGCAGGGAAAGCATTTTCTAATTGGTCTGAGGGAAATAAACAGTAATACCAATAAATCAACTCAGGTTTTGCTCTTCTCTGTTTTGGATCTGTTTCATTGCATCATTGCATACTTCCCAAACATAAAGTGACGGCACAGCTGGAAATCGATGACAGACTCTTTTGGATGTATTTTCAGCTGTGGGTTTTGCTGTAGCTTGGACCTGAAAGTATAGCTCAATGACCTGATGACAGCTTCCATACTCAGGTAATTTAAAGTTTATTTATTAGTGTCACAAGTAGGCTTACATTAAAACTGCAATAACGTTACTGTGAAAATCCCCTAGTCGCCGCACTCGGGCACCTGTTCGGGTACACTGAGGGGGAGTTTAGCATGGCCACTGCACCCAACCAGCACATCTTTCGGACTGTGGGAGGAAACCAGAGCACTCGGAGGAAACCCAAGCAGGCACGGGCAGAGCGTGCAGACTCCGCACAGACAGGGACCCAAGCCGGGAATCGAACCTGGTTCCCTAGTGCTGTGAGGCAGCAGTGCTAACTACTGTGCCACCGTGCCTCACCTACTGTCTGAAACTTTCTATCTTTCAGGCAAAGATAAGATTCAAAATTAATTTATCTTAAAGGGACATTGTGCAAAAGTATTGGTCACACTTTTATTTTGGGTGGATGGGAAGATAGTTTTTTAAAGTTTATTTATTATTGTCACAAGTAGGCTTACATTAACACTGCAGTGAAGTTACTGTGAAAATCCCCTAGCTGCCACACTCTGGCACCTGTTCAGGTACACTGAGGGAGAATTTAGCATCACCAATGCAGCTAACCAGCACATCTTTGGGATTGTGGGAGGAAACTGGAGCACCTGAAGGAAGTTTATGCAGACACGGGGAGGACGTGCAAACTCCGCACAGATAGTGAGATTAAGAACCAGATTTTCAAGGAGTCAGACCAACTTCAGAGACTGTTACAAATGGTGTGTAAGACACCATTGTGGAAGTCCTGCCTCTATTTCCAACAGATCCCATTTTTCCAGTGGAGGGAAGGGGGGTGGTGGTGGTGGGGCAAGGGGGCCGATAAACCACACAGGTGGGAAACCCAAACTCAGCAGGGCCATTTAGTGTTAAGTTCAAACAGACCCCCAATGTTTGAAGTTCCAAGGGTCTTAAACTGCAATGTGGGATTGAGAGGTTTATGAAGTAGATATAAATGCTTCCGAAGGGTGGAAAAGATTTGTTTAGGTAGCATAAGCTGAAGTTTTTAAATACCCAGCCCATTAAACATGAAGAATAGACTGAAGCTGTCAGAGTTTTTAAAAATCTGCTGGATTGCTTTGATTGACAGGCCATCTGGTGCAAGGTTAAAAAAACTTAACATCTATTCCTGCAGTTTCAATAGAGTTCCTTGTTGCAATTTCCAAAGGATTTTTACCAGACTTGGTTCATTATAAATTGGTCTGACTCCTTGAAAATCTGGTTCTTAATCTCACTATCTGTGCGGAGTTTGCATGTTCTCCCCGTGTCTGCATAGATTTCCTTCAGGTGCTCAAGTTTCCTCCCACAATCCCAAAGATGTGCTGGTTAGCTGCATTGGTGATGCTAAATTCTCCCTCAGTGTACCTGAACAGGTGCCAGAGTGTAGCAGCTAGAGGATTTTCACAGTAACTTCACTGCAGTGTTAATGATTAGCTGAATTTTTAAAAAAACTATATGTTGATTGACAGTTTAAAGAGGCTATTGAAGGTTCAGCTATCCTTGATGTGATAACTAAACAAAACTTTGTTTGAAAACAGATTGAGCACTTGAGGAGATTTAAGATCTTTGAATGGGAGTTATTTTTTACTGCACCAAGAATGTATGAGTGTGGGCTCTATTTGATTGTCAGAGGTTTGATTTTTTTGAATCTCCACATGGTTTCTGCGACCTGTCCATATTGGATACTGGGTGACTGGCTATGAGGGTACAATATGACAAGGAGGTGACATGGATGGGAAATGAGAAGTATTAGGAGGCATGGGGGCCCAAGTTGGCATGGAGCGACACATATTGTGGATGCAAATGAAGGCTACAGGGCTTAACTTCTGCAACAACTGACGATCCTTCTATCCAGCCCACCTTTGCATTCACCCAGTCCCATGGCCACCTATAATCTGATTCTGAGGTTCGCTGGCCTGCCTCTATCCCATTTCCACCTCCTCAGGGGAAAAATTGGGTGTAATGCAATCCTTCAAGTCGAGGCAGGTCTGTCCAGTTGGGAAGTTGCCCGATTTGAGCCATTTGCCTCAGTAGCAAAGGTCTGACCCCAAGAGGAATGCTGCTTTTTCCATTGAAAAAGGTTATATTTTGTAAAATGCAAACGATAATGTAAATTGTCTTAAAAACCTAGATACATTTCTGACAATTTACATTATCACTTCATGTGCAGGTGAATAAATTAGATTAATTTTCTACACTTTAACCGAGTGACCTTTTCAACTTACTTTGTAAACCAAACACCCTTTTTTGTCTTTAACTGGCTTTCTACCTGTATCTAAATTGGATGAAAACGAAGAAGATCAAAACTATGGATATGCTAATACATTCACAATAAGACCTCAACGCCTCGGCATCAAACTTACAACTTCTGAGAATTTTTATTAAGCACTAGCGTGTTTTTCAATTATGTTAACAATTGGCCAGGTAAGGTATAAAAAGATGATCAGATATTGGCACATAGTTGAATCATTTGGCCGGAATTCTACCGCTTTTCCCGCCCCAGAATCAGGGCGGGCAAGGCGGTACAATTCCGACATTTGCTTCTATTTGTTCTGTCTAAATTAGACAATAGCCTTGTGGTGTTATTGACCCATCTGATTCACTAATGTCCTTTCGGGAAGGAAATCTGCTGTCCTTACTTTTTAAAATTCATTTGTGAGATATGGGCATCGCTGACTGGTCAGCATTTATTGCCCATCCCTAGTTGCCCGTGGAGGGCAGTTGAGAGTCAACCACATTGCTGTGGCTCTCGAGTCACATGTAGGCCAGACCAGGTAAGGACAGCAGATTTCCTTCCCTAAAAGACACTAGTGAATCAGCTGGGTTTTTCTGACAACGGACAATGGGTTCATAGTCATCAGTAGATTGTTAACTACAGATATTTTTTATTGAATTCAAATTTCAACAACTGCCGTGGTGGGATTCAAACACTGGTCCTCAGAACATTAACTGGGTTTCTAGATTGATAATCGAATGATAATGCCACTAGGCCATCACCTGCCCTTACCTGGTCTGGCCGACAAGAGACTCCAGATCCACAGCAATGTGGTTGACACTCAACTGCCCTCCAAGAGCAAATAGGGATGGGCAATAAATGCTGGCCAACCAGTGATGCCCATGTCCCATGAATGAATAAAAATAAGGCTTCATGCAGACTTTATGTTGTACAAATAACTCCTCCTTCCGTTGAATTTGTTTCTTCCATTGAAGGTTTGTGTTTAAACAAACACGTCTTATGCCACTGGGACTGTCTTCCAGCTGAGAAACTGCTAAGTTCAGAACACTGGTGTATTGGTTCATAGTGATTTATTTCCTGTTCCTCTTGTGGCAAGGTGCAGCACTCGAATGTCACTGTGCAAGTGCAGCCCAGCCGAGCAATGCCCACGTTCTTCTCCCTCGTGTTTGCCTTTAGAAAGTGCAGTTTCTATTGAAGAAAAGCAAACAAAGTCTATTTGCCCAGCAAAGCAAACAAACTTTATTTATAGAGTCTATTTAAAAAAGAGTCTCTACGACTGACTGAAGCAGTTCCCCGATAGAACGTAGCGGATAGCTGCATACAAACTACCTGCGTCAAATCAGTTCCAGTCATTTACACGACTATAAACAGCCAGAGAAATGCTCAGCATGCTAACCAGAAAAACAAACACAGACATAACACCTCTACATCCAAATCAAGAAAAGGCAGAAGAGAAACAATGCTTTATTTGCCAGTAGTAAATCAGCAGGGCACTGTCTTGCTTCAGATAAGTGTTGTACTCCTGTGTGACCTGTTTAATGTTAATTAAATTGGCACTGTTGCCCAGATTCTTTGAGCGAATCAAAATATTTTTTTTCTCTCTACAGATTTTGTTCTCTGCCAGTTACCAGTATATTCTCACTCTGCACATAATGTTTTGCAAAACATCTGGACCAAAATTATATCACTGAAGTTAATGGATGTTAGGACAGCTCCATAAAGCTTACTGAAAGCTCGGCACAATGCTGAACACTTCTTCTATCGCCTCAGTCTCCCTGCTCACTTCTTTGGGCAGCAGTCCTCCCCCTCTTTTCAGCAGATCCTTTCACCTGCCTCCAGCATTCTCCCTCTACCTGGACCCCTCCCCCTGGCCTCTTCTGACCTGATCTTGATCTTTTCTTTGAGAACTTTCGGCGTGACATCAACCGTTTCTCTGCTCCTCTCACCCACTCCAACCTGTCTCCATCTGAACTTGTTGAATTCCGTTTCCTCAGGTCCAACCCTGACTTGTTATCAAACCTGCTGCTGTTGTTGTCTGATGTACCGTTCTCCATCTCACAAAGGCTGAGTGCCAATTCTCAATCACTTACCCTTACCTCCCCCGAGACCATGACGTCACAACCAAACATCAAGCCATTGTTTACAGGACTGTTACTGACCTTATCATCTCTGGAGATCTTCCCTCTACATCTTCCAACTTCACAGTTCCCCAACCCTGCACAGCCCACTTCTACCTTCTTCCCAAAATCCACAAACAGGACTGTTCCAATAGAACTATCATATCAGTCTGTTCCTGCTTCATGGAATTAATTTCTTCCTTTCTTGACTCCATTCTCTCCCCTTGTCCAGCCTCTTTCCACCTACATTCATAATTTCTCTGATGCCCCACGTCTTATAAACGATTTCCAGTTTCCTAGTCTTAATTGCCTCCTTTTCACTATGTACATCCAATCCCTCTACACCTACATCCTCCACCAGTAAGATCCGAGGACTCTCTGCTTCTTCCCCGAGCAGAGGCCTGAACAATCCCAGTTCATCATCACCCTGCTCCGCCTGGCTGAACTTGTTCTGGACTTAGCAATTTCTCCTTTAACTTGTCTCACTTCCTGCAAATAAAAAGGTGTTGCCATAGCTCCCAGTTAGGTCTATCTTTTAGTGGATTACACGGAAGATTCCTTATTCCAGACCCATTCAGGCAAGGTCCTGCAAATCTTTTTCTGTGACATCGATGAATGTCCCAATGCTACATTAGACTCATGTCTGAACCTAGAAAATTTGCGTCACTCTCTCACCTTCACATGGTCCATTTTCAACACTTCCCTTCCTTGACCCCTCCGTCTCCATTTCTGCTGATAGACCTACCACCAATATTCATTACAAGCCGCCGACTCACACAGCTACCTCAACTACAGCTCCTCACACCCTGCTTCCTGTAAGGACTCCATCCCATTCCCCCAGTTTCTCTGCCTCCATCGCATCTGTATGAGTGATGCCACCTTCGAAAATGGTGCTTTTGACATGTCTGCCTTTTCCCTTAACCAAGATCTGCCACCCCCCTGCCAGTTCTTGTCAAGGCACTCAGCCGGGTTCAACCCGTTTCTCGCACCTAAGCCCTCACCCCTTCCCCTTTGCCCCAGAACCATGATAGGGTCACTCTTGTACTCACTTTCCTTTCACCTGCCTCAGCATTCAAAGGATCATCCTCCACCATTTCTGCCAACTCCAGCACAAAATACATCTTTCCCTCACACCCCTGTCAGCATTCTGCAGGGACCATTTCCTCTGTGATACTTCAGTCCTTTCCTCCATCACCCCCAACTCCTCATCTCCTTCCCACAGCACTTTCCCTTGCAATCACAGAAGGTGCAGCATCTGCCCTTTTACCCTCCTCGCTCCTCACCATTCACGGCTCAAACACCTCTCTCAGGTGCAGCAGCATTTCACTTGCGCCCCCTCCAATTTGCTCTCCTGTATTCGCTGCTCCCAGTGTGATCTCCTCTGCGCTGGCGAGACTAAGCACAGACTGGATGGGATTGTTTTGCAGAACACCTTTGCAAAGCCCGTAAGCATGAACCCAAACTTCTTGTTGCTTGCCATTTCAACTCAGCATCTTGCCCTCGTGCCCACATGTCCGTCCTTGACCTGCTGCAATGCCCAAGTGAAGCCCAACGCAAACTGGAAGAGCAGCACCTCATCTTCCCATTAGTCACGTTACAGCCTTCAGGACTCAGTTCAACAACTTTAGACTGTGACATTTCTCCTCCATCTTGAACCTTTTTTTGTTATATCCAAAACATTTTGGTCCCAACGTAAATGCCAACACGGTCTCCACCACCACCGCCCCCCCCCCCCCCTCCACACACACACAAAAACACACACACACACACAAACACACACACACACACACACACACTCGCACAAACACACACACACAAACACACGCACAAACACACACGCACAAACACACATGCACAAACACACACACACACACACACACACCAACCGGGCCACCTGTCACTTGTTCTTTAGTTATGCTTTCAATGAGTGCTGACCTTTATTCTCTCATTAACAAAATCTAATATCTTTTCTTTATGCAATGACCAGCACCTTCTCCTACCATTGGGCAACACGGTGGCACAGTGGTTAGCACTGCTGCCTCACAGCGCCAGGGATCTGGGTTCCATTCCCGACTTGGGTCACTGTCTGTGTGGAGTTTGCACATTCTCCCCGTGCCTGTGTGAACATAAGAACATAAGAAATAGGAGCAGGAGTAGGCCATCTAGCCCCTCGAGCCTGCCCCGCCATTCAATAAGATCATGGCTGATCTGTGGGTTTCCTCCAAGTGCTCCGGTTTCCTCCCACAGTCCAACGATGTGCAGGTTAGGTGGATTGGCCATGCTAAATTGCCCCTTAGTGTCAGGGGGACTAGCTAGAGTAAATGCATGGGGTTATGGGGGGGTGGGGCCTGGGTGGGATTGTTGTCGATGCAGACTCGATGGACCGAATGGCCTCCTTCTGCACCGTATGATTCTATGATTAAAACTTCCTCTGACTGGGATTCCCTGATCTCGTCCGCAGTTGAGATTCTGAGCATCAAATTCTCCATTCTCACTGGCAACGGTTGCGAGGCCTGAACATTCAGAGAATTCAAGCCTCTATCTCATGTGCAATCTCTCCGAGCTCCCACCTATCACTGACTTTCTACTCTGCTCCAGCAGCTACATCCCCAGAATAAAATCCATCACATTTTTACCTCGCTTTAGCTCTGGAGAAGAGTTGTTCGCGCTCAAAACGTTAACCCTATTTTCTCGCTCCACAGATGCGGCCAGACCTGCTGAGTTTTTCCATCATTTTCTGTTATTACTCTGCCATCAGATGTTCTTCAAAATAATCAGCACTCAATTCAGTGGCAATGGCCTGGATTTAGCAGTCAGCAAACAAATAGCACTTACTGTTCGCGACACTCACAGCTGTCCAGACTTTTCATGAGCTTTCTAAAGGCAATTTATAGTCACCGGGAGTTCCCTGCAGTGCAGTGCCCTTTATGGGGAACCTGGAATCTGTGAGGACAGAGAAAACAACAATATATCTCTTCAGCAAATACGATTAGAAAATCTTTACTGAGATAAAATCTCATCCAGGAAGTTTGTTGGAATAAATCATAAATAAATAAAGGGAAGGAAAGATAAAGATAAGAAAGACAATGTTAAGAGAATATATTTTTTAAAATCTCCAACAATAATTAAAATCTAAAGGAATGAGACTCCACAATGGGAAAAGTAAATTTTCAGTGGAAGAGAGGGTGTTTTGCAATAATTAAGACTTAAACTTAACATGCCATGAAAAAGTTGACTTTAATCTGAATGCACAAACCCTAAACATTTATCTGACATGTTTCATGGTTAGTGCTGCAACTTCACACCGCTCACATTTTAACAGTAAGTCTCTCATCAGGGTAGCAGTGAAGCCAAGCTTGTGGAAGAACAGGGAAAATTGCACAGCAACTTTTTAGTTGCATATGTGCATGAACAAACAGCTGCTGTTGGATGAAACTCCTTAATAAGATGAATGCTGAGACCTCACCATGATTCCCACTGCAGAATTTGGGCTGCTATTTCATGGAGTTGAAACAACATGCTAACAAGGACAGTACAATACAAAAAAGAACTTACATTTACTTGGTGTATTATGATCACATCTGTGAGATTTCCCAAAGCATTTCTCAACTAATGAATTGATTTGGAGTGCAGTGGCTACAATAATGACAACTTGCATTTATATAGCATCTTTAACAAAGTGAAGCATCCCAAGGTGCTTCACAGTAACATTATCAAACAAGGTTTTGCACTGAGCAACATAAGGATATATTATGAGGAGATTATATATTATAAAGAGACAATCTGCACCTTTGTTCTGCCATTCACATATTCCGATTTCTTAATGGACACTCTTAGCACCTTTCTTAGCCTTTATCGTCACTACTTACATTCCCTTTGCCTTGTCTATGCTATTCCTATCAATTATAGCCCCCCCCAACCTCCCCCACTCTCATAGTATAAATCTTGTTTGATTTTCCTTGCCTTCAGCTCTGATGAAGGGTCATCCTGACTCGAAATGTTGGCTCTGTTCTCTCTCCACAGATGCTGTCAGACTTGCTGAGATTTTCCACGTTTTCTGTTTTTATTTCAGATTCCAGCATCCTTTATCTTAAGGAGATATTAGGACAGGTGACCAGAAGCTTGGTCGGAGATAAATTTTAAGGAGCATCTTAAAAGAGGAGGGTGAATGAGATGGAGGGAATTAGGGAGGGGAAATTAGAAGTTAGGCCCTAGTGTGCCAGTGGCAGCGTGATGAAAATCAGAATGCACAAGCGGCCAAACTTAGAGAAGTGTAAAAATGATTGAAATATTAGCAGACCTGGTACTCAGTTTTAGCAAGGCCCATAAAAGTTAAAGAGATCTTTGCCTAATTAATAATTTTTTTGCTATTTTTTTGAAGAGGGGAATAAAGGGAAGGAAAGATAAAGATAAGAAAGACAATGTTAAGAGAATATATTTTTTTAAATCTCCAACAATAATTAAAATCTAAAGGAATGAGACTCCACAATGGGAAAAGTAAATTTTCAGTGCAAGAGAGGGTGTTTTGCAATAATTAAGACTTAAACTTAACATGCCATGAAAAAGTTGACTTTAATCTGAATGCACAAACCCTAAATATTTATCTGACGTGTTTCATGGTTAGTGCTGCAACTTCACACTGCTCACATTTTAACAGTAAGTCTCTCATCAGGGTAGCAGTGAAGCCAAGCTTGTGGAAGAACAGGGAAAATTAGTGTTATGGACAGATCTTTTATTTCTCTGTGGGAATTATCAGAGCGACCTTCTCAATCCTTTCCTGAAGTGTTAGCCAAGATTATACGCTCTTGTAGGGGTAAAATTTACAACCTCATCTGACTCAGAGGCGACAGTGTGACAAACTGAACTCAGCTGATTTGTTGTCTCCATTAGATTACTGATGAGCTTATTTAAAAAAAATACTTTCATCATTTTTCTTCCATTTCCTTGACTTTGCAGCATTCAACCTCATGCGTTATACACTGAATCATATCCCAGCAGAGTGGCAAAGCTTTCAGGAAAGGGAAGAAATAAATTGACAAAGAAGAAAAAAAAAGTTTGAAGAGAAAGCCTTTGATAGCAAACTTATCAGGGTGCCCAGAATAAATCCGCACATTCACACTACAGTGCACAGATTTCACATGCACCCATGCAAGTTTTGGCTCTGCAGGTTTCCAGAACTCCCCGTGACAGGCACACTCCACTGATATGGTAATGTGTAAACTGGGGCCCATCAGTGATCTTCTCGGATGGCCGAGAGAGGTAGCTGGAGCGAATTAGATTGCCGCTCTTCCAATCGCCCTGTGTTAAAAAAAGAACAGAGAGTGCTGTGCGTCCATTCTAGGTGTTGAGGTAAAGAGCAATCTGACTCGTTCTGCCTCTCACAGCAAGCAGAGAGTTGCTGAGCTCTTCCGGCAATCAGCTAGCCAGCGCTGATGGGCAGATGCCGGCAGGGGATACCCGGTAATGTTTGACATCTGCGTTGACTGGAAAATTGATAAATCTGAAGACCTGTCAGTTTTGAGATCCAGAATTTAGACCAAGCCTGATGTCCCAGTACATAACGTTCCTACTTTAAGCATATTTATCCTCCAGCTTATTTCAAGTCACAATAAGGCGGCAATGAAGGAGATTGTCATTGACTTCAGGAAGCGTAGAGGAGAACATGCCCCTGTCTACATCAACGAGGACGAAGTAGAAAAAGTCGAGAGCTTCAAGTTTTTAGCTGTCCAGATCACCAACAATCTGTCCTGGTCCCCCCCATGCCGACACTACAGTTAAGAAAGCCCACCAATGCCTCTACTTTCTCAGAAGACTAAGGAAATTTGGCATGTCAGCTACGACTCTCACCAACTTTTACAGATGCACCATAGAAAGCATTCTTTCTGGTTGTATCACAGCTTGGTATGTCTCCTGCTCTGCCCAAGACTGCAAGGAACTACAAAAGGTCGTGAATGTAGCCCAATCCATCACACAAACCATCCTCCCATCCATTGACTCTGTCTACACATCTTGCTGCCTCAGCAAAGCAGCCAGCATAATTAAGGACCCCACGCACCCCAGACATTCTCTCTTCCACTTTCTTCCATCGGTAAAAAGATACAAAAGTCTGAGATCACATACCAACCGAGTCAAGAACAGCTTCTTCCCTGCTGCTGTCAGACTTTTGAATGGATTTACCTTGCAGTAAGTTGATCTTTCTCTACACCCTAGCTATGACTGTAAGACTACATTCTGCACTCTCTCATTTCCTTCTCAATGAACGGTATGCTTTGTCTGTATAGCGCAAGAACAATATTTTTCACTGTATGTTAATACATGTGACAATAATAAATCAAATCAAAATCAAATCAACTCTGCGAGTTTTGTCAAACATCCGTTTTTGTGGGAAATATAAAACTGCCCCTTGATCTTGTCTTTGCAAACATCAAAGTTCTGTGTCACATGAGTCTGGCAACAGCTCAATTTTGAAATCCTCATCCTTGTTTTCAGATCTCTCCATGTTTTTGCCCCTCCTGATAGCTGGACTATCTCCCAACCCCACAACCCTCCGGAACATCTGCCTCCTCTAAATCTGCACTCTTGAACATTCCCTGTTTCGACTTGGGGTCAGGGTCTTTGCAATGGCCTCAGCAATGCCATTGCAAGTGGTGGCCTCGGCTGAGCTGGATAATGAAGGAGGGAAGCAGCGGGTCCTGGTTACTGGAGTGGCCATGATGTGGAGATGCCGGCGTTGGAGTGGCACCATAGCCACAATGATGAAAATTGACACTGGGGGTTGAGGCACGAGGTTTCTTTACGGTCTACAGGTTACTCTAAAATTGCTGCAGTTGAATGTTACTGGTAAAAATAATTGTTTATGTATAGATCTATTCACACCTCAGTGTTCGATTTGAGACTGTACGTCAGCTTCCCAACAGATCAGAGTCTTTTAGTCATGTGAGATTGCATCTTTTGATTTTGATTTGATTTGATTTGATTTATTATTGTCACATTAATTAGCATACTGTGAAACATATTGTTTCTTGCATGCAATACGAACAAAGCATACCATTCATGGAGAAGGAAAGGAGAGAGTGCAGAATGTAGTGTTACAGTCATAGCTAGGATGTAGAAAAAAATCAACTTAATGCAAGGTAGGTCCATTCAAAATTCTGATGGCAGCAGGGAAGAAGCTGTTCTTGAGTCGGTTGGTATTTGATCTCAGACTTTTGTGTCTTTGACCTGACGGAAGAAGGTGGAAGAGAGTATGTCCAGGGTGCGTGGGGTCCTCAATTATGCTGGCTGCTTTTCCGAGGCATTGCAAGTGGTGTCCTCGGCTGAGCTGAGTAATGAAGGAGAGATGCAGCAGACCCTGCCTGTTGGAGTGGCACCATAGCCACAATGATGAAAATTGGCACCGGGGTTTGAGGCACAAGGGAGGTGGAGGGGGGTGCAAAATCCCCACAGAGTGTCTATAATGGAAGCTGTTGCCTTGGGAACCCTCTGGGCAATATCTAAACCCTAGCTGTCTTTCCACACAACGGCAGACTCTCTTGATGTAGGCAAAATGCCAGCATGTGTAGAAAGTGACCCTTATTTGGACACTTACGTGGCTCAACTAGCTGCAGCGCAGGCAACCACACTGCTAAGGTACCCATGACTGGTAATACGTCACGCTGGGGGAAAAACATCAGGCTCCCCTCTCAACATCTTCCTCCACCATATTGCCTCCCATCCCAAACATTCAGCCTAGAGACCTTTCTATTGGTGTTGCAGTTTTTGTTGCTTGAACTATTGAGTTGCCAGGATTCACGCTAACCTATTCCCAATTGCAATTACACGGTGAACCTTTGCCATTCCATATCTGTACACATGTAGAAATTACACACAAAGATATTCTTGCAACACACACATTTATGGACACCTTGTTCAGGAGCTTTTTTTCATAGAATCATAGAATCCCTACAATGCAGAAGGAGTGGCCGTTTGGCCCATCGAGCCTGCACCGACCACAATCCCACCAGACCCTATCTCCGTAGCCCCATGTATTCACCCTGCTATCCCCCTAACACTTTTGCCTTGAAGAATCATTGCTGACTCTGAGTCAGAAGTTGCAGGACACGAACCCTGCTCCAAATAGCACATCTCCACATCACCAAATAGTGTTGGCAGGTGGAGACCAGAGTTCTGGCTCTGACTTCAGGGCTAACAGCCAGAGGAATGCTCTAGTCTGGTGGGTGTGGATACCTCAGCATATGGATTGTGGGAGCCCAGGGCAAGTCTCTCCTGTCATATGCTATTAATTATCCTGGGACAAAGATGGTTCTTGACTGTGTGTGTTACAAGAATTGTCTTAAACAGACTTTTGATAATTTTTCAGCAAATGAATCAAACCCCCCACCCCCCCCTACCATTCTAGTTTAAAACGTTAAACCATAATCACAGCACAATGATAGAAGATCAAAGAAAGCCGTTGAAGGAGCCTGACAAATTGCTTGTTAATTAACATACATATATTCCCAATAATTTTCAAGGCAAAAATATGAAGACATGAAAACAACAACACCATGTTTGTTGATCTTTCCAACATATTGTTAAATAGCCTGTTCTTAATTTTCAATATATTTTGGTACATTTTCGTTGTGTTCAGCTTTTGGTCTTTCACCTCTCTGTGTACTGAGCTTCATCACCAATCTCTTCTGGGTCACACTGCGGATCAAATATACCCCAAATGCAAATGCTGTACTGACTCATTGACTGGAATTTTCCCGTCCTGCCCTCTACGGGAATCATAAATCATAACGGGCAGTGGGGGAGGTAGGGGGGGGGGGGGGGGGGGGGAGGGGAATGTAGGGGGCGGGGGTGGACCATGCAAAGGTCCATTGACCTTGGGCAGGATTTTCCGGTTTTGGGGTGAGCGGGGCTAAAATATCCTGCATTAAGTTTTCATCGATGGCCTTAGCTTAGAATTCTACAGTGCAGAAGGGAGCCATTCAGCCCATCGAGTCTGCACCAACCACAATCCCATCCAGGCCCTATCCCCATAACCCCATTCATTTACCCTAGCTAGTCTTCCTGACACTAAGGGACAACTTAGCATGGCCAATCCACCTAACCTGCATACCTTTGAACTGTGGGAGGAAACACACGAAACACACGCAGACACGGGGAGAACGTGCAAACTCCGCACAGACAGTGACCCAAGCTGGGAATCGAACCTGGGTCCCTGGCGCTGTGAGGCAGCAGTGCAAATCACTGTGCTGTCGTGTCACCCTAATGGTACGGCACCTTGATGGCAGTGTGGGTGGATGTTGCAATCTTTAAGATTGCCATGCAAGAGTGCCAGTGGAGGAAGAACAATGGTTTTCAGAGCAGTTAAAGTGTCTTCAGAGACAACACGGCAGGCCATTGGTTCAGTGTCTCACTCTTGGCACAAAATGTCCTGACACAAGTAAAGGGACTGGCTGTTTGACAGAGAGATATTCCCAACAGTGATATGTTGTGCATAATTGATGTACATAAGATCTGCTATCACCCTTCCCCCATCAGGAACTGTAGAAAAACAGAACTCTAGTGGATGCATAGCACAGGAGCTATATTCGTGTTAGTGCCAGTCTCAAAGATCTGTGGCAGCTTATTCCCAGCAATAATATATTGCAATTTGCTCTGAATAAAGTGCACGTTTTAAATTATTTTTCCATTTTCATTCACTTTGCCAGATTATTAAGTTTAATAGTACTCTTTGATCTTCTGTCATTGTGCGGTGATTAAGATTTAACATCTTAAATAAGAATGGTAGGGAGGGTTTTGGTTCATTTAATGAAAAATTATCTAAGAGTCTGTTCGAGACAGCCCTTGTGACTCATACTCGGTCAAGGACTTGGTCAAGCTTTGAGAAAAAAAGGGCAAAATGACAAGCTGCTGATGAAATGCAGATCCTCCTCATCCTGTACAAAGATGTAACTAAAGAATGTCTCGCGATTGATGGTGAGCTGCTCAGGGTTTGAATTCTGAGGTTTTTGATTCCCCGGGAATTAAGCTCTGCAGTCAGCGTCTGTATTAATTTCCTCTGTATGTTATCTGTATGGGAGTGTTAATCTCTTTATTATAAACACATTAGCATCTCTTGTTACATTTGAATTCTGAGCTTTAATGCTCAGCAGAATCATCTTTGCAGAAGATGTACCATTGTTAGTGCATTGGCTCAACAAACCCATTCCACAATAAATCATATGAGGCAAATTTCCCCATTTTAAGTGTGCCAAATCGTGTTTCCTTCCCCTGTCTAACACTTCTATGTTTTTAAGTGTATGAATAGTACAATTTGGTCAAGGAACTTAAGCAGAATTAGGAATTCTCAGACATTTGGGATCAAGTAAGTACAGTTATGAAAAGATTGTGTCAAGGATGTGTTCTCATTTTTATTTGTGTCACAAGTAGCCTTACATTAACGCTGCAGTGAAGTTCCTGTGAAAATCTTCCAGTCGCCACACTCCGGCACCTGTTCGGGTACACTGAGGGAGAATTTAGCATGGCCAATACACCTAACCAGCATGTCTTTCGGACTGTGGGAGGAAACTCACACTGACAGAATGTGCAGATTCCGCACAGACAGTGAGCCAAGCTGGGAATCGAACCTGGCTCCCTGGCGCTGTGAGGCAGCAGTGTTAACTGTGCAGGGTGGCATGGTAGCACGGTGGTTAGCACTGCTGCTTCACAGCGCCAGGGACCCGGGTTCAATTCCGGCCTCGGGTCACTGTCTGTGTGGAGTTTGCACATTCTCCCCGTGTCTGTGTGGGTTTCCTCCGGGTGCTCCAGTCTCCTCCCACAGTCCAAAAATGCGTTGGGTTAGGTTGATTGGCCATGCTAAATTACCCCTTAGTGTCAGGGATATACATGGATTACGGGGATAGGACCTGGGTCGGATTGTTGTTGATGCAGGCTCGATAGGCCGAATGGACTCATTTTGCACTGTAGGGATTCTATGATTCTATGAAAGATCAAAATCAGAAATAACATGACCTGAACTGTTGTGAGCTATTGTGGTCCTAAAGACACAAATCAATGTACTTTTTGCAAGTTCGTCCTCAGTTTGATCTGTACTCTGGGACACTGGGGGTATTTCCTTGAATTTCAATTAACGTCAATCTCTGTACCTCCCTGAACCCTTCCTTGTTCCAAACATCTTAGAGTTTGACAATAGCTTATCCTTGCTTTAGATTCACACGGTGGCACTGCTGCCTCACAGCACTAGGGCCCCTGGTGCGAATCCCAGCTTGGGTCACTACGTGGAGTCTGCATATTCTCCCCATGTCTGCGTGGGTTTCCTCCGGGTGCTCCGGTTTCCTCACACAGTCCGAAAGATGTGCTGGTTAAGTGCATTGGCCATGCTAAATTCTCCCTCAGTGTACCCGAGCAGGTGCCAGAATTTGGTGACGAGGGGATTTTCACAGTAACTTCTTTGCAGTGTTAATGTAAGCCTACTTGTGACAATGATAAATAAACTTTAAAACTTAGATTCACCTCATGTCCTTTCCTTTCTACTGCCATGTTGGTGCCTCCAGTATGGATAGTGTGTATTCACCTCAGTTTCCCAATTAAGGAATAGGCATACAAAATGCTGTTTTGCCTTGAATGGAGTAAGAAGTCTCACAACTTCAGGTTAAAGTCCAACAGGTTTATTTGGTAGCAAAAGCCACTAGCTTTCGGAGCGCTCGCTGTTCCTTCATCAGGTAAGTGGGAGTTCTGTTCACAAACAGGGCATATAAAGGCACAATCTCAATTTACAAAAAAATGGTTGGAATGCGAGTCTTTACAGGTAATCAAGTCTTAAAGGTACAGACAATGTGAGTGGAGAGAGGGTTAAGCACAGGTTAAAGAGATGTGTATTGTCTCCAGACAGGACAGTTAGTGAGATTTTGCAAGCCCAGGCAAGTCATGGGGGTTACAGATAGTGTGACATGAACCCAAGATCCCGGTTGAGGCCATCCTCATGTGTGCGGAACTTGGCTTTCAGTCTCTGCTCAGCGACTCTGCATTGTCGTGTGTCGTGAAGGCCGCCTTGGAGAACGCTTACCCGAAGATCAGAGGCCGAATGCCCGTGACCGCTGAAGTGTTCCCCAACAGGAAGCGAACACTCTTGCCTGGTGATTGTCGAGCAGCGTTCATTCATCCGTTGTCGTAGCGTCTGCATGGTCTCCCCAATGTACCATGCCTCGGGACATCCTTTCCTGCAGCGTATCAGGGAGACAACGTTGGCCGAGTTGCAAGAGTGTGTACCGTGTACCTGGTGGACGGTGTTCTCACATGAGATGATGGCATCCGTGTCGATGATCCGGCACGTCTTGCAGAGGTTGCTGTGGCAAGGTTGTGTGGTGTCGTGGTCACTGTTCTCTTGAAGGCTGGGTAGTTTGCTGCGGACAATGGTCTGTTTGAGGTTGTGCGGTTGTTTGAAGGCAAGAAGTGGGGGTGTGGGGATGGCCTTGGCGAGATGTTCGTCTTCATCAATGACATGTTGAAGGCTCCGGAGAAGATGTCATAGCTTCTCCACTCCGGGGAAGTACTGGACGACGAAGGGTACTCTGTCCACCGCATCCCGGGTTTGTCTTCTGAGGAGGTCGGTGCGGTTTTTCACTGTGGCACGTCAGAACTGTCGATCGATGAGTCGAGCCCATATCCTGTTCTTATGAGGGCATCTTTCAGCGTCTGGAGGTGTCTGTTGTGATCTGTTGGGTTATGGGGTGGGTCTCGGTGCAATGCTCCTTTGGAAAGTCGGTGCAGACTTGATGGGCCGAATGACCTCTTTCTGCACTGTAGGAATTCTTTGGTTCTATGGTTCGATGGACTGTGATAGGGTGGAAGGCAGGATTGATGAAGTAAAAAGAGGAATGATGTTGCAGGAAGAAATATGGGTGGTAATGGAACAGTAAGAGAACAAAAATTGGACCGAAGTTGCAAGTGCCAACGACGGAACTGTTGCCAGCTGCTGTCCTAAAAATTGGAGCAGGAGTTATGATCTGGAATTGTTGAACTCAACAATTAATCCAGAAAATAGTTTGACCAAAAAAGCAATTCTGTTCATTCAGCTTACACTAATCTTCATTGGAACAGTGTTGGACGCTAAGAACAGAGAAGTCAGGGTGGGAGTAGGGGACCAAATTAAGATGACAATCTTAAGGGACGTAGCCTCAAAGGGACGTTTACCATGTCTAGAAACATGAATGCTTGCAATAAAATCACCAGCATTCACTCTTGTTATCACAGCAACTATTGGCTATGCCCTCATTTGAAAATTTTACTTGTTTGCTTTATTTATTAGTCACGAGTAAGGCTTACATTAACACTCAATGAAGTCACTGTGAAATTCCCCTAGTCGCCACACTCCGACGCCTGTTCGGGTCAATGCACCTAAACAGTACGTCTTTTAGATTGTGGGAGGAAACCAGAGCACCCGGAGGAAACCCACGCAGACATGGGGAGAATGTGCAAACTCCACACAGACAGTGACCCAAGCCAGGAATCGAACCCGGGTCCCTGGCGCTGTGAGGCAGCAGTGCTAACCACTGTGCCACTGTGCCGCCCCACATGTCCACTGTGCACAGAATCTTCAAGTTTTAAGGCAGTGATATGCCTGAAATCCCCCAGCCTGATGTGCTGCCGAGGTGCAGTGGTTGTATTGGTAATCCCAAAAATTTGAGTTCAAATCCCATCATTGCAGTATGAGAATTTAAGATCAGTTTTGGAAACCTGTTTCACACACTGAGAATGAATAAACACACAAAGAGCCGGGTTCCATGTTCTGCGGGGTGCCCCATCTTAAGTTGTTCAACATTATTGTGCTGCAGGCAGTGGATTGATACTAACCTGGGGGGCTGGTAGACCCAAATTAAACTTTTGGTTCTGCACCAGAAAAACCAGAAAAAAATGGGCATTACTCACGAGTCAGCTAAAAATGATCATATTTTAACCAGTAATATTTAATATTAGTAGACTATTAATCCAGAAACTCAGCTAATGTTCTGGGGACCCAGGTTCGAATCCCACCATGGTAGATGGTGGAATTTGAATTCAGTTAAAAAAAATCTGGAATTAACAATCTACTGATGATCATGAAACCATTGTCGATCGTCAGAAAAACCCATCTGGTTCACGAATGTCCTTGAGGGAGGGGAATCTGCTGCCTTTCCCTGGTCTGACCTACATGTGACCTCAGGGCCACAGCAATGTGGTTGATTCTCAACTACCCTCCAAGGACAACTCGGGATGGGCAACAAATTCTGGCCAGCCAGCGGCGCCCATGTCCCACAAATGAATTTTTAAAAATCACCTGGATTACTGGCTCCCTAATAACATTGAAATGATTGAAAATGAATGTGTTAAACCTGGCTTTAAACTCTGTAACAGTTATAATGTGGTGGGTCTGAGGCGATCTCCTCAAGGTAAGCGCGTTACTTCATTAAGTGTGTCTTGGATGACTTCGCAGTTAAGTTACCCAATGCAGCAGGAATCAGTGACACCACTTTACATTGATGCAGATGACATAGAGTATCTTGACGGCCATGGTCTTATCCTGCCTAATCTAACAGCTAGGTCCCTTTAACAGAGGCTTATTTTGTGATTAATAGGCTGCGTGACAGAATGCAATGACTTGGTAAATGAAGCTCAACATATAAGTGCACAGGAGGCGAGGAGAGTGCCATAACTTTTTATTTCCACCATCTTCCAAGGTTGTTTTGCCTTGAATGTACTAAATCGATCAGCTACAAAAGGCAGGATAGTTAATGAAGAAAAAACAGGATATCTGCTCTCTGTAAAGGACACTGCTTATCATTTTGTAACCATTTAGTATCTGTCAAGGGAACAATTGAGGATTTTCTCGCTTTGGCCCCTCCAGGCTATGTTTATGTGGAAATAGATTGTCCAGATGATAAATCGAGCTGTAGGTGAGCAGGAGATTGTAGTAACAATAATAAAGCATGGGTTCAAAACCCAATATATTAAAATAACAATTTTAAAAAGAGTAATCCCACTTGGAACAGAAGGCCGAGGATGGTTGCATAATAATGATTCAGGGTGTTGGAGATATGTTCCTCTGAGTTGACACATAGCTTAATTTAAGAAATTGAATTTGTTCAGAATTAGCGAGGAATATGCTGCAGAAATTGATGAATCTACAGCTCGTGTTACCCAGGGGAAACTGCGTCTAAGTGAAAAACTTATACAGGACATTTGCTCCAAATGACAAGGCAGCACAGACAATGACCTTCCCTGTAATTATTTTTTTATTCATTCGTGGGAGATGGGTGTCGCTGGCTGGCCAGCATTTATTGCTTAGCTTTGACGAAGGGTCATCCAGACTCGAAACGTTGGCTCCATTCTCTCTCCACAGGTGCTGCCAGACCCACTGAGATTTTCCAGCATTTTCTGTTTTTTGTTTCAGATTCCAGTACCTGCAGTACTTTGCTTTTATTAATTTGCCCATCCCTAGTTGCCTTTGGAGGGCAGTTAAGAGTCAGCCACATTGCTGTGGCTTTGGAGTCACATGTAGGCCAGACCAGGTAAAGACAGCAGATTTCCTTCCCTAAAGGACATTAATGAACCAGATGGGTTTTGTCCGACAATCGGCAATGGTTTCATGGTCATCAATAGATTCTTAATTCCAGATTTTAAAAAAAATTGAATTCAAATTCCACCATCTGCTGTGGCGGGATTTGAACCCAAGTCTCCAGAACATTAGCTGTCGAGCAATAATAACAGTAGGCCATCGCATCCCCTCAATTGTGCTTGCTCAGTGGACATTTTGGGAGGGATTTTATGGCCTCGCTCAGGCGAAGACTGGAAATTCCCACCCAATGTCAATGAAGATTTCCATTGTCGGACCCTCGTCCGCTCCAATTCTGGTGGTAGAGTTCCGGCCTTTGTGTTTTGGGGTACAGTTACCCTCATACAGTGGGGGTGCTTATTTCACAAGTGTTGAGTTATCATTTCTTTCATGTTTGCATTCGCTGTTGTGAAGTAATGTTTTGCTGGGGCTGGGATGCCATTCCCCACTGGAATAAAAGTGATTTCTCCGTTAAGAGCTGTTTCAGAAAAACTGGATTTACGCTGGCTCTAAGTGAAACCATCTTTCTCTGTTAAGTCCTGTGGAGTGCTGATTTGTCCTGATAATGACTGCCTTCAGCGGCATGCTTCTGACTGATTAACCAGTGTGAAGGCAGCCTTCACTGTTTATAACTAGTGAATAGGAAACTCTTTAGGTAATAGAAAGAAGGGTATTTCCAGGTAGTTTCCAAAAATAAAAGTTGAACTGCGTCAACACAACACTTCTCTTGAAATATTGAGGGGAAGCTTATGAGAATTTGTCAACATGTCTGTTCTGCTGAGAAAACTGATGTGAAAAGCTCCAGTTCCACTGGTCTGTTTCCTCTCCAGGTCCTGGAAATCAAAAGAAAAGAGTGGGCAGAACTCTGGTGGGGCGGGGACTCTTAGAGCTAGAAACTAGCTCCATAGAGATCATACAAAATATCTACCCCCACCCCCCCCCCAAACCGTACTCCACCCCGCCACCAACCATGATCACAAGTAATAATTACTCCTACCACAGAGGTACCTGGAGCCTTTCCCTTCCCCAATTGTCCCTGGCATCCCCATCCCCTTTGCCCTCCCCTTGATCATCCCCATCACAAACCTCACCCAACCCATCATCTGATTATCCCTGACATCTCCATCCCCTACTGCCCCCCACTCCATCCCCACCTCGCAGATCTTCCCTGGCATCTCCCTCACTCTCAGTGCCTGATTCCCCCACCACAAACAAGTTCCTGCACATGAGGCTCCTCCTAGGGCTCGCCCCTGGCACTGCACCAGTGCAGGTTGGCAAGCCAGGTTGGCACAGGTTGGTACTCCAAAGCAGTGCCAACCTGTGCAAGGGGACAGTGCCAGGGAACATGATCAGGGCATCACCCAGCCTTATCACTCTCTCCCGGAGACTATGCTTACCATTGCACCCTCGGAGGGAGCCCCTTGACAAGTTTGTGTTTGGGTAAACCTGATGTAAACCTCAACGCCACATCAGTTAGGCCTGGAAATTTTGTGAAGGGGGTATAATTGGGGGAGGGGGATGTATAATTTACATTTATTGAAATCTATAAAAATCAGGTTCACGCTGGTAAGGGGTGGGGAAAATCAGAGATCGCCATCTCGCCGGAGAGATTTGTGATTTCCGTTTTCGCCCAATTGTCAGCCACCTCCGACGATCTCACACATTGAAATATGGCTTGTCAGACACAATGCTGAATTTGTGTCCCACCATTTTAATTAAAATAATAAATTAAATTCCGGCTGTAATTTTGCTACAATGTAAACCTCAGCCAGTGGCTAACATGTCAAATAAGTCTGGCTTCTCACCGTTTAAATCTGCAACTTCAGAAATATGTTTATCGAATTGAGTTCAATATTTTCAAGCCTATTGCTCTCAAACCTGGTCTTACATTATCCTTTGAACATTCAGTGGGTAGAAGTATTTTGGACCTAAGATACAATTTCTCAATTGAAAGAAGCGGGCATTGGAGAGGAGCATAGATGTTTAATGATTTCTGAAGTTGGAGTGCAAAGAGCTATTGGGATGGGCACAAAAAACAATTTATAAAGCAAATCGAATATTGACCTTTATTTCAAGAAAGGTGGAAGGCAAAAAGGTGGACATTATAAAAAGCTATGGTTAAATGCTATTTAAAATACTTCATTCAGTCCTGGGTACTACTGCACCTCAGGAAGGGTGTCATAGCCTTGGGGAATGTCAATGAATCTCAACGGGTTGAAGCATAAGTAAAGGTTGCAATGACTTGGCTTGTACTCTCTTGAGTATAAACAATTGTGAGATGATACAATTGAGGTATTTAAGATAAATAAAGAAGTTGATAGGGTAAATACAGAGAATCTGTAGGGTAGAGTAGCATAGTGATTATGTTACTGAGTTAGTAATCCAGAGGAGGCAATGGCCTAATGGTATTGTTGCTAGATTATTAATCCAGAAATTCATCTGATGTGCTGGGGACCTGGGTTTGAATCCTGCCTCGGATTCAATGAAAATATCTGGGATCAAAAATCTACTGATGACCATGAAACCATTGTCAATTGTCGAAAAAACCCATCTAGTTCACTAATGTCCTTTAGGGAAGGAAATCTGCTATCCTTACCTGGTCTGGCCTACATGTGACTCCAGACCCACTGCAATCTGGATAACTCTTAAATGCCCTCCAGTGGCCCACCCACCACCTTCTCGAGGGTAGTTACAGATGGGCAGGGGTGATGTCAAAAGCCTATTTTTATAAAAGTGAATGGAAATTTAGAACTCTGTCCCCTAAAAACCTCTTGTGGATAGATCAATTCCAAACCTCAAAACTAAAATTCATACATGTTTGTTTGGCAAAGCTGTGAAGGAATCATTGCAAGTATTGGAGTTAAGACCTAGATCTGTCACGATGAAATTGAATGATAGAACAAACTCAAAGGGCTTACTCCCATCTTTAAGTTCCTATGCTTCTGAAAGCAAACTTGAGAAAGACAATAACTTAATTTATCAGTATAATTTCACACTAGGCCATGGAGCTGCGAGAGGTAAGGTCATGCACTGACCTTCCCAAACTGAGCCACACTGACTCACAAATGTCTTGGCCAGAAGGGAGAAAAAGTCGATTACCATTCTCTGGTTGAGAGAAGAGTTGTGTGTGGTTGGCCTATTGGAAATCCAGTTCATTTTTTTTAGGCTGATGGTTACCAAAAGCCTGGTCAAGATTGGACATCCTGATTTTCAAGAAGCTGTTGACAAGCTGCCACACAGCTAAGCAATGAGATTCCTTAAGAAACTAGATGCAGTCTTGTCGACAGAGAGCAGTTATTAATAGTAGTGCTTCTGTATGGGGATCATACATTCGTATCTTCATCGTCTATTTCAATGATCTGAATGAAAGTATCAGGAGAAGTGACCACAAGTTCACAGATGGTACAAATATATATGCAGATGTAAAAACTAAGATGAGGAAAAATCTAACATGAGTGGCAGACTTAGATATGACTGGGGATTTGAGGGGGGGGGGAAGGGGATGGCGGTGAGGGTTGACATTGTGGGGGAGCTGGTGAGGTGGGAGGTGGACAATTGGCCTGCCTCTGGTATGTGTCATTTAATATAGATAAATGTTATGTTATCAACGTGGGTAAGGGCAAGGGCAAGCATGTGTATACCATGTCAGGTTGCAGGCTCAAGGCTACTGAACAGAAGACAGATGTGAGTGTTTGAGTGCATGAATCTCTGCAAGTCCATTACCAGTGTCTCAAGGCTATTGCGAAAGCAAATAGAGTGTTGGGACATATTGCCGGGATAATTGAATACAGAAGAAGATGCACTATATTGTCTTTGTACCAGGCCTAAGGTAGACTTTATTCAGAATACCATGCCCAGTTTTGGTTGCCTTGTGGTAATTAATATGGAAATATACCCTGGAAAATATAAAGACTGAGATCTAATTGAAAGGCATTTTGTTACTGTCACGAACCTGGCGAACCTGCGAGGGTGTCCCAACTTGAAACACTGGTTCGTGGTGGCGCATAGCTTTGTTTTTGGAATGGTATGAGGAGTCACGTGAAGCCCCAGTGAGAATATCCAGTCCAGTCACCGTATAACAGTTATTAAAGACTATTTATTAAATTGACGAAAAGGCAAATACACACAAAGAGGACTACAATATTCTAAGACAATTAAATATATGAATCACTGAATACACACAGTTTATGTAGAACTTACCCCCTGTTCCAATATACATATATGAACTCTAAACTCCCAAAGACTTCCCCCATCCCAAACAACATCTAAATCAAATAAACTTAAAAGTCAAATCCAGCTTATAGTTACTACATAATACAAAGCTCAGAATCAAGCCTAAGAAATGTCTTTTCCTGGTCCAGCAAAGATGGTTAAACTGCCTTAATGAAGGTTTCTGCACTGCCTTGGCTCAGTGACTTAGATGTGGTCCTCGCCTCCTGACTGTGAGTTATGGACTGGCTTCTCAGACTGTTAGACGTGAACTCATCTCTCGGCTGCTGGATGTTAACTGGTCTGCCTGCTTATGAGGGCGCTGGCAAATATACAATTTTTCTTTTTTATTTCTTCATTCTGCGTATCTGGCTGTCTGCATCTCAAATGCCTGCACTCTAGAAATTAGCATGTGTATACCTCCACTGGTCTCTCAGTCTAGGTAAACTGTTTCCTAATAATAGGGCGATTTACACCTGGTTCTGTCTAGAAGCCTGCTAATCTTATTACCGCGAAAATCACATCTTTGGAATGCCTTTTTAATGCTGGCTACTGCTGTCGCTAGGCAGATTCCTCCTGTTGCTGGGCAGGTCGCATCCTATCATGCCTTGTTAAATTCTTGTTACTGCTGTTACTAGGCAGATCCATGACAGTTACTACAATATGCTTAGAGATCTGTGGATTTTTTGTGCAGAACACACAAACCTCCAGGAGATTTGCTTGCGGTTTTCAGAATGATGAAATGATTAAATTCGGATTATATTCTGTTTGAAATGGATAGGTTTGGGATGACTAAGAGACTTGAATCATTGACCTAAGGAACAAGTTCTCAGCATCTGCAGTGCGAGTGGATCCACTGCAAAATGAACGAATAACCTAAGCAAGTTCCTGATGTTTATCCGAAAAATTACCTAAATTATTCCTTCTGTTTTGACTCTCCCAAAAGATTGAATGTCTGGGAATTGGTGTGGGGCGGGATTGGCAAGAGAAATGCGGAGCAGCAGCGTCAACAAAAGAGTCTGGGAGAGGCTTGATGGCACAGCAAATCCTTAAATGTGCTATATTTTTATATATCTCTTTGCATTGGGAGGAACACTGCAGTAAGTTGGTTGCCCTTTGAGTCGACAGCTGTATGGGTGGCACGGTGGCACAGTGGTTAGCACTGCTGCCTCGCAGTGCCAGGGACCCGGGTTCGATTCCTGGCTTGGGTCACAGTCTGTGCAGAGTCTGCACATTCTCCCCATGTCTGCATGGGTTTCTTCCGGGTGCTCCGGTTTCCTCCCACAGTCTGAAAGACGTGCTGGTTAGGTGCATTGACCCGAATAGGCACCGACTGGCGGAATTTCACACTAACCTCATTGCAGTAATAATGTAAGCCTTATTTGTGACTAATAAATAAAGTTAAAGTATGTGGGGCTAATGGAGAGGAGGGCAAAATCCTTAACACAGTTAAGGGGGAAAAGTAAAAGTATTAAAAGTTGGAAAATTAATGGCAATTTGTGATAATGATGTTCTTCTGTATAAGCAGATAATATTTGTATTACAAAGTATCTATATCCCATTAAATAACTGTGAAAATGGGCGGAATCTCGTTGAGGGGTTGGCTGGCTGGAGATCTGGCGAAAGACTCACGCTGCCTCTTTCCCAGAAGGCCCACAAATTTGCAAGCTAGTCAGGCAGTGGCTAGGGCAGTGGCTGACCCTGCCCCGGATTCAAGACCCTGGGGGCAGAGGTCTCACCAATCAGAGGCCGGCAGCTCTTGCGCTCAGCCCAGCCACTGGGGTGCACAAACACTGGAATCCTAGGATCACCGAGCAACACAGCACAAAAGCAAATGATTTTTACGGAGGGGGTGGGGTGTGCAGGGAGGAGGGTATATACTGGGGTGGGGTCCATGAGGAAAGGGGGCAGGGGGTTCCAGAAGCAAGGGAAGGGTGTGACTCTTAGCAGGTTCCCCCTTCCCAATATCCAGCCCTTTGATTGGGTACTGAGTGCTGTTGTTCCTTTCATCAAGGACCTCTCCCCACACCACCCTCTGAACTGACAAGATTCAAGATGCCTGCAGGATTGTAGCTGTCACATTTGTTGCATTGCAACAGGCCTGCTGGCAGCCAGGCTAATCCCAGTGACAGCAAGTTGAGGCCCTTAAATGGCCTTTAATTGGCCACTTAAGAGTTTCAATTGGCAATGGGGTGAGAAGGTTGACTATGGGCCTCCTGCCCAGAATTTAATTTGCAAATGCCGCCAACCAACCTCAGTATTGACTACTGTCAAGCAGAATCTTCCAGGGATCCAGGCCTTCTGTGGCCTGGAGGTGAGCCTGCCAGCTGCCAATTGCCTAACTATTTGATTGTTGCCAAGAGCCCATAAAACTCCATGAAGAACCAAACAGACTTCAGAAATGCTCTCTCAACAGATCTCTGGACTGAATAAATAAAAAGGAAGAAGAAATGATTAAACATTTACACTTTGATATCATATTCTTTCAATAATGTGAATTGTACATGTTATCTCTTTATCCATTAGATGATTTTTCTTAACTCATCAGAAGAATTTGCCACATTTACAATGTCGATCTTCTACTTGATAGCTTGCCGGTTGGTAGATGTTAGAACCTGGCCACACTGGCCAGAATTTTCATGAGAAACTCTCCATCTTTGCGAAAGCGGTGGCAGATGTTCTGATCTGGAAGTCCGCCCTCCAAACCTAGTCCCTAACATTCTTAAAGTTGGGAGGGCAGATTCGAATGAGGGCAAGTTCTAAATTGCACACCAATGGTTCACAGAGGCAACTGCACCTATTAAAGTGCAGCTGCCTCAGTTACATCTGCCTGTGGCTAGTGTGATGAACGAAACAGAATGTGTGCACTTTAGACCTGGTATTAGAAGGTCTAAAGCTTCAGAATTCTTTGGAAAGGAGGAGTACCCATTTGAGAAGGAAGATGCCTTTTTTGATATAGTCCCGGGACACCTTTTGGAGATGTCAAGTGCCCTTTAGGAGAGGTCAGGTGCTCTTTGGGGTTGTTAAAAGTAGACATGAATGTGCATACAAAGTACAAAACTCTATGAAACAGTCAAGTTCGTTGGAAGTATCAAGAGGATTGTCAAAAGAACCATCAAGAAAACTGTCAAGTAAACCATCAAGCTGTCAAGGCATTTAAATGTCCTGCCCTCTAAATATTTGGAGTGCGTGAGGGGGATGAGGAGGGTTGAGGACTGGAGGGATGATTTTTGTTTCATTACTTTTTTTGATATTTTCGACAATGTGCCAGAGCACCAAAACAGGCCTTCCGCCCATCCTGCCTCCACACCTGGCAGCCTCAGGATTGTTTCCATGATGGTCTGCCACAGCTCCCATTTTCATGCACATTCCCTCCCATTCCCCCCATGGACAGTAAATGGGAAATCCAGCAGCAAGTTTTTTTGAAATCACTGAATTTCACCTTTCTGAGCTTGTCAGAAGACCTCACTGGCAAGACTACCATAAAATAGGCAAGCTATTAAACATTTTTAAAATGGGAACATTATGTTATAATGCATTGTCAGATTAGAAACCATAATGAGGGAGAATTAACTCAGAACTGAAAAGAGAATGAAGGGCTGCAGGCAATATTGATTATATCTGATGTATCCCATTCTGCCTCTGAAGAGGATGAAGTAGTAAGGTGAAATATTCAATGGTTTTATGACATCAAATTGATGTTCTTTATGTGTGAAATTTCTGTACCTTCCAAACCCACAATGCTTCCATCTAGAAGGAAAAGGGCAATAGATACATGGGAACACCACCACCTGCAAGTCCCCCTCCAAGCCACTCACTATCCTGACTCGGAAATATATCGCTGTTCCTTTACAGTCGCTGAGCTAAAATCCTGGAATTCCCTCCCGAACTGCACTGTGGGTAAACTCACAGCACGTGGACTGCAGCAGTTCAAGAAGGCAACTCACCACCACCTTCTCGAGGGCAACTTGGGATGGACACAAAATGCTTGCCAGCCAGTGATGCCCATGTCCCATGTTTGAATAAAAAACCCCACAATTTTTGCATGCAGAAGCAACTGTTTTGTCGAGTACTCCAGTGATTATGAACTTTAAAGCTTTCTTTCGGACCCTGTTTTTGAAAAAGTAATCACTCAATGCAATACATTTGAATGGCACTGCTTTTGTCTACCATAGATTCCTACAGATTCAGCCCATCGAGTCTGCACAGACCACAATCCCACCCAGGCCCTATTCCCATAACCCCATGCATTTACCCTAGATAGTCCCCCTGACAATAAGGGGCAATTTAGCATGGCCAATCCACCTAACCCGCACATACTTTGAATTGTGGGAGGAAACCGGAGGACCCAGAGGAAACCTACGCAGACACGGGGAGAATGTGCAAACTCCACACAGTCACTGACCCAAGCTGGGAAATGAACCCGGATCCCTGGCACTGTGAGGCAGCAGTGCTAACCACTGTGCCACCCCAAATTCAAATTCCACCATCTGCCATGGTGGGATTCGAACCGGGTCCCCAGAGCATTATCCTGGTTCTTTGAATTACTAGTTCAGTGACAATACCACTATGCCATTGCCTCAATTTTCTGATATTTTAGTTAACATTCCTGTTGTCCTGACTTGGGCTGGATAGTATAATCAAAATGGATAGATAGAGCACTCTACAAAAGGAGCCAAGCAAATGGTAGCAATTTAAATACCAAACTGAAAAAAGGATCTATCTCTGAGCAAGTACTTATCATTCCTTGTATGTATCCCACTCGCATTCCCCTGTAAACTAATAAGGTGTCTAACATCAAAATACCTGAGCCAGAACAAGGTTAATTTTGTAAATAGAACATTCTGCGTCAACTGCAGTAATGTTACATAGCACTGAAAATCTAATGTATATTTCATGAAATTTGATAGCGATCTGCTTTTGTAAGAACGTCAGATATGTTTTGCATCACTGAACCTTATCCTGATGAAATATCTGGGTGAAAACTAATTGGACCCCAACCTCCTTAATCTCCACATTCTTATAGCTATCAGATCATTGAGTTATTGAACCATGCAGTAGGTCAAGGTTTAACACATCAGTTACACACAATAACATGCCTGGGCCCTGAAAAGGGTAAGCTAATTCCTTGGTATTTACTTCTGTCTGTATTATGGGAATTCTTGCACGCAGTAACCATGCTACACAGACTTGAGCCTTGTTATTGTCAGCTTCTAACCAATTTTCTCGCTCTGTAGCTCTGAGTGATTCAATTGCTTGTGAGCCTTTGGTGTCCAATACTCTAATGATATAATGTGCAGTAATGTTGAACAAGAATCATTTGGCAAGTCTGCCTCTCTCCTGTGGCTAACATTTTAACCTAGAAATTAACATTCAGTTCTATACCATAGATGTTTACAACAAAGGAGGCCATTTGACTCATCTAGTATGGGGTGACAATTCAAAATGGCTCCCAGTGCCCCCTCACCCATAGCCTTCTGTCTTCCTTTGCTTTGAATATTTGTTTATTTGTCCCTTAAAACGAGTAATTGTGCCTGCTTTTCACCTTTGGCAAAGCATTCCATGCTCCACCAACCTTCTGTGTAAAGATCTTAATCTCCCTCCACAGTCTCTTAATTACAATGTTAAGTCCATGATTCTTCATCACTGACTCCCCAACTAGAGGAAATTGTCTTTCTCCATTTACCTGAGTCCCAGAGCCTCTTTTAAAGAAAGTATATTCACCATTATCAACAGAGTCTTAAAAGATTAAGGAGTGATCTCCTTGAGGGGTTGAAATCATTGTGATGTGCAGACAGAGAGAAACCACCTCCTCTGATGAGATGTCCCAAAGTAGGGGGTTATCTGGGGTGATATCAGTAAGCATTCTTTGCACAAAGGTTGGTGTTAAAATGAAACTCTCCCAAAAAGCTCTTGAGGCTGAAGCAACTAAAAATTTTAAAAAGGAGACAGATTTTTGGGAGGTAGGGATATTAAGAGATATGGAGCCAAGGTGTGTTTATGGAATTAGAAGTAAATCAGCCATGGGCCGGAATTCTCTGGCAGTTCACGTCGGAAGGATCTTCTGGTCCCGCTGACGGCGCACTCCCACTGCTGGTTTCCCAGAAGCGTGGGGTGCAGTCGATGGGAAATCAGAAGATCCCGCAGCCGGTGAATGACGCACTGCCTCCTGCCAGGAAAAACACGCCGCAGGGAGGCCAGAGAATCCAGCCCATGACCCAATAGATGGGCAGAATGGACCTGAGGGTTGAAAGACCTACTCCTCTCCCAATGTTCTTATGTAACCTATTCTAGAGATATCATGTTGCCCAAGGGGAGAGATTGCAGTGCAGCACATGAATCTACTTTATGATCCTTTCCAAATTTCAGATGAATTATTTTAATTTTGTTTTGTAGCCATGTTCTTTGATGCAAATTACCTCGGGAGAATGTCATGTACTGCATATTGCCAAGTAAACAAAGGTTGGCAGAGCACATTTCATGGACAATGACATCTATTTAAATGTCAAAGTTACCATGATTTGTTTACTTGTGTTGATTTTAAAGCGCATAACATTTATTAAAAACTTAGAGCAACTTTCACCATTTGGATGTTGTCTGTGAGCAATTACGGAGACTGACAGTGGAACAAAACTTAATGATGCCATTTCAAGAATGTAATGCGTGAATATGTATATATATGTGTGTGTGTGTGTGTGTGTGCGACACCTAAGGCTTAATGACTGTTTACTAATTTGCCCCCTCACAGTACCTGCCTCCGTAACTTCCAACTTTCAACTTCCTCAGTGATGTTAACCTCACTCATACCAAAAGGGAAATTGCTTAAAAAATAGCAGAAATAAACTTATCAATCATCATTTTTTTTTTAATCTTCCTATTTGCCGGTTCCGCTTTCAGTGAATTTTCACTTCAAGGTAATGAACTGATAAATGACCTGATAAATGTATAATGGATCTCATGTTTAACTCTGTGATGCTGTGTAATAACATTGTCCCTTCAGCCCCAGTATCAGTCCTCTTCCTCTATTCTGCTGTGCTTTGGCTTGCAGTTGCTGTCATGTTGAACAGTGCTTTTACAGCAGTAGAAGTCATCTAGTAACTCCCCTTCCCTCCACACCTTCCTCCACCTTCTTAGCGTGCAAGCCCAGATAGCATCAATGGTTTCTCATATAGCTAAGTCCAATTTGACCCTCACCAGACCCTATATAAACACATTTTCCATCAGGTGAAACAGGAGCAGAAACCAGGGCTCTCTTCACATGGCCATGTAGGGTAAACAGATTTATCGTGATCCACTGACAGCTCCATTCAGATCAGCTTATTAAGCGTTGACTATTACCAAATCTAGAATAATTGGAATCATACAGAGACCAGTTAGTCAATCCTGCTTTTCCCAGTTCTTTAAAATTAATCCAATTAGTACCAATCTACTGCTCCCCATATATATAAATAATAAAAAGCATTCTAAAATAATAAATAATTTGTTTAAAAAATCTTTTTTTCCCTTTTTCAAATATATACCCAATTCCCTGTTGATAGTTACTGCTGTGTCATGAGCAATATCGCCATTTGTTGCCCATCCCTTGAACTGCTCAGCCATTTTGGGTGGCAGTTAAGGGTCAATCACAGGGTCTCGAAGCACGCTGAGGCCAGAGGAGGAAGGATGGCAGTTTTCCTTCCCTAAAAGGCATTAGTCCCTAAAGGACATTTACAACACTGGTTTCTTACAGCAATGGTTTCATAGAATCACAGAGTCCTACAGTGCAGAAGGAGGCCATTCGGCCCATCGAGTCTGCACCGACCACAATCCCACCTAGACCTTATCCCCATAACCCCATGCATTTACCCTAGCTAGTCCCCCTGACACTAAGGGTCAATTTAGCATGGCCACTCCACCTAACCCGCACATTTCATGGTCATCATTTGACCAGTATTTTTCAATTCCAGTTTATTAATTGAACTTAAATTTCACCAGTTGCCAAGGGGATGATTTGAAACCTTGTGCCCAGAGGATTACTAGTCCAGTGATGTTGCCACTACGCTACCGTCTTCCCCCTAAATTTTTGCTTCCACTACTTTCTCAGGCAGTCCATTCTACCTCATTGCTGTGCAAATACACACAGATCTCCAATTTTAATCAAATCAGAGAAACACCAATGTGCTCACGCCTTCTGATGACATTATCAGCCTCCATGACTATTTTGTGCTAATTTTTTGGTCCATGTCAAAAGCCTATACTATCAGAGTGAAGTGATGAAGTACTTCTTAAGTACAAGTTATTCCTTTCTTCATGCAGCAAGAAGTTGGATGCAGAAAATGGGAAATGTTTCTTTCCCCACTCATTGATCTCTAAACACAAAATATCAAAAGCATTTAAAGTGAAAAAATAATAAAGTTATTGTGTGTGGTTTGTCCGGGTTCCTTGTAACAATATAAATTTTCTCCCATCATATAAAAATTGAATAATTAACTATTTCTTTGAATTGTATTTTGAATACAGTTTTTGTGATGTTATGTCAAGCAACTGTTATTATCCCGTACATCTATCATGCAAGAGCAATACGCATTTGTAAAGTGCCTCCTCTTACTGTTAAGTTGGATCCTGGTTCCTCCATCTTCAATGCAGCTTGTTCCTGCTCCAACATATCCATCAGCTTTCTGTTAAGGCGGTCAGGCAGTCCACCAAAATTGCAACATGCGTACAGGAGTTGTCACCACAACTATACGCTAATCACATACTTTCCCCAGACAAGAACCAATTGTCACCTTTTGCATGGCCTAAGCTGTATGGGTGCAGAAAGTGACTTGGAGACAGACAGGAACCATAGGGTGTCACTCATCAGTGAATGATCCCATTTTTCCTGGATGGTCCACATGACACACTGGTGACTGACTCCTTTGAAAAGAAGCTGAACGAATATCTGGTTCGAGAAGAGATTATAAAAGGGAATTGAATGTTATTAGACATGGATGATCAAATGCTCTATGAAGCATAATGGCTCCTGTCCTGAAAGGAGCCTTGGAAAGTCACCTTTGGAATGCAACTGGTCAGGGCTGAAGAATGCAGATTGTGATTTTAGATTGATATCGGAGTTCTGTTTGACTGCTTTCAGTTAAGAAATATTTCACATCAAGTTATCAAATAAGCAATAAAGCACATAGGCTGGCCATCACTAATGACCTAAAAGTAATTATTTTGGAACTACCCTTGATTTTGTAGCTGTACAATGTTTACACGATACGGCACGGTGGCACAATGGTGAGCACTGCTGCCTCACTGCGGCAGTGACCCAGGTTCGATTCCAGTCTTCTCCCCATGTTTCCATGGATTTGTTGCCTGCTTTGAAGGATATAGACTATGAAGAAAGGTTGAACAAACTTGGATTATTTTCATAGGAGCATCATTGAATGAGGGGGAACCTGATAGAGGGTTACAAGATTATTTCAGACTTGGATAGAGTGAATAGTCAGAGTCTTTTACCCAGGGTCGAAGGGTCAATTACTTGGGAGCATAGGTTGAAAATGAGAGGGGAAAATTTAAAAGAGATGTAAGGGGCAAGTTTTTCCACGCAGAGGGTGGTGAATGCCTGGAACGCGCTGCTGGAGGAGGTGGTGGAAGCAGATTCTATAATAATGTTCAAGAGGCATCTGGATAGATACATAAATAGACAGGGAATAGAGGGATATAGACCACATAGAGGCAAGAAAATATTACATTAGAGAGGCATCTGTGTCTGCACAGACTTAGTGGGTCAAAGGGCCTGCTCCTGTGCTGTTCTTTATTCTTTGTTCTCTTTGTTCCTCTGGTTTCCTCCCACACTCCAAACATGTGTAGTTTAGGTGAATTAGCCATTGTAAATGTGTGGGATTATGGGGATAGAGCAGAGGGAAGGGCCTGTTCTATCGGAGAGTTGGTGCAGACTCAATGGGCTGAACGGCCTCTATCTGCACTATAGGGATTCTACACAGAAAAACATTTTCATTGCTCATCAATAAGTCATTTACAATCTCCCACTGGATGAAGGGAGTCCAAGGAAATGTAAGCCTGGAGAGATTGACCTAATGCAGGGAAGGTGAGACCCAACCATCCGATTTGGGAAGGGATACATAAAATGTTGAAATATGCAGCTCTGGGGAAGGAGTTATACAGGGAACTGAATGTATTATTTCCAAATTTGCAAATGATACAAAGTTGGGTGGGAGCGTGAGCTGTGAGGAGGATGCACAGATGCTTCAGTGTGATTTGGACAGGCTGAGTGTGTGAGCATATGCATGGCAGATGCAATATAATGTGGATAAATGTGAGGTTTTCCACCTTGGTAGCAATAATAGGAAGACAGATTATTAGTTCAATGTGTGTAAATTGAGAGAGGTGGATATTCAGCGAGATCTTGGTGTCCTTGTGCATCCGTCACTGAAAGCACGCATGCAGGTACAGCTGGCGGTAAAGAAGGCAAATGGTATGTTGGCCTTCAAAGCGAGAGGATTTGAGTATAAGGATAAGGATGTTTTGCTGCAATTGTGTGGGCATTGGTGAGCCCACACCTGGAGTATTGTGTGCAGTTTTGGTGTCCTTATCTGAGGAAGGATATCCTTGCTATAGAGGGAGCGAAGGTTTACCAAGCTGATTCCAGGGATGGCAGTTCTGTCATATGTGGAGAGACTAAGTCGGTTAAGATTATATTCACTGGAGTTTAGAAGAGTGAGAGGGAATCTCATAGAAACTTATAAAATTCTAACAGGGTTAGACAGGGTAGATTCTGAAAGAATGTTCCCAATGTTGGGGGGGGGGGGGTGTCGAGAATGTGGGGCAATAGTTTGAGGATAAGGGATAAACCTTTTAGAACTGATTAGAACTTTTAGGACAAATGTCTTCACCCAGAGTGGTGAATGTGTGGAATTCACTCCCACAGAATGTAGTTGAGGCCAAAACATTGTTGGATTTCAAGAAGAGATTGGACACAGCGCTCGGGACTAAGGGAATAATGGGATATGGGGGGATATGGGAGAGATTAGGATATTGAATTCGATGATCAGCCATTATCAAAATGAATAGTGGAGCAGGCTTGCAGGAATGAATGGCCTACTTCTGCTTCTCGTTTCTATGTTTCTATCTTCTCACATTTGCTCCAGATCCATCCTTTCTCTCACAGTGGCGGCATTGGCAGGGAGAATCACTTCGGAGCTGCGTGCAGTCGCTGGGCTACTTAGGGATGGAAAGAACACATTTATATTTACTTATATTTGCTAAGTTATTAAGAAGAAGGAATCCATGTGCATCATTGGAATTTTACAGGAATGTTTTACCACATATTTTCTTGTTTGTGGGCTGACAATTTAATGACTGTTCTGGTATGGAGCGGGCGAGGTTTTTTTTTGGAGGTGATGCTTCAAGACTGTAAGGATTCTTGTATGCCCCACTATCCCAGACTTGAAGCCAATATGTGTACCAAACAGGGTCACAATAGCTCAGGGTACTGTTAAAGATCAACTGGATTGAATCAGTTGTCCATCTTACATTCCATGACTGAAGTTAATAGAGAGTTAATGGAAAGTCCAGTTCACACTGCCAACATGGGTGGGTTAGGTTTAGAATTACCCTCCTGAAACCTGGAGGGATCAACCTGCTGCTGGTTTTATTTTATGTTTTCTTCACTGTTTCTTTTTCAACAGTATGTTGAAATGAAGACTGCTTGCACGGTATTTAACTCTAATTTATTTTTGCTCAGGACTTCTTAACTGTGAGATTCATTCCACCTTTCCTGGTTGCTGCAATCTTCAGGCTTATAAAATACAAGCTTGATGTCATCGAATCACTAATCTTAATTTACCTTGTCGCTTTTATTCTTTTCAACCTTGGTCATGGGGCTGAGTGCTCGACCTTTAATTAAAAATACATGGAAATCTACCATTTCCAGTCAGATGTGTACAACTTATATGTTTGTACTGACTGACACATTGCTTTGCATAATCAAATATTCTGTCAATTTATGGAAACATTAATTGCATATTCAATGGTGGTTCGTTCTGTGTGTTGA